>NC_056746.1:199504802-199822782 GCF_019279795.1 Protopterus annectens | reverse complement strand
ACACCAGGAACAGGGTTCAAACCTCAGACTAGACTATATGCTTCACTGTAGGCCCCCCCAAATGAGTCTTTACTCTAACCACTGCAGAGCACTATGTCCCAGTTCTAGGTATTTGACACACTCGCTCTTAAATATTTGATATTCACAAATGCAGACATTCTTGGGAAAGACTGGCACAGATTTACCTGCTATGTCCTCTTTCCCAGATTACAAGGTAACTGCTGCCACCAGTGAAATACCACAATACCCTTCAAAAGGAGTGTTCAATTATGTTGGGTAAAATAAATGTTGATCTGAATGGTACCATGTAATCCAAGCAGTAAGGCTTTTTGGTGTGGCCCTGGTGTTAACACAATAAGCACAAACAGTCTTAGGTTACTAAAAGTACTTTCTAAATAACCAGCCACAGTAAAAAGTAGTAAAATATTTAATAAATAAAATGATGTAAAAACATACATACACAGAATAACTGATTCCAGTAAACCACAGAATTTCAAACACAGAAATAATGAAAATAACACTGTAGGATAGGTTTCACATTGATTGTAGAAAAACTGTAGTTCCCTAACTGTCTCTGACTAATCTAATTAACTCAGCAAGGCAAGATAACAAGAATAATTTATGTCCACTCTTCAGGCTGTTGTCTTGTCATTAGTGACTGGAATAACAATTCCTACTGTTATTGCTGAACAGGTCTGGAAAACACTGAATGATAACTACTGTTCTGGATAACAACAACGGACTACAACAGCTACAGAACTACCACTACTGAACTTTGACTCAGCAACTGTTTTTATAGCAGAATTTTTTAAAAGTCACAAAGTTGTTAAGAGAATTCTATTCTCTCATGTCAGACTTTACCAAGTAAACAAAACAGCTGCTGTGGAGATTGTTGGCACCATATATAGGTCAGCTGACTAGCATAACATACATTCAGAATTCTTTTAAAAAAATCTTGTACCTTTAGTCAGCCAGAAGAACACTGATTCAAACATCTGACATAAATCAAAGGAATTATCAAAAAAAAAAAAAAAAACGTATTTACAAAGTTATAGGTAGTCATGTTGGCATATATAACATGGGATAATTTACAATTATTTACAAAACTTCATCCAGTCATGCTAGCACAGATAGCAATATCTAATATTCTCACACCAAGATTGATTACATTGTATCTGAACATAAATTTGTGATTGGTTTCTTTGCTTCGTAGATGTATGTATAAGATTTGGCAATTTGTTCAGTGGGCCAGCTTACATTATGTTACAATACTGGACACTGAATATATTGTTGTCCAGTGTGTCAGGTCATGCTGCATTAAATTAAGAAAGAAGCTGCTGCAAGGAGCTAAGTGCACAACAAAAAATGGAAGATGCCCATAATATTTTTTGTATGTGCGTAAAGCAGCTCTTCATTAGTCTTCTGTAAGACAGCTGTTTCAGTAATCAAATCCTGTTTTGATGGCTGTTAGCTTCTTCATTTTCTTTTGTCACTGTTTCATGTGCTAGCATCAAGTCATTGTTCTTTTTCAGTATATTATTTTCTCTAATAAAGTTCTAGTTTTTAGCCGCAATTATGCACAAATGTTTGTTCATGTCTTTATTCTGTTTTTGAAGTTCTTTCAGTGCTAAGAGCAGTTCACTCTTTGTGTCACAAATCACCCTTTTCTACAAACTGTCTGTTTTTCACTGATAGCTGTCTGCACCTGTATTTTTTCTCTAGTAAATGTTTCCGCTTTTTCTAGTAGTTCAGTGTTAATTTGTTGAAAGCTCTTTCAGCAAACATGTTTTTTTTTCTTGAACAGTGGTCTGCAAATATTTGCAAATATCTTCCATTTCGTAGGTTCATAGATTAGTACTAAGCTAACTGCCCTTTCAAGCCATTTTAAGCTTAGCCAATTATCGCTTGTGAGACTCGAACCCTGCACCTTGTCTTTGTAAGGCAAATACCTTAACCATTGGGCCACCCTCCCAACCTTTGTTATAGTTTCTAACATCAGGTACATGTCACTGATATTGTTTTCCAACTCATTTTATTCATTAATCACATTTTTTTCATTTACTTTGAGGAGATCCATCTTCACGTCATCTTTTTCTTTCTGTAATCTTTCAGAGTTAGCAGCAGCTCTCTGTTTTTGTATTACAAGTCATTATTTTCTTCACTTTGTGTGCATTTGTCACAGCGAACTGTCTGCCGCTGTCTTCCTGTTCTGCAGTTTGTCTTTTTAAGTGTTTCCACTGTTATCAGCAGTTCATGGTTATTGTCCTTTCAATGGCTATATTTTGTTTTCTTTAACAGTTGTCTGCAAACCCATATTATTTTCTTCCTTTTTCTTCTACTACTGTTTTCAGTTTTAGTAGCAGGTTACTGATACAGTTTTGCAGCTTGTTCCTTTCGCTGACCAAGTTCTCTTTCTCATTAATAATTCTAAGCAGGTCTGTATTTATATCTTCTTTATCTGTTTGTAGTGATTTCACTGTTAAAAACAGCTGACTGTTTTTGCACTGCAAGTCACTTATTTCCACACTTAGTACTTGTTTATCGGTGACAACCATCTGCAACTGCTTGTCCATCTCTGTTTTTTCTCTTTTGTATGGTTCCATTGTTAACAGTAGGTCACTGTTCCAAGTTATCTCTTTCAGTGTTTAGGTTTTGTTTTTCACGAGCACTGGCCTGCAGATGTGTGTTCATTTCTTCTTTTTGATTTGTCACTGTATCCAGTGTTAGGAGCCGGTCACTGTTATTGTTTTGCAGTTCACTGCTTTCATTATTCATGTTCTGTTTTTCTTTCTGTAACTCTAAGTAGATTTGTGTACGTGACTTCACAGATTTTCTAAAAATGTTTCCAGTGCTAACAGAAGTTCACTGCTTTTGCACTGCAGATCATTCTTTTCCACAGGTGATGTTTGTTCATTCAGATCTGTCTGCAGCTGTCTTGGCTGCATGTTTTCTGCTTTAAATGCTTCCAGTTTTAATATTAATTCAGTGTTAGTGTTTTACAAGTTATTAGTTTCAATGTTTATATCTTGTTTTTCTTCAGCAGTTGTCTGCAAAGCTTTGTTAATGTCTTCCATATCTTTTGCTAACTTTTCCAATGACAGGAGCATGTCATTGCTGTTGGTCTGTATGTCAGTTATGTCATTAACCAAGCTGTATACTTGATTAGTTAACATAAGCAGATCTACAGTCGAGTCCTCTTCAACTTGTATGAGTTATTTCAGTGTAAGCAGGAGCCCTCTGTCTTTGCTTTTTATGTCATCCTTTTCCACATCGATTGTTTGCTCATCACTGACACCTGTCTGGATCTGTCTTCCCAGGTCTGGATTCCTTTCTTGCAGTGTTTCCACTGTTACCAGTAACACACTGTTAGCATGTTGCAGCTTATCTCTCTCACTGATAACATTTTGTTTTTCATGGATAGTTCTCTGCAGATGTAAGTTAATTTCTTCCTTTTCTTTTGCTGCTTTTTCCAGCATAAGGAGCATGTCACTAATCTGAAGCGCACTGACTTTGCTTTCCATGTCCTCCTTTTCCACAGTGATTGTTTGCTCATCACTGACAGCTGTCTGGATCTGTCTTTCCACGTCTGGATTCCTTTCTTTCAGTGTTTCCACAGTTAACAGTAACACACTGTTAGCATGTTGCAGCTTATCCCTCTCACTGATAACATTTTGTTTTTCATGGAGAATTCTGTAAATGTAAGTTAATGTGTTCCTTTTCATTTGCTACCTGTTCCAGTATTAAGAGCAGGTCACTAATCTGGAGAGCACTGTATTTGCTTTGCATGTCATCCTTTTCCACACTGATTGTTTTCTCATCACTGACAGCTGCCTGGGTCTGTTTTTCTAGCTCTGCCATTCTTTCTTTAAGTTTTTCCACTGTGAACAGTAACACACTGTTAGCATGTTGCAACTTATCCTTCTCAGTGATAACATGTTTTTCTTCAACAGTTGTTTTGCAAATGTTTGCTAATTTCTTCCTTCTCTTTTTTTTTTTTTTTTTTTTTACTTTTTCCAGTGCTAGGAGCAGGTCACTGATATGGTGTTGCAGGTCTCTCTTCAGTAATCATGTGCTGATTTTCTTTTGAGAGTGTAAGGAGATGTGTATTCATGTTGTCTTTTTCTTTCTGAAATGACTTCAGTTGGAATAGCAACTCACTTTTTGTACTGCAGTTCATTCCTTTCTTGAATCAGTGCTTTCCTGTCACTTGCAATATTTTGCAGTGTCGTTTCCATCTCTTCTTGTACCCTTTTAAATGTGTCCACTGTTGACAGTAATTCACTGTTACTGTATTGCAGGTTGTCACGTTTATTGAATAAATTTTGCTTTTCATGAAAAGTGGTCTGCCAGCGTATGTTAATTTCTTCCCTTTTTTTCTTAGTGTTTCCAAAACCTGGAGCACATCATTATTGTTGTTTATCAGCTCCTTCCATTCATTGATCAAGTTTTGTTTTTGATTGATAATTGTAATTAGATTGTCATTCAGGTCTTCTTTTTGTTTTTGAAATGATTTCAGTTCCAAGAGCAGGTCACTGTTTTTGCACTGTAAATTATTATTTTCCAAAATTAGTGTTTGGTTATCATTGACAACTGTCTGCAACTGACTTTCCAACTCTGCTTGATCTCTGTCATACATTTCCACTGTTAACACCAGTTTGCTGTTAGCTTGCTGCAGGCTATCCACTTCAATAGTCAAATCCTGTTTTTCATAAATAATGGTCTGCAAATGTACATCCATGCACGTTATTTCTTTTATAAGAGATGCAAGTATATGCTACATTCTTCGTTTTCAGTTCTAGTTTTTTTTTTTTTTTTCAATGCTAAAAGTAGGTTACTGTTTTCTTTCTGTAATTCATCTCTTTCAGCAGTTAAGTTTTGATTTTCATTAGCATATGTTTTCAAAAATTCATTTAGTATTTTGTTTCTTTCAGATGCATTCAGCTGTTATAAAATGTTGTTGATAATGGGCTCCTGAGCCTCCATTTCATTGGTCATTTTTTGAATGTACTGATTAAGAAATACATCTGTTTTTTTTTTCTTTTAGTTCAGCATATAATGCTTTTTCCCACTCCAGTGATGCTATTTATCAGATTACCATTTTCAGTATTTAATCTGCGGTTTTCATTAATAATCCCCAGAAAATGTTCATTATATTTCTTGTTGAAATACCCTTCTTTCTAATAACAATTCACCTGTCTTTAGGTTCAAGTAATCCAAAATTTTGCTCAAGTTCACAAGTGTAATCTTCACTGATTTAGTCTTTTTTCTTGCTGGTTCTAAATCAGTAGCTAGAAACTAATGAGGCATAATAAGAAACAAAACCAAGCATGAAATTAATGACTGTTCAGTACAATGTGGAGAAAGGTAAACATCACTTATATGCATAATGAAAATAATATAAATAAAGGTATCAAACCATGGCAATTGAAAGTGACTGGTAAATGCAACTCAAGAAAATTAAATGTCAGACTTTGCTTATATGGCAGTTCATATGCTTGCTGAAATGTGTGGCATTCTTCCTGTGCCAATCTTTATAATTAATTGTGTGTATGTATGTATGTATAGATATATATATATATATATATATATATATATATATATATATATATATATATATATATATATATCTATATTCACTTTATAATCCCGAAATACTGAAATATCGAATTTTAGTATCTTGAGACTCGAAAATCCGAAAACTCACCCGAAACCTCAAAACCATGAAATTTAAAACCACGAACGTCACCAAAACAATACACCACACAAACACAAACCCACTTGCCTCCCGACATTACAACAAACCAAACCAACATACACAGACACACCCTTGCCATAACCACGGGGGCAAGCCCCCCCTACACACACACACACACCCTACTTATATATACTAACTCCGAGGTTGCACTAAAAACCGGAAGACAGCAAACCCACTACCACACATTCTAAACCCCCCTTACACAAACGCACATCACATACATGACCACTGTCAACACTTGCACACTCACATGCTTACCTACCTACCCTAACCCACACCTAAAACTCCCCAACACACTCTCACAAAAACCCTCCCCAAAGCACTTACAAAAAATTACACTTACCAAACGCGCCATCACAACTACAGGTTCGAGATTTCCGTGTTCGACATTCTGAAGATTCGCGCAACTGCAGATTCGACACTTTGGTCTCGAGTTACTGAAATTCGATATTTCTGTATTTCAAGATTCCAAAGTGAACCCATCTATAAATGTATGTATATATATAATATATATATATATATATATATATATATATATATATATATATATGAAAAATAAGTTCACAGCCCCATTACTGTACTTGTGTACAGTTATTTAGGGATACAACGTACTAACATGTCTCCTGGTGAGGAAAACTGAAGCAACACTAATAGGTTTTGTTCCTAATGGAAGAGGGTACACTGTGCCTTATCTAACTGTCATACAGAGGAGGTCCAAGACCAAGAACAGTGGGCCTCCATCTGTGAAATAAAAGAGGCTTAAATTTAGTAAGACATACCACACTGGACACACTAGGTGGTAGTCTCTCCTAACCAGGAAGAAGTTACATTCCTACAACTAAATGAATGCCTGTCAAAGCACTGTGTACTAAATACTCAAGTCAGAAGGAAAGCTGATGACAATGAAAGGATTAGCAGACAGCTGAAGAGTACTACAACAGTAAATACATGAAGAAAATATGATATTCTTTATTTTAAGATGCCCAGAAATACATTTGCTGGACATATGTGCAGCATGCACTGTCCGTATATAAGTTACAAAGAAAAACTGCTTTTTGAAGGTTTTCCAAGTTAAAAAGTTTCAAAATGCAATAAACTCATGTGTGACCAATGGTTTATTTTACGGTTAGAAAGTGCAAATCTCCTAGTCTTCTATCATCGAAAATGTAAGCAAAGAAAATAACAGTCTTTCAGCCAGGTGAGCTGTAGAGAATAACAAACAACCTTCAGATATAGTGTTAAATACACATATGGGGGCTCGCTCTTCTTACCAGTTTGGAAGGTTATAAATAACAATAGTATGGGTGCAAGCAACTCACTTGAACATATTTCTTGCAAGCAATTTATATTCAAAATCAGTAGAGTTAACAGCAGACATTCTGATAAGGATTAAAAATGTCATCTCTGGACATGGCTTTTGTTTTAAGATATAGTAAATAACTGGGAGGGCCAGATATAGATGTATTTGCTTCATATCTGTACCATCAACTTACTCTGTTTTGTTTCAGGTTCACTCTCCTGGTAGCACTGACAATATAAACCCATCCATTCTATGTAACCAGTATCTTTTGTATATCTTGCCAATGCCAAATGTGCTTCTTAAGGCAGTAACAAAAAAGCCAATTCTGATGGCAGCATTCTGGATAGGGCATTTATAGTTTGCTAACCAAAATGTCACTAGTAGAGCATGTGACACTACCTTTTGCCAACAATCTTCGGCCCATTCGAAGCAGGGAAATCCATTGACCCAGTTTTCAAAACTCTCACAGCAAGGAGGATCTTTACTAGAAATTAACCTCAAATGAAAATGTATCTGTTCTGAATGGAACTAAGAGATCATATCTTTCAAACTGAACTAGATTTGCCATATAATGTAGAAATGTGTCCATTAATGTGAATGGTATACAAGTTCCTTAAATAATGCAATGTCTGGCATCACTGTATAGAGCCGACTCACTTGTTAACATACACTTTTAAGTCATATTAGCCTGCATAAAGGTCTCTTTTAGCTGTAGAAGGGTCTGTATATATCCTAAGATCTCCTAGACATCCATTGTCTCCATACACATTTGGGTATAAATGTTTTTTTTGAAGATGCTGACTTTACCGGCCTTTGAACATATTGATTGTCCTGACCTGAAATTTATGTTTTGAGAAACTGATTTTAGTAGTATTGCTTCTGCTGGAAGAGAAGTGTGCAGCCTGTAGTCTTGGATCTACACTTTGCTCATTTGCTGTCACATGTGGACTGGATCATATGTAAAATTTGTTGTGAATGAAGTGCAGCAGCAGAATCTAGTGGGTCATGCAATTGACAGGTGCCTGATTGTTAGCACATGCCCTTCCAAAACTGCTGTTAGAGATCACACTACAGGAAATTGACCCGAGTCTTATTGTTTTTTTTTTTGTTTGTTTGTTTTTCCATTTTTTTATCTCGATGCATGTTGATCATTAGCACCCTCCTGACCAACTGACCCACTCGTTCCTGCTCACCAGAATGAGTCGGTCAGGGGAGGCCATCATTCTCTAGTGCAGATCTGTTGGATCTGCTACACATTCAGAAAACAAACAGCACTAGCATAACCAGATCTAATTATCTAAACCTCACCTGTGAGATAAATGGAACATGTTGGAGGGACAGGTGCATGTCTCAGAGAATACCCCTTCTGTGGAACTAACTCCCCATTCATGTGAAACAGAGCTGTTCCCTCAGCCTGTTCAAATGCAATTTGGACCAGTGGATGAGAAATCCCATTCACCCCTGGCTTGTCACCTTGTAGCCCTTATGGACAGGCACAGTCTAGATACCCTAAGGCACAGGCATATGTCAAAGCCGCTCTAGCGCATAGGCATTAATAATTGGGAAAATTCAGGCATGAATGGCTTGGCTGAAAAAGGCTGTGGAGCTGCTAGCCTAGTAACCTTCTATGATCATATATATATTTTGAGAAAGTTGTGTTTTCCATCTCAACAGGTTGTACTGTCAACCCTGCTCTAATTTTTAAACTTCTAAATTTAAGCCATGGTCCTTGCATAAGAAATCTATTTTCTTTAAAATTTTCTTTAAACATTTGAATATCTCTAGACCCACCATAAATATTGGTCAACTGTACAACTCATTCATTTTCTATACATGTGACTAGAATTTGGAATAACATTTTTGTTTTCATACACAGTCAACATTCCAGCCTTAGCTGGTTTTCTGCCAGGATTAGAGTTCCATCTTTTTGCTGCTTATACGGTTCAGCAATTGCCTAACATATTCTGAGATAATTGCTGTTGCCTATATTTACCAAGAATGTGCATCTTTGGATGATAACTGAACCTGTTACAGGAACTGCTACTATATTTTGTGTAATCAATGCTGCTGTTAATTTTGGTGATTTTATTTTTGATTTATTTAGTAACTCGTGAATAAAACAATTGGTTCAGCTCACCGGCCTGCGAAATAAAAATGAATAAAAGGATAGCGAGGAATTTTATAGACATTTCTTTAAAAATGTGAGGGAGGCAAGTAAGAAGAAAGTGAGAAATAGTATGGTCTGATTTTTAAGGTTAATGTAAGGCTAGAGGCTGATAAAATGTTCAACAGAGAATGACTACTGTCTAGCGATAGGAAGATTTTGATTATGGACAAAAAAGTATGGGGTCTGAATGATTTAACATATGCAGGCGGCCACGATGGTGCAGCGGTTAGCGTTGTCGCCTCACAGCAAGAGGTTCTCTGGTTTGATCCTCAGCTGGGGTGCCTTCTGTGCGGAGTCTGCATGTCCTCCCTGTGGTTGCGTGGGTTTCCTCTGGGTGCTCCGGTTTCCTCGCACATCCGAAAGACATGCTGTAGGTGGATTGGACACTCTAAATTGGCCCTAGGTGTGAGTGAGTGTGTGTGCCTTCTGTGGAAGGTTGGGTGCCGGGCTGGCAACTCGACACTGTAAAACTCGACTGCCAATCATGAGCGGACATGTGATCCGCTGTGGTGACCCCCTAACCGGGAAAAGCCGAAAGAAGGAGAGTCTAGCTATCTTTTTAAGTTAAGGTGACTAGTACCTTGGGTTGGATGAACTTAGCTGCAGAGGCAATTTGGAGTGAGATCAGGAAACGTTATCTCAAAAATCATGCTTGTGTATATCTGAACAGTTGCAAATGTAATGGAAATGGTGAGGGTGGAAATTGCTTGCAAGTGGGTTTGGAATGGATAAAGCAAACAAAGGTATTAGGATGAGTGAAACAAGAGGTTACAGAGATAACCTAGCTGTGACATGCCACAAGATATGTAGCTGTGAAACATGGTGAAAGACTAGAAGGAAAAGTGAAGTAATGGGCATGGAATGACATCTGAGGAGAAACGGAGAAAGAAATTAAAGATGTGAAGATGTCCTGTCTCGCCTTCATTCCTACTGATGGGTTCGGAGCCGATCCTTGGCTCCGACTCAGCCAAATGAAAAAGCTTGAGTTCTTCAACCAGCTCGTAGCCTACTCCCTATCCCGTGATGCACTGGCGCTTCTCTCAGATCTCATTTGCCACTGCAACAGATCGGGCGATTCACCAGCTCTGGCCAGTGAATATTTGAATTCTTTTTTTCATTTTTACCTTTGAACTTCTTATTTTTAGCTATACATATATGTATTAGGATAGTATAGGCTTAGGTAACCTACTGTTGCACTTCGCGTTGTTGCTAGTACTTATTTTCTTCTGCCTTTTCTTGGCCATTTGTAGGCCTTGTTAAATCTCCCTTTTTCCTTAATAGTTATAACTAGTGCTTTAAATTAGTGTGCAGTGTGTGTGTGTGTGTATATATATATATATATATATATATATATTTATTTATTTATATATATATATATATATATATATATATATATATATATATATTTATTTATTTATTTATTTATATATATATATATATATATATATATATATATATATATATTTATTTATTTTTATATATATATATATATATAAAATGTGTGTACACATTTATATAAATAGTGTGTGTGTGTTACAATTTTTATATCCCCCTTTTTTCAGATAGCCTGTTTAAGTTAGAAGGTTACTCCTTTTGGTTTAAACTCGTTTCAGTTAGAGAGCGTTTTTTTCCTTGTGTTTGGGTGTGAAAAACATTGTTGTTGTTGTTTCTTCAAGATGTCTCAAGACAAAGACAGGGAGGCTGAACAGTCCAAGCCTTCAGGATTCAAGAAAACCCCTAAACGTGGAGAGAAAATGCCCATTACTGATGGGCACATGGATTGTGTGTATTGTTTAGGTGTATTACACCTACAGGAGATATGTTCCATCTGCCACTCCTTTAGTTCCCGGGTCTTACAAGAAAGGAAGAACAAGATCACTGTTAGGGGTTTGATTAATTCTTCCTTTCAAGAGTCACTAGATCAAGGTGAACCCGGTCAATCAAAATCTTCAAAGAGATCTTCGACTACTGGATCCTCAGAGCCGGAAAGATTTCCCTCGTCTAGTAAGTTGAAATCAGACAAGCTTTCAACCTCAGCGCCAGTGACCTCAGAGGTTGTCTGAATGAGGAAGCCGGTACCTTGTACTGGAACCAGTTATTCCCATTTTGAAGTCTCCAATTCTGCAATTGATAGCTTCTTCGGCCCCATCATCTCGGTCCTCAAGAAACTTATCTGACATGGACGTGGATCGTGTGGTGCAGACACTGGCATTAGCCAAACTTTTGTTGGGGCTGACCCTTCGGGCTTCGAGACCGACCAACTCCCCCCACATCTGTTCCTCCTCCGATCTGACTCAAGGTTTTGGAGACAGAATGCTCAGAACTGATGATGGTGGAGCCATCTGTGCCGAGACCTGCTCCAGAACTTTCATTTCCTACTTCTCAGACTATGTTGGTGCCGACTGAGGATTCTAGGGCTCGATACTCACCGGTTGGGTCTGGGGAGGATAGTCGAACCAATTTTTCAGGCCCCAATTTGCTTGTGGGGACTTTGTTGCAGGTGAATTCAATGCCTACCTCTGGCTCAGAGCCCACCATCTTGGTGAATTCAATGCCTACCTCTGGCTCAGAGCCCACCATCTTGGTGCCGAGGGAATCCACTGTTTCTTTGGATCCAGAGGTTCCTTCGCATTGGGGCCGTGGGGCCTTCGATGCCATGAGGAGAGTGCTGTCCCCACGGACAACCACTTCATTAGGACCAGTAGCTTCGTCCCCTAAAGCACCAGTGTCTACTTTGGCATCACAGATTTCACAGAAGCGTAGAGACCCAGACCCTCAAGACGCCCCATTGGGCAGACCCTGCTCTTCCGAGACCTCACCAGAAGCTTCCAGTGAGGAGGTTCCTAGGAAGATGCTATGCAAAAGGAAGCATCTGGACTGTCCTCAGGAATCCGTCACTTCAGACACTGATTTAGATGATTCAGAAAGTTCCCCACGGTCACCCTCAGAAGATATCTCCTTTGCAGATATCTTAGAGATTCTCAAACAGAGGGGTGATTGGCAGCCCATCAGACCTACTGATGACAGGTTAGTCTACCTGAAGGCTTTCAGGTCTCAGCCCTCTGCCTCTTGGGTGTCTCCGCCTTTCGACGAACTCATGAACTTAGTTTGAGTCTCCAGATACAGTGGAACCTGTCCCTAGGAGGCCTAATAAGTTTATTACCTCACCCCAGGACAAGGCTTTTCTCACCAAGGGAGTCCCTGTTGATGCCATGACGGTGGCCACCAAGAAGGAGTTATCCGAAACTTCGACGTCAGTCCATCCACCGAATAAAGATTCAAGAGTCATGGACAGATATGGAAAGCACATGTTTACTTCAGTGACTTTTGCTGTTAGGTCACTGATTTATCTTATGCATTTCACTAGATTGCAAAGAGATCTCCTAAAAGAGCTAAGAAATACTCTACAGGGTTCAGTAGCTGCAGGGGGTCTCCGATAAAATATCCTCACACCTCTCCACCCCCAATTCCCTAACAAACTTGTCCATGCGTCTGCTTTCGTACACAGCTGATGGAGTGAGCAGACCAGCGGGTACAGGAATTGCTCCTCAGAAACATTCCTGGATCCGCCTATGTTCTTTGGCGGAGCGCTTTAAGTCATCCTTTATCAACACCCCTTTCAATGGCTCGTCCCTTTTTGGACCCAAAGTGAAAGAAATGTTTACCAAGTGTGAACAAGATGGAAAGACTCTGCCGTCAGAGTCCGTTTTTTCCCACCTACCAGACCTTACTCCAAAGGTCGTAAAGGAGGAAAGATGTGGTTCCGTAAAACTCAAGGAGCCTTTCAGGACACATGTGAACCCCACTCCAGAGGCAGAGGCGGGGGCAATAATGGAAGATGCCCTCCACATGGCAGAGGGGGTCCGCAGAACCAGGGTGACAGAGATCAGTTCTTTGGGAATCCCTATCAGGGCTCCTGAGAGGAGGCCTACCTGTCCATCTCTGGAGGCAGTCAGGGAATGCTTATCTTTGTACTCAGATGCCTGGCTAAAAATAACAAAAGACAGCTGGATACAAAGCATCATATCCAGAGGTTACTCTGTTCCCTTTTCCACCCTACATCCCTCAATAAGAAAAATTGCAGACGTTCCATCCAGTCGTAGAGAACAAGCAAGCATAGAAATTCAAAGGTTGCAACAAAAAGAGTCATACAGCCGGGCCCTGCAGACCAAATGGGATCCGGAACTTACCCAAGGTTCTTTTTAGTTCCAAAGAAAACAGGGGACTGGAGGCCCATTTTGGATCTCAGCAGATTAAACAAATCTGTGAAGAAGACAAAGTTCTGGATGGTTACACTCCAGTCGATGCTTCCTTTTCTAGCAAAAGACAATTGGCTATGCTCGATAGATCTCCAGGATGCGTACTACCACATAAAAAATGGACAGACCATCCAGAGATCACCTGCGCTTTCGGCTGGGGACCAGTCACTATCAGTTTTGAGCACTGCCCTTTGGTCTCACAACAGCCCCTTAGACTATTCACCAAATGCATGGCAATAGTCACGGCTCACTTGAGACATTTGAGTTTCCAGGTGTTTCCATACTTAGACGACTGGCTCCTGACCCCCACCACCAGGCATCAGCTCATTAAAGCAAGGGACACTACTATGAATCTATGCTGTCAGTTGGGGATCACCATAAATTTAGAAAAATCTGTCTTATTGCCATCACAACATACTGTTTTTATAGGATTAGATCTAGACACCACCACAATGACCTTAAAACTTCCATCAGAAAGGGTTTGTGCTCTCCGGCAACAGGTTCTAGCCCTTCTCTCGAAGGAAAAAGCCCCGCTTCCATGGTTCTCAAATTGCTGGGTACAATGGCGGCAGCAATCATTGCAATTCCACTGGGCCGGATACATATGCAGATACTACAATGGCTCCTTTTCATGCAGAGGTCCTTTCAGGAACTCCCAATGTCGCATCAGATTATAATCACAAGTTCATGCAAGAAGGACCTTCAGTGGTGGCTGAGATCGCATTGTGTAATAATAGGATGTCCCTTTGTTCTACTCAACCCAATTGCCATAGTGACCATGGATGCTTCCCTGATGGGGGGGTGGCATTATCAGGGAAGAACAGCCCAAGGCACATGGAAAGAATACGAGGCTCACCTGCATATCAGTGTCCTAGAGATGAGAGCGGTACTTCTAGTGTTAGTCCTTTCAAGACTCTCTTCCTCTAGGGACCATTGCAATCCAGACAGACAACATGTCAGTAGTCTGGTACATAAAGAAGCAGAGAGATACCAAATCTTACCCCCATGTCGAGAGGCTTTGAGAGTATGGCAATGGGTGAATTCCACCCAGCGCTTTCTGATAGCAACGCACATCCCGGGGAAGTCCAGCGTGATAGCAGACAAGCTGAGCAGGGCAATTCTGTTGCATCACAAGTGGTCCCTAAAGAAAGAAGTAGTGGAAGACATATTCCGCATATGGGGTCAGCCTTGCTGCAGTCTCTTTGCCACACCCACAAACACGAAATGCAGCAGCTACTTTGCCCTAATCCCCCCACCAGGGGAAGCCCCAAGGGATGCACTTGTACACAATTGGCCACCGGGTCTCCTTTATGCTTTTCTACCATTACCTCTGATACCAAAAGTTTTATAGAAAGCCAGTGCTCTAGGAAGGCCCATAATTCTGATAGCCCCCTATTGAGCTCGCCAGATTTGGTGCCCCTTTCTTTGGCCTCATCTGTTGGAAGAACCTTGGATCCTGGACCCAGTTCCAGACCTCCTGACTCACTCATCGGGGGCTCTTCACCCATCCATTCTGTCCT
Organism: Protopterus annectens; assembly: GCF_019279795.1. Taxonomy (NCBI): domain Eukaryota; kingdom Metazoa; phylum Chordata; order Ceratodontiformes; family Protopteridae; genus Protopterus; species Protopterus annectens. The sequence continues at coordinate 199,807,781 of NC_056746.1, read as the reverse complement.
TCAAATTGACAGCTTGGGTGCTCCAATTCCAAACATAGCCAGGCTTCAGAATCTTTAAGCTGAAGCGTAGCATATATTGACATCCTGTCACAAATCATCCACTAGAAAGCTATATCTCAGCAAATGGAAAAGATTTTTAATATGGGCATTACAAAATCATATTGATCTTTATTTAGCTCTAATAGCTTCTATTTTGGAATTTTTGACAAAACTAATCGATGAGGGAGCAGCTCCTGCAACTATACAAGTTCAATTGGCTGCAATCCCCAACTTCCATCTTGGCGAGGAAGGGTCTAATACCATGTCTCATCGACTCTCGAAGGCATTTCTCAAAGGCACTATACATTTAAGACCATCCATCAAATCTCCTTTTTCACCATGGAATCTAAATTTTGTTCCATCACGAGTAATTCTACCACCCTTTGAACCAGCCTCTTCATGTGACCTAAAGTATATTACATGGAAAACCATTTTTCTAGTAGCTATTACTTCTGCTTAGAGGGTTTCAGAGTTACAGGCCTTGTCCATAAAACCATGTTACATGATATTTCATAATGATAGTGTCTCTCCAGACAAATCCTTCATTTTTACTGAAGGTATGCTCAGAAACAAATCTCAATCAGTGTATAGAATTGCCTGTATTCTTCCCCAAGAATGGCAGTAAGGCAGAGTACATGCTTGCATATCAAAACAACAGGAGTCAGCACAGGATCCAAAAGCAGCTTTATTTTCTGTCTCTCACTCAAGTGCCTCAGCCACAGTAAGCTCCTTGAAGGCTTACTGTGGCCGTGGCCGAGGCGCTAGAGTGAGAGACAGAAAATAAAGCTGCTTTTGGATCCTGTGCTGACTCCTGTTGTTTTGCTGTGCTGCTTTGCTGTGTTCAACGTTGTTGCTACATGCTTGCATAAGCTTGACGTTCACAGACAGCTACCCTTCTATTTGGACAGGACCAAGGATTTCAGGAAAATGGATCAACTCTTTGTTTCCTTCTCAGTCTCCAAGAAGGGTTCTCCTGCTGTTAAAACCACTTTATCAAAATGGTTATCAGACTGTATTTCCTTTACTTATAGTTCAGTGAATTCAGTGAATTCACCATTCGAAGACGAGATAAAGGCCCACTCAACTAGAGCTGTATCCACTTTCTCAGCCTTTTCTGCCAAATTACCAATAGATACAATTTGTGCAGCAGTTACTTGGTCAAGGCTTCATACCTTTATCACTCATTATATAGTGGATAGGGCCTCCAGGGACAGGGCTTCCTTTGGTTCCACTGTCCTGAAGAATATACTCCCGTGAGCCACCCGAGAAAGATGGTGCTTGGGACGCTAACCCATCAGTAAGAATGAAGGCAAGATAGGACTCCACATAAAGAAGTTATGTACTCACCATAACATTCTATGTGAGTTGTTCATCTCGCCTTCATTCTTATGCCCCACCCTGCAATCCCCACCAGAGTTCTTGAGGACCGAGAATTGAGGCATGTTATGACTGTATTTGACCTCTATCTAGTGTTTTTCTGTGCTATCAGTATACCTTTATTGGCAGCAAACAAGATCTTAGGGAAGCACCAGTGCATCATGGGATAAGGAGTAGGCCACGAGCTGGTTGAAGACCTTGAGCTTTTGCATTTGGCCTAGTTGGAGCAGAGGATAGACTCCGAACCCATCAGTAAGAACTCACATGGAACATTATGGTGAGCACATAACTTCTTTTTACAGAGACGTGGCTATGGGCATAGCATAGAAGGAAATGTGTGGACGATGTAGTTGATGAGAAAGAGAAGTGACACTGGAAAGTAATGAAGAAAGGGATTTTGGAAAGAGATATAACAGAGATGAAAAAGGGGGCTAATGAGGAGGCAGGACATCTGGTGGGTTGAGGGGAAGGAAGAGAATTCCTATCGTGGAGGATAAATGAGAAGGAAAAACTCAAAATTTTAGAGCTAAAAAGAAAGACTGAAGTAAATTTTGTGATAAGGAAGGGCTACAGATAGTGTTTGAGTTTTAAGAGAGGACAAGGTTTAGGAATAAGAAGGTAAGGATGACAAGTAGAAAAGCAGTTTGGTAAAGGTCTGTGCTGAATGAAAGTCAGGGAGAACTCCAATGAAGGGAGAGAGTTGGAAAAGGTGAAATGGAGTTTTAGGCTGTTAAAGGCAGAATCCATGGGAATTCTACAAAAATAGGAAGCAGGAGTTCCTGAAGGAATTAAAGAGCTTGTGTAAGAAAGTAAGGTGGGAGGTGCTTGCCAGCATTTTTTGCAAGAGCTCACACAATTCTCATGCTGAAGAGGGAACAACATAGAGCAGATCAGTGTAATTAAGCAGTTTCTCGTGTAAGTGCCAGTTCAAAATTACTGGCATGTTATGGGGTTGAGTGCACTGAGTGCAATAAAGGGTATAATTCTTTGGTTGCAGAAGAGCAAAGAAGGAAAGTAGTAGCTGTTGGGTGTATTCTAGAGGGCAGTTTGTGAGAACAGCAAAGTAATGCATGTCTTTTTTAAATTGCCCTGTACAAGGGGATGTTACATTCAGGAGTGGGAGAGACCACTATTGGAAATGGATCTGTACCTTCTACAGAGATCCAAGGATGAGAATTGGTGAATGACTTCCATTATGATGAAGAGACATTGAGAAACAGGACTAGGAAAAGGTGGAATTTGTTCTAATCTGTTTTTGAATTTTTAAAATATTTTTTAGTCTCTTCAGACCTCATTAGTATTAGCCTGTCCTGCAGTGCCACTCGTCCATGCCGGGTCTACCAGCATCCTTTTACTTTGCCGGGGATGGTCATGGATCTTAAGAGCATCCAGGTGGATTGGCCATCTGTGCTCCCTTCTGGTGTTTTTTTTTTGCACATCCCTTCCTGCAACTCTTGTCAGTCACCGAAGCCATTAATCAAACCAGGGTCGGCTAGAATGTAGTTAGAGCTTTATTCCTGTATGCAACTGGAATAGCTTCTAATCTGTTTTTTTTTATGATCATCAAACTGCTAGCTCAGGTGGTCTTGAATAGTGTTGGGTAAGGAATGGTGGAGATTGGGGCACTTTGTTGTACTGCTTGCTTGGACAGCATTCTGATTAGACCAAATAAAGAAGCCCATTTTAAGGGTATTGGATTTATTTGAGTTTGTTTGTGTCTTTCAGCTTTTTCCCGGTTAGGGGTCGCCACAGCGGAACTCCGGTCCGCTAATGATTGGTAGTTGATTTTTACGTGCCCAGTTACCTGCCCTGAAGCACAACCTTCAACAAAGGTACGTCCATTCACGCAGATCTCCACGCAGAAGACGCTCTAGCTGAGAATCGAACCAGACAGCATCTTACTGTGAGGCGACAGTGCTACCGCAGCACCACCACTGAGTATTTGGCATATTTTGAGGAGTATGGATGACAATCAGATTTGAATTAACAGATGGTGCAGTTAGATGTGTGAGAGTCGGTGAGAAAGTACAAAATCAAGGGGTCTGGTTATGAAATATTTATTGATAAAGGTTTATCAGATGTGTTGAAAAACAGTAGAGCAGGGACTGTGAAATATTATAGAAAGTCATGCAGGAAATCACAGGGAAGTGCAACAGGGTGGGTAACATATTAATAGGCAGAAGAAATAAATTTTCTAAGGGCGCTGCATGTAATGATGCACAATCCCTTTCCAAGATAAAATGCATGGATTAACAGGCTGTAAAGTAAATGCGATGAGTTCCAGTATGGGGATGAAGAGGAGGGGGTAAGATGTAGGGACTAAGGGGATGGGGATGTCTGATATTAAAGTCTGTGTGGTTACAAGTTATTTGCCAGAAATATTGGCAATAGATGTAGAAAGCAGATGAGGGATTTATAATTTATAAAGATTATTAAAGAAGAGGGGGAGAAGAGCCAAGGAAAATGAGGAACACTGGGCTGATAGGATGTTCTGATACTCCAGGAAGGTTCACAGAGCTGGAGGGAGGGAAGTGTGAAACGACTGGGTAGAAGTTCAAGGGGAGCTGAGACTGTGACAAACTAGAGGTAGTGTGGATGGAAGAGTGATGAAAGTGGATATACAGATCTTAACCAATGTAATATGATAGAGAACAGAGGGCTGACGATTGGAATCTGGTTAGAAGTGAATTAAAGCTGGAAATAAGGAGTCAATCAGAAGTGTGGAAAAAGGAAAGGGAGAACATTCCAGATGAGGCTTGCTTGTAGGCAGTTGGACAGAAAGAATGAGTGGAAGGTATGGGACTATATACAAAGATATGCTAACGATCAGAATAGAAAAGGAGACTGATTTGCTTAGGGGTAAGTGGACTAAGATAGATGGGGACAGGTGGATATGGAAAAGATATCTGGATAGAATTAAAGAAAAGGTCAGAGGTCATGAAAAAAGCTTGGAACCAGTAATGAGAATGTCACATAAATGGCTGTAAACACTTGTGCATATAAAAAGACTGTGAAATAGAGAGGAAGGGACATGTTAACATTTTGGACAAGGATAAGCAAGACTGATCCATGTGTTCTAGGAATGCTTGAGGGAATGGGAAGAGATTTGTGCTGAATTGGCCCTGAATAAATTAAATTTTATGTGTTTAGCATTTTGAACTAAGTAACAAGAGGATTGGAAGAATATAAAGAAAGCAGCTATTGATATGTTGGGGGACTGTGTTATGAGCACATCTTGACAGTAAGGTTAAGAATGCCAGCATGTCTTAAAGGAGTAAAAAAAAAGAGAATGTGAATGTTGAAACTTACAGGGCAGTGTTGTTGGAATAGACAGTGAGAAACAAAGAGAAAGGGGGATGTGGAAGAAGTTCAGAGACAATTGGCTGCTTAAGGAGGGGATGTGATTCTGTTAGTCCCATCTGCTACTCTAAGCTGGGGGCACTGCCTCTTGCATGCCTCTTGCTGCACTTGAATTGAAAGTGCATAGACTAAGTCACAGCACAGGGCCGTATCACAACACTTATTGCAAACACACATTTTGTTCTAAAAGTGTGCCATTTAAGTTTACCTCTAAGTTGCTTTTATTAGCCATTTCCTCTTCAGTATAAAACCTGGTTTCTTTTTCCTTCTTAATAGATATTAAAAAAAGAGAAAAAATGCTACACTAATCTGTAAGAAAAAATAAATTACTGTTTATAAAGGAAAACAAGCTTTTAACAAGCTTACCATACTCCCATCCACATGAGTGGACTATGCACTGTACTTACTGAAAGAGCAGGTGCATAAAGTTCAGAAGTCAAAAGCTGATAAGGGTACAATTCAACAACTTTAGGTCAAAACCTACACTTAAGGTAAAGAAAGAGAGTAGGACAAACAGCTTGTGAAAGAATATGAAAGGGGAAAGTTGTGGTATCAAGTGAAACTCAAGAGACTGAAGAGTTGAGATATTTAGAAGGCTAAAGGACAGTTTCCTGGGTTCGATGTATGACTCGCTGTTAGGTGAAAACAGTCATGGCAGTTTCATAGCAATGGTAATCTGTCTCCTTTGGTCTAGTCGTAATGCTAGTTAATGATGGAGGTTTTTCAGCTGTCTTCTGTTCATCCTTGACAGTTCAAAGTAAAATACATTAAATGAAAAACAGCAGAGCTTTCAGATGGCCTTCTGATGTTAGTAGGGAACTTGGGTACTTCCTTAGGAAGCCTGTGTCCATTATATCATTTGTTGTCAACCTACAGCGAGTCTAGTTGGAGAGATGAATGAAAAGTTGTTAAAACTTGTTGGATGGGTAATGGCATTTTGAGGTGGGTGTGCTGCTTCATAGGATCACAGGAGGTTACTAGGCTAATGGCCCTGGGGCCCTTACAAGCTTAGCCAAGAGTTTATCCCCAGAAAGAAACCTCAGTCAGCACCTGTTGTCCCTGTCAATGAGTGACACAGATGGCATCCCTGGAAAGAATTTGTGGTTTCCCAGCCATTCATCAAGGTTGCGCTTGAAGAGGGTCAGTGAGGTGCTCTGTTTGACGTGTATGGGAAGTGTATTCCAGAGATGGGGCAGCCTCTGGGAGACAAACCGGTCTCTCCAGTAGGTGTTGTTAATGTCACATATTAGGTTCAGGCCTTTTGAGTGGGTAGTGTATGAGGAGTTAGACTTACGGATATGGAGCATCTCCAGTAGGGCAGGGTCCGAGATTGCCCTGTAGGCGAGGCACAGATCACCCCTGAGCAATCTGTATGATACCGAGTAGAGTGATAGTGATTTGAGCCTGTCTGCATAAGACGGGTGTTGGAGGCCATGGATTCCCTTATTGAGGTATTTCAGTGGCCTTTCCAGTTGGTGCAGATGTTTGGAGAGGTAGATCCCAAACAGGGCATTATACTCAATTATTGGTCTAATGAGGGAGGAGTATAGAGCGGTAATAACCTCCTTTTTTCTAGATGCAATCCCTTTACTTATGGGATGAACCAAGTAAAAGACTTTTCTGACCACTGCCTCTACATGATGGTCAAATGTGTGGTTATTATCAACCTGATTGCCCAAGTCTCTCACCACAGGTTGTCCGCTTAGGGGGTTGCCTTTAATGTGGTAATCGGTAGGTGTTGTGTTTTTGCTATGATGACACATTTTATTTTGCATTTAGCTTGAGGCCATGACTTCGGCACCAGTCATTAGTTGCTGTGAGACCCACTTGCAGTATGTTAACATTGTTTGAGGAGTCAGTGACAGCACCCAACTCAGTCATTGGCAAAATTGGTCATCCACAGGCTTTTTGTCTTGTACCTCCGAGAAATGGATGCCAAACAGTAGGAGTCCTAGGACAGATCCATGGGGAACTCCACTAGTGACGGGTCTGCTGTCGGAGGTAGAGGTGCCTATTTTGACTATGAGGGTCCTGTTGGTGAGACAGTTGGCCACCCACCTGATGAGATCAGGATTTATGCCAAGTTGTGTTAGCTTTTCGATGATGCCTGAGTGGGGGATTGTGTCAAAGGCCTTGGCCAAGTCATCCAGGACCTTGGTGACAGTCTCAAAGAAGTCAACCAGGTTCAAAAGGCAAGATCTGCCCTTGACGAATCCAAACTGGGTGGAGTCAAGTGCTTGGTGGTTGCCTAAGTCCTTATTTATGAGAGCCATAATAATACGCTGCATGACTTTACAGAGCAGACTTGTCAAGCTAATGGGGCAATAGTTTCCAGGATCCGTAGTGGCACCACCTTTGTGCAAGGGGATGACAATGGTGGTTCTCCACTCTGCTGGAATGAAGCCAGTACTTAGGCTGTGGATGAATAGGATGCTTAATGGCGAAGCCAGTTTTTGCTGGCGATGGTGCTGAATATATCCTAGGATCTATCAGGTCCCATGGAAGATGTGTTTTTTGCCTTGGATAGGGCCTGTAACACTTGATCTACAGAGATTTGAGGTGTAGGACAAGTATCGGGGATGTCGAAAGCGCCTTTGGGGGGGACGGTGTTGACGTTTGCACTGAACCTATGTACTAGAAGGTTGGCTAAGTCAGCAGGATCAGTATAAGTGATACAGTTAAGTACTAATTCAGAATAAACCTGGACTTTGCCACAGAGGTTCCTGATGTAATTGGAGAAGACTTTTGGTTTCTCTTTGCTATGATGGAGGTTAGTTTTGATTCATAGTTGGCCTTGGAGGTTTTCACTAGTGATCTAATTTGCTTGTTGAGGCTAAGAAAGGAGTTTTTCCAATTTTGAATTTGTTCCCTTTTACCCTTGGACAACAGTTTCTTTTTGTTGTAAAGCCTGTTGATAAAGGATGCCCACCAAACAGGTTTTTGTTTCCTTGAGGAGCAGGTTTTAGTTCTGTTGGGTATGGCTGAGTCCATGCAGGCAGCTGTACAGATGCTTGTAAACTGCATTGGTGTACTGTTCAGCATAGTTTTCTGCATCCTTTGGGGGGAAGGTGGTGTGAAGCTACAGATACCGTCCCTTAGGAGGTTGTAGTCAGCTTTTGAGAAGTTTTTTAGCTTTATTTCAGCTGGGGGTGGGGGGGTGGGGGGATAGAAACTTGGAATGAGACCGATGATCTGATCTTACCAGGGAAGGACATACTATGGGAGTGGTGCAGCGGTCATCCGTGTTGGTGAGAACCAAGTCTAGAATGTTATCTCCCCTTGTGGTGGATGAGATGAGCTGGTCTAGTGCTTTAGAATTGATGAAGTCGAGAAATCATTGAGACATTGCGTTAGTGCAAGAATAGTTCTTCCAGTCTATGGTGGGGTAGTTGAAGTCTTCAAGGTTCAGGGTGTTAGGGAGTACCTTGATGGAGTCTAGTAGATCCAGGTAAAAGGAGTGGGTTTCCTGAGTCATGGAAAGGAGTCTGTAGCTAGCTATAACTTGGATGGGTGTCTTGCCAACTGTCAGTTGTACCTGGAGTAGTTTGTGTGTCATGCTGGCAAACCAGTCTGGAGGTGTGCCTGTCCTTGATGAAGATAGACTCCACCACCCTTAGCCTTCCTGACCTCATTTTGGGGTCGGAATGAGGTATAGCCTGGTAAGGCAGAGGTGCTCTCTGCAGCCCTGAACCAAGTTTCCGTAACCGCACAGACATCAGCATCTTTCAGTGCAAGGAGGGCTTCCAATGAGTACATTTTCAGGTTTAGGCTCCTAGCATTAAGCAGCATGACCTTCAGTTTGCTTTTTGACATATCTTTTATGTTGGAAGGTTTGTCTTTGGGACATTGCCTAAAAAAGGCACAATGGGGGAAGCAAGAGCCTTGGCCAGTGGTGACAGGCGAATGCTATCTCTGGCAAAGCGTCGAGGCCTGTCGACCATGTCATCCCAGGATGACACCAGAAACTAAGCCAATTGTTGAAGTCAGTTATTTTTTATTGGTATTGTGGTATCATTCTTGGTGAAGGTGGGATGCTACTTAGGGCTAGGATCATACCTGCCTGGAACGCATACTCTGCAAGTTCAACCATGTCTCTCTTCATATAGTTCAGATAGGTATGTCTCAAGTCATTCACACTAACGTGTACAATGACAGAGTCGTACTTGTACTTGTTAAGCAGAGACTGAAGTGCGTGCTTAATGTGGCGGATTCTGGCACCAGACAGACAATTGACCAAGACCTGCTCCTTGTCGAGCCTGGTGAGGGGGATGTCAGTGTGTCTCACAATTGAGTCATCAGTGACTAGTGTGTTTGGTTTATTGTTGTGTCTTGTGGGCTATGATGGTGCATTGTTTTGCCTTATGGGCTGTTTGTGAGACACTGGTATGTTGTCTGCTGTGTGTGATGTGTTTGGTGTTGTGTGTGGAATGTTTGTGATTGTGTTTTGGAGGTCTCTGCTGTTTAGCTAAGTTTTTATTGAGGACCTGTGTGTGATGTGCTTGGCTATGTGATGTGAGTGATGAGGTGTTTGTGCTGGCAATCTCTTTGTCAGGATTACTGACTGGCATGCGAGAGAGCATGGACTCCAGGTTACTGATGTACATGCATGTCTCAGAGGTGGAAGAATTATGTGCTAGGAGAAAAGGGTTGTCAGTAAACATGAGGCAGTTGCTACAGTGTCTCAGTTTGCCCATGTCGATCAGGCTGGCAGGAGAAAGTGATGGGAATTGTCCAGACATAGTGTTCCGAATGCTTGGGCAGACTTATGGAGAGAGGGTTTTTGTTAAGGGTTCATCCACAACAGTGTAGACCACAAGAACCTTCATAAATGTAAAGTAACTGGCCTGAAGCACAAGTGCTAAGACCAAAGCTTAAAATGCTTAGAATAGCAGATAAATTTAATTAGATTACTAACAAGCAGTAATAAATGCAGCAGAATAAAAGCACTTGAACACAGAGCACACAGCAAAAATAAGGTAATAAAGTATGAAGAACACAATTACAGCAAAAGCAGCTGAATAAAGTGTATTTTTTTTTTTTAAGTGGAGAGGGAGGAAACAGAAAATAGTTCAAGATTAAGGAACTAAGGGGGTAGGCCTGCCCAAATACTCTCTCTCTACTTAGTACACTGAGCTGATGAGATAGGGCAGGGAGAAGTGTTCAAAGTCAAAGAAGCAAGGAGGTAGCCTACCCAAATAATCTCACTGCACTGTGTTGAGTGATCAAATGAGATTGGACTGAGAGCAGTGACCAAAATCCGATTTACAGCAGGGGTGGGCAAATTCAAAGCCACCAGGTTTAAGACAACAAAGGGCAGAAACAATAAAGCAAATATATAAATACAGCACAGTGCAAACTGAATTGCAAAAAAGTGTACGTATCAGTTTAGAATATCAGATGGTAATAGATTCCAACTCTGCACACAGCCATGAGAATTTCGATCTGCTGTATCAACTCTGCACACAGCCATGAGAATTTCGATCTGCTGTATCAACTCTGCACAAATTCACAGAAATGCAGTTTGAGACTATGGCTAGTGACCCTAGATATGCTGACAAAATGACTAATATCATAGTCTGATTTTGTTTTAGGATGGAAAATGCAACTCTCGTTTGATTGCAGTCTGGATGTAATGCCATCCCAATTACCGTAATAAATGCAGAATTGGTGTACTGTGTGGACTGTGCACTATAACAGCATATTCCATGTAGATGCCATTACAATTTCCTCAAGTGAATTCTGTCTCTGGGTTTGTTGACGATGAATAAAAACACATTCCTCAAAACTTCTAGGAAGGTCATTGCTGTTAGCTGGCTTTGTTGAGACATAGGGGAAAATAATTCCAACATTAACTGTGCCCTTCTCTGTCAAAAAAGATGCAGTACTCTCTAAGGTTTCTAGAGCTGTTTTTATCTGAGAAGGTAGCATGCTAGATTTCTAGTAACTTGGGAGAATTTTACAGCCTGTGAAAGTATTTGAGAGTTTGTGGTATGGTCTATTACAGTGTCTACAGAGATTAAGCCTGTGTTGGATGATCATCCAAATGTGGGCAACGTTTTGCTGACCTCCAGCTCCCTTACCTAGCACATTGGGTCCATCAAAAGGACCAGATTTTACAAATTTGAACTGTTAGCTATAGTTCCCCTCCTCAATTTTTAGGATTTCTCTGTGGATCTAGCTTTGTGAAGATGCATATATTTGACATTCAAGTGTACAAGCCAAACATTCTGTACAAGAGGAAGACGCAAGCAGATGATGAACCTTTTTTTTTTTTTTGTCTACTTTTTTTTCTTTATGTACCTGTTGAGGATGGCCAGATCTAGAATAGTCTTCCAGTATTCTTTTTTTTTTCTTTGAGATCAGAAAGACCCTCAAATAAAAGTCCCTGCTTATATACAAAGGGACACTGGTTTAGTAGCTCAGAATGGCATATAACCTATTGAAACAGAATAGCTGTCTTAAGCTGGACATTTGGGATTCTGGATCTGCCTTGGAGGGCCGTGGATATAATCCAACCTAGACTGCCCTTGGATCCGACCGTGGCACCATCTACATCCTGTGATCCAAGTAGACCTTCAGATCTGACAATTTTGTCGAATCCAATAATTGTTGAGAGCTCCCTTACAAACCTAGGAGATCAGATCTGAGGCTTTCAAGCAGGTCTCCCTCTCGAGAGTGTGGGCCCTCAGCTAGGTCGGGCCATTCCACACCGTCTTCCTGATCCACCAGGAGTCTACTCCTCACAGATATGGATAGAATGATGAGGAGCTTTCTCAAAACCCAAATTGACTTGTGCTTCTTGCCATCCCCTGCTCAATTGCCTAGGGAATCCTCTCCATCCACAGAAATCCTCTCTCCTCAACCGACCCATCTGGGTTTGGTCCCTCAGGATCAGGGCATTCCCACTGAGAGGCCAACATTGTCGGACATTTCTTTCTTTCCCACACTGTCAGGGTCCCTGGCTGGCTCAGCTCCATTGCCCTCAAAGCTGGCAGAACCTCAGCTCTGTGAGGTTGGTGCTGGTTGCCAGAGAGTGGGGTCGGGCCTGGAGCTTTCAGACCATTCCCTTCCACTGGGAGCCTCCGCATGGACAACTCAGGGTTGATATCATCTGGAGACGTCGGTGCTGCGTTGGGGTCACCCCTTCCATCTTGGTCGGCTGCTGCCGGTGGGGAGGAGGGTAGGCTTCATCCAGCGTGTCAGCCTTCTAGGTGATTGGACTGTCTCCGGTTGTGCTGGTGCCTCTCCTTCGGCTTTGGGTCCTCCCGAGCCTCACTCGACGTTAGGCAAAGACACCTCATCATCCTTCCAGGGTCAGCCCTCCCATGAGTGCCTTCATATGTATCTCCGAATGGCATATAACCTATTGAAACAGAAAAGCTGTCTTAAGCTGGACATTTGGGATTCTGGATCTGGTACTGGTAGTGAAGTAGAAGAAAATTCTCTGGTCACTGGTGAGTACCTCTCTTAATCAGTTGTCTGTAATTGATACCAGTTCATCATAAATTCAGACAATATACCTTCTTTTCTGTTGGGGATGCGTGACCAGGGCAGAGGATGACAGCTGATCTAGTCCCATGTAAGTAGAAGGAAAAAATATGAAACAAGAAGAATTTTTTACCAGAACTCCTTATACATTGCATAAGCTGATAATATTAACACCACTGAACTTAAAAGCTAAAACCACACTTTATTGAACAGTTAGAAATAACTAGTGCCTTAGTAGCGTGTGCCTTCCTGGTAACTGCCCAAGGTGCTAGTTATTTTGAATTATTCAGTTAAAGTGGTCTTTTAGTCTTTATAAGGTCTCTTGTGGTGTGATCTTTATTAACTACAAGGAAAATAATATTCCTGTGAGACTTAGTGTGACTTGTGTTGCATTCTTCCTGTCGTCTGTTGCTTGCTGTTTGTACCAGAAATATCTCTTTTCCTTATACTGCACCACTCTTGTCTGTAGAAAGCAAAAACACCTTGTAATACAACCCCATCTCATCTGCTGCCTGAGCCAGAGTTTACCACATTCTAATTAAAAGCAGCATCTTCATTAATCTGTGGTAGTGTTTATTTAATATTACATCACAATATGGACAGTTAATTGTCCTAATGGCTAAAGAATAAGCTTGTCTGTTTGTTTATTTATTTTTGTGTGTGTCTGTCTTTGATTACTGAGAAAGGTCAACTAGGGAAAGCACCTTTATAGCAAAGGCCCAGGGAGGAAAGCTCCACATAGGGCAATTAGCATGAGCTAACAAATATTATGTGACACAGAGGTATGTATAATTTCGCAGGTGAGCAGTGTGCCAAGTACATTGTATGTACAGCATACTAATGTAGTACATATCTAGAGAACATCCCGTATTATTTTTACAGTTTATGTATGAAATTGCATCATATTCAGACAGCAGATGAGGCACATGCATATTTTATCTAAGCAGTTATTCAAGGGAGGCTTATAAACAGGAAAAAAAGTGAGAGGATTTCATGATACTTATTTGATTAGTTGAGTAAGTATGGGACTTGGTAATGGTATTGGTACAAGACCAGGATTGTTTTGTTTATAGGCATAATTTCATTGGGATTTTAAAAGATAGATGGAATAAAATCAGAATAATAAGGGAGCTTAGTAATAGGGGTGTTACAAGTGTAGGACTGTTTTGTTCACAGGGATGTTTTCAGTGAGATTTTAAATTGTAGACGAGATGAGATGCGAGACATTGTGTTCTCATAGCTTTCTAAAGATCTGTTCTCTTTCATTAGGATGAGTTATTTTGAGTAGACAATATGTTTGACCACGTCGCAGCAATTAAGTCTATAAAAGCTTGTTTCTTTACAGAAATGTTCCTTATTCCCGATCTTTGTAAAGTGTATTAGGCTTTTTTAAGGTAGGTGGCTGAGAGTCTGGTTCCAAAAAAGCTCTGAGAAGATTAGTTGGAAGGAGTCAAGAACAGGAAGGACTGCTAGTGTTTTAGGCTCTGGTAAACTCAGCAGTGTCGCATCTGTTTTTGAGAAGGATACAGGCTTTTAGACCATTTAAAATGTTCTTTTTTAAGGTTTACAGTGTAAGAAAATTGTTCAGGAGGGAGCCACAGGAAAGTGTTCCTTAACCTCTAAAGTCAGGAGGTATTTCAGTTTTATCCGAACAACCTAAAACCTCATTATTAACATCAACATCTGTGATAATGAGGAAGTGAAAGTAAGTGATAATAAAGGTAGAGAAGCTGCTGCACAAACTTAAAATATCCTTGCTGAAACCTAGTTTAATTGTACCCCACATCCCAAAACGTAAATGGACCTTCTTTGAGGTCACACACCATTGGACAAAAAATAAAACTTCACTGTTCACAAAAGTTGATTCACCCAAATTTCTTTGCTCATTTAGTAGGTACTTAAATGGGTAGCAACGGATTGACATTTTCCCACTAAAATTATAGCTAGCTAGTGCAAAGTATAATTAAGGTCACTAATGGCAGCATTTACAAAGAGTCACTTGCACGATTTAAATGAAATGCAAGTTACAGCAAGAGGTTGCTGATAATTAAGACCATCTTGCCCTTATAAAGCTATTAGGACTGTAATATTGATACAGGTCCTTTACTGATATCACAGTCCTTATAAATACTGATGAATATTGAAGGCCAGTTATTGCTGTATTGTAAATGGAATGCTGTGGGGGTGGATACAGTTTCTTCTGTTAGGGAAAGCTTTTTGTAGTTCTTTTATATAATTTTCTCCTTGAATCTGCCTAGGAGGCTTACAATAATATTGATACAAGTCCTTTATTGATATCACAGTGCTTATAAATACTGACGAATATTGAAGGCCAGCTATTGCTGTATTTATTGTAAATAGAATGTTGTGGGGGTGGATACAGTTTCTTCTGTTAGGGTAAACTTTTTGTAGCTCTTTTATATAATTTTCTCCTTGAATCTGCCTAGGAGGCTTACATACCTGTGAAACTGACAGTTTGCCACTGAAAACTATCAGTACAATCAGCGAAGTATATACACCTTAAACAATACCTGTACCCAGTAGTTTATTGACAACTTGCAAACTAAGATGATGGTACAATGGTACAAAAAACTGAGGAAGAAGTTTGACTGTGTGTGTTAATACAGATGCTATCACTGTCAAATGATCTCCTTATGAGCATTTGTCAACCATATTGTGTGATACAGTTATAAAGATTTCCCTGAAAAAGCCTACTGCATCAGTGGCTTCAAATATTGGAGAAAAATAATCCTGAAGTCTAATAGGGATGAGGAAAATTAAAATCAGCATATTGGTAATCATATGTGTCATCAGTGTACAAAGTAATCAAAATGTTGATCACCTTACCTCTTCCCTTCATTTGAATAGTCACAAGGCTGCAACTCCTCCTCTTCATAGACTTTTAGCAGTTCCATCAACTCCTTCACTTTTAGCTCCACATTCATTAAGTACTAAAAAGAAAATTATTTAACAATATGTTGTGTAAGTATATGACATTGTTAATGTGTAGCACAATAAGTAGGGGGTGTAATATACAGCAGTGAGTAACATGGATATGACACTGTTAATTCTTAATACACGATGATTAGGGACTCGGATATATACCACTAAGGTACATGAGCTCTGAGTTAAACGTATCACACAAATTTGTACAGCACCGGCAAATGAAAGTAGCTAAATTCCAGGCTTTTTGTAAGGATTGTCATTTTGTAGTCCTTTGTTATGAACATTTACAAACCCTCCCCCTACACTCTTCCTGAGGTGTCAAAGATAGCTAATTCTGCAACACTTGAAATAACTTGTTCTGTTAATTACTAGAATGTGCCTCAGTTTTTTTTTTTTTTTATTTGAATATTAGAGAATTGTGCTTTCAGTTTCTGCTCAAAAGTAGTTTAGAAGCACAATGCAAAAACAAAAAAGTACAACTATCTGTGCTTGAATCTGTGTTAGCTTATTTTTAACCTGAGGTACAAATGCCTTCAATATGTTACATGTTCGCACTTCTGTTACCCCATGTGAATGTGCACCTTACTAACATTTCATAAGAACCAGAATCCAATGAGCATGAAATCAGTAAAATCAGTAATTATGTGTGGAAGACTAAGAATATTTTCTATAAAACTGCTGAAGTTATGGAAAATGCAGCTTACAAATGGATCACTGCACAAAATATGTGGTCAGCTATTAGTGTAACAGTCTTTTTAAATGACCAAAGTTTGGGATTATGCAGGACAAAACCATACCATCATCAGATGAAAAAGATCCATTTTCATCTTATTACCAAAATTGACACACTGTGATTTTCAATGTTGGTTATTTGCTACATCATATAATAATATGATAACTTAAAGGTACTGTCAAAACTATATGTGCCATTAGAGAAAAAGTCAGATGATATTTTTCCTTGCAAAATACCAGGACATTTGCCATTTTTCATACCTCCTCAAGATAGAACATCCCAAGTCAGTGCTGCTTTGCAGAAAAAGAGACTGATAGTAACCCTATGAACAGGTGCACTGATACTGTTTATGTTCCTATTTGAATAAACGCAGTGGAAAACAGTTTCGCAACATGCTTGTTTTTTTTTCTATAGTAGCTGCTGACATACTAACATCAGTAGGAGTAAATGTCTGTGTAAGACTGTGGGCAGTGCCTAACAGGAAGAACTACAGATTCTGCAGTGCGTCTGCTATCTTGTACAGACAGAGACAAATTCCTCTGCCAATGTATGTGAGAAGCTAAGTTTAAAAAACTGAGTGGGCTTTTCCTTCCTTTGATTCCAAGGCAATGAAATGAAAGTTTTATAAAGTGCAAGCAGGTCTTTTGTACCCAAGTAATATTAGAGCCATATTGTAGGGGGAAAGCAACCTAAGAGCTGAGTTAAACTGCAGGAGAGGGTGGACTTTTCTTTAATGACAGCCTTTCCTTGTGTTAGATGATTGGGGCTGCCTCTAGCTTGCTGTATGCCTAGACAAAAACTTTTTCTGTGGTAGTTACTTTGCCATCCTGTGCTATGAGCTCAGGAACAGCACAGTATAAGGCATAAGCATATTTAAGGTGCTGTTGATTTTTACTTCAAGTTGTTGCTGCTGGTAAACCATATGCCAACATTGAATGTTTCATAAAACAAGAAAATCATTAATTATACCATTCTACTTAGGCATCATCACATATATATATATATATATATATATATATATATATATATATACATATATATATATATATATATATATATATTTGTTTCTTTGTGTTAGGGGTCGCCACAGCGGAACTCCGGTCCGCTAATGATTGGTAGTTGATTTTTACATGCCGAGTTAACAGCCCTGACACACAACCTTCAGCAAAGGTATGCCTATTCACGCATGTCTCCACGCAGAAGACGCTATATATATATATATATATATATATATATATATATATATATATATATATATATATATAATGTGTTGCAAGAAGCTGTCTTAAAGAAGACAGCATCGTCTCAAACATACATCAGCTGACATTTGAAAAGATCTCTTGAATTAAACATGTCACTTAAGGTGGACCATCTCAAGGCCCCAGGCTTCTGTTTTGTAAAGCCTGAATCCCTTGTATTTCATGAGCTCTTATTAACAAAGAAGTGGCACAGACTGGGGTAACGGATGTATTTATACACATACACGATTCATCATCACCACCACCAATGGTCTGACCAAAGCAATGCTGATAAAATATTTGTATGCACATGTAACTTTTAAATCTCAAATGTACTACTTGCTGCAACAGAATATTTTGATGCAGCATACTGTTGCACCAAGCACTCTTGTAGATCAGTATGTGTGTACACCTTTAAGAAGGTTTGTAGCTGCTTTTACAAGTGTATAAATACTGAACACATGTGAGCCTGACTGTCATTTTTGAGTAAGCTTTTGAGATGTAAGCATGCATATCTGTGTAGTCTGTCAGTTAATGAGTTAATTTATATTTTGTAATGCTGCTATCCATCCTGATGTGTTTCTATGTAATAAAGCATGCAAGTGAACTACCTTGCCTGTTCATCTTTAATGGGAAATGAGATGAGCGGCATGGTGTCAGAATGGGATCCAGAAATTCAGTTTCTGGACCAAGAAGGCACTCCGTTAAAGGTGGAGGAATATAGAGGAGTGGATCATCTCCACTGCACGTTTAATTCACAAAAACAGGTCAGAAAAGTATTGTAGGTGTCAAAATTTACGTAAATGATTTCTTAGTCGCAAAATGCAAAAAGAAACACTCCGAGCACTCTAAATGAATTTCTAAGTAAAAGAAATGTCCCAAAAATTGTGACACACTGATAGATTATTCGAATTACTATGAAAATGTTTGAAATAAAGTATGAATCGCATAAAAAGAATAAAATAAGGAAAACGACTGCACTTTTTTTGAAGTAGCTTAATGCATGTATGTTTTTCGCATTAATTAAAGCTGTTCAAGCTATTCGAAGTATACAAACATTTTTCATGTTTGCGCAGCATTACAGTACAGTTAATTCTCAAAATACAAAAGCATATTTCACAAAGTAAAGCATTTTGAAGAGTTTATTTTGTATTTGAATCTTATTACAAGTACTGGCTGTGTGTGCATGTTCGTATACAATTACATGAGCCATTTTCATTGCGTTTGGGCATAATTTGTTAGCATGGCAGATGGATTTCGAAAACCTGGTCCACTTGTCTTTGATAATAATATTGCAGAGAATTGGAGAGTGTTTGAGTAAGAGTATATTTTATGCAGGCTTCATTTTCAGGTAAAAATGACCATACAAAGGCATTTTTTCTGCTTAATTTAGCTGGTTAGAAGCCATAGGATATATTTGCAGGAGAGGGAGAGAAGCATCATATAGTGGTACCAGCTGAGTCAAGGGAAGACCCTGAGTGCTTAAAACTTAAATTTAGAGAAATGCGTAACCTCCCAGATGAATATTACAGTGGAAATGCACTTATTTTATACAATAGATCAAAAACCTGGGGAAATTTTTGCAGCATATATACTAAGTTGAAAAAGAAGGCTAAAACGTGTAGATTTGGTGATTTAAGGGATGAGTTGATAGAAGACAGTCTTGTGTGTGGTATTAAAGATGATGCTGTGAGAAAAATTTTCCTTTGTGACAGTGATTTAACTTTGAATAAGGCCACTGAGATTTGTCAGATATATAAGCTCACAGAAAAGCATACAAATATGCTTACAAATGAGAAATGCATGCTTCCAGTATCTTCTAGTACTCATGTTGATAGTATGCAGCACTTGGTTAAAAAAAACAGGCCCATGCACATGGCAGGAACTGTAAGCCCTACAACAGTTGCAGGGAAACCCTGTAGCTTTCTAGCAAATTTCAGAGTATGCATAGTCTCAGCAAAGCATAAGAGTGAGCCAGCAAACTCAAAGCACTTGCCTATACCCAATTTCATAGTCGCCTGCCATAATTGTGGTGCAAATCATGAGCCCAGAAGAGAAAAGTGCTTAGCTTTTGGTGAACAATGCCACAAATGCAATAAGTGGAATAATTTCAAAAGGTTTTGTCAATCAAATAAAGGGCATTATTTTATTAAAAGAGAACATTCAAAGAGACAAGTTGATCAATTAGAAAGCTGTGACCATACTTTTTATGTTGATGGTATGTCAATGCTTAATGAAAGAGTCAATGCAGTAGATTTATGGGCAAAGAATAAATTATTTTATACTGCTCAGATAAATGGAAAACCCATAGAGCTCAAAGTTGACACAGGTTCAAAGTGCAATGTTATGTCAGCAGAAACATTTGCTAGAGCATGTGCTGGTGAGAAGCTTGATTTGGCAAAGTGTGTGAAGCTTGTTGCTTATGGAGGTGAAGAAATTCATACTGAAGGTTCAGTAATGCTTTCATGTTACTCTGTCAGGAACAGCCATGCTTGCAATTTTACATAGTCAAAAGGCACATCCAGTCATTATTAGGTCTTGGAGACCATTTGATAATGGGACTACTTTCATTTAATAAGGGAGTTCACCATGTTAGCTTAAAAGGTCACTGGTCCCACCTCTCCCAGTCTATTTTTTCTACCTATGCTGATATTTTCAAAGGCAAATTAGGCCAACTCCCAGTTGTGTACTCTGTGAAGTTAGACCCTAAAGTCAGTCCAATTGTCAGGCCAGCCTGGAAAGTTCCAGCAACTATGCAGAACATAGTCAGAGCCGAGCTAGATAAAATGGTGCAGCAAGGTGTAATTTTCCAAGTAGGTTATTCTACTTACTGAATAGGTATCCTCCATGGTCGTTGCTCATAAGAAAAGCCTTATGATATCAGAATGATATCAGAATGTGTATTGATCCATGAGATTTGAACATAGCACTGAAAAGACCTTATCATCCAATGTGTACAGTTGGAGTGGCTGCTGTTATGCCAAATGCCTTTTCTGTCTTGGATGCAAAGAGTTCATTCCAACAAATTTTGCTTGACCATAAGTCTTCATTACTTACCACTTTCAGTACTCCTTTTGGCAGGTACAGATTTTTGGGTATGCCATTTGGGATAAATTCTGCCAGTGAAGTCTTTTCAGCATGCAATGGAGTAAATTTGGGGGGGGGGGGGTATCCGTGTACTGTTATAGTAGATGATATTCTAGAAGAAGGTAATAGTGAAGCTGAGCATGACAGAAACCTCAAGAAAGTTCTGTAAAGAGCATGTGAAGTGAATCTTAAGCTGAATCATCAGAAGTGCAAGTTCTGGCTACAAGAAGCTACTTATGTTGGTCATTTATTTACCAGTTCAGGCTTACAACCAGATCCTTCAGAGGAAAAGCAATTCTTAAGATGCCAGCTCCAGACAGTATTCAAGACCTAAAATGTTTTCTTGGCATGGTTAACTACCTAGGCAAGTTCATTCCAGACTTGAGCCAACTTTCAGCTCCGCTTAAAGAGCTGACTTGCAAAGATGTATCCTGGCCGTGGTCGAACAACACAGGAGAGCATTTGATGTCTTGAAAGAGAGAATTGCCAGTTCACCAACTGTCAGATACTGTGATGTTCACAAACCAGTTAGTCTTTCTTGTGATGCTTCAAAATTTGGTCTTGGTGCAGTCATTCTTCAAGAAGGTAGACCAGTAGCCTATACGTCCAGAACTCTAATCCAAACTGAAATACACTGTGTGCAGATAGAGAAAGAACTCTTGGCAATTTTGTTTGCATGTTCGAAGTTCCATGATTATAGTTATGGTAGACCTATCCAAACTGATACAGATCACGACCCTCTAGTCACTATTTTGAGAAATCCTATGCATACAGCTGCTGTCAAGACTGCAAGGCATGATGCTGAAATTGCAGAAGTATAATTTCAGTCTTGCCTATACGAAAGGCAAACTTCTTTATCTTGCTGATACTTTATCCAGATTGCCCAGAAATACCACTGAACAGCATGAAAATGAGAAACTTGATTTTGAAGTCATGGAAGCAAGAAATTTTCTTCCACATGTCTTGATGAGCATAGAAGTCATACAGCATCAGATCCAGCTCTTCGGAAGCTCAACCACTTTATCAGTCAAGGATGGCTGTCAACGCAATCTTATTCAATAGACTTGCAATGTTATTTTGTTTGACAGTGGTATCTTTATGAAAGGTCCAAAAGTGATTGTCCCAAAGTCTTTACTGTTTTGCATTGTGGCCACACAGGAACTGATTCTACTAAAAGAAGGGCGAGAGGACTAGTATTTTGGCCTTCTATGTCACAGGACACTGAGAGAGTACTTTCATGTTGTTCTTTATGTAATAGTACTAAGCCACATCAGCAGAGGGAACCACTTCACCTTAACCAGACACTACCTTGGTTGACAGCTACAGACATTTTCGAGTGGAATGGTCAAATTACTTGGTGTTAGTAGACTTAATTCAAATTCATTCAAGACTGACCTACGTCCTAATCTAGCATCTAGTACTGTCATTACTATGATGGAGTAATTTTGCAGTGCATTGTAGTCTGCACAAAGTTATTTCTGACAATGGTAGACAGTTTACAAGCCATCAATTCAAAAGATTTGTTGATGAGTGGGACCTACAAATAGCCTTGAGTACCCAAAGTCAAATGGTTTGGCAGAACATGCAGTTCAAAGTGCAAAACAATTACTAGAGAAGTCCAAATGAGACAATAGTGATGATTTCTTGAATTTCTTGAATCTCAGAAATGTTCCTCTTGATAAATATCTTGGCTCTCCTGCACAGAGACTTCTTTCGAGACAAACCAGAACCACAGTACCAATTAGTAGTTCATTATTGGCTCCATGTGTCAAGAACAAAAGATCAAATTAGATCAAATTAAAGAAGTTCTTCCCCCAGAAGTCCTATTATGATAAGAACAGCAAACCATTGAATCCATTCCGAGAAGGGGAGATAGAGAGGATGCAGGCGTCCAAAGGTTTTGATTAGATCGGTGCCATGAAAAGTCTATGTCCAGAGCCAAGACTGTACAATGTGGAATCGCAAGGAGCAGAATTTAGGCAGAATCAAAAACATTTGATCCTGGTGTCCAAGCCTATATTGCAGTATCATACCTGTGAGAAAGACTGTGCATCTCAGAGTGAGTTATCCAGCCTTCCAGTTCCAGAGGATGTTCCAGTAAATATCCCTGCTCCTGAGCAGAATCCCAAAACCCCTGAAACTGTTTGTTTACAAAGACTGTCCCTGTTGCTAAACTCTGTTCTGATTGTTATATCACTAAATCAGGTCGCATTTCCAGACCATGTTCCAGTTACATGGCAACTTGGACATAACGACATGAATGTTGTATTTATTTTTATTGTCTATACCATTGCATATTTCTTTTGCATGTCATTGTATTGTGGATAATTCATTTAAATTGGGGGGATGTAGAACAATATGTGTGTACACCTTTAAGAAGCTTTCTAGGAGCTTGCACAAGTGTATAAATACTGAGCACGTGCGAGCCTGACTTACATTTTGTAGTAAGCTGTTGAGATGTAAGCAGGTATATCTTGTGTAGTCTGTCAGTTAATCAGTTCATTTATATTTTGTACTGCTGCTATCCATGCTGATGTGTTTTTGTGTAATAAAGAATGTAAACTAACTACCCCACCTGTTTGTCTTAATTGGGAAACGAGATGAGCGAAAACTCTGATGCTTAATGTGCAGTAAATGTCTTTGGTAAACTTGCCTGATGGGATAGGTACATTCACATAAACATAAAGTGGTAAAGTAGATGTAGCTGCCACTGGGCCAATGGATGGGAAATCAGAAGTTTACCCCAGGTCTGACACCTATGTCTCTGATGAACAGAGGTAGCCATTTAATCATGGCCTAACATACACCTCTTAAAACAAAGTGTAAGATACACTAACTCGTGGCATACATTTGGGTTGTATGGCTAGGCTTATAAAGGCCACAGTGGTCATTAGCATAGCAAACACCTATGAACCTAGAAACCAAAGTTTCTTAACGTTCAAAGCAAATGTCTTTCTGATAATATTGCAGTGACCGAAATAATAGTGTAAAGACACTTTTTATTCTGGTGCAATGATTAATTGATTAATGCACAATGCAAAGTGAATTTCCTTTATGTGTAATGTAACTGGATAAAACCTGGAATAATGTCATTCAACCAACATTTGTAGTGCAACAGCATCTGTGACCCATCCTCCATATCATAGGAACCTTAGGCAAATCACAGCTACCACCACATTAGTAGCAGATAGTGTACAAGGTCTGCATCGCCCCCAAGTGAGATAATTTATTTTGCTGAACTGACCAACATACCAAGTCTGTTTACATTTTGATTTTGATTTAACTGAAAAGCTGAAAGTAGAGCCAAATAAATGTTTTATAAACTTATGACATTAATCCTACAAAACATTATCTAAAATGAAATTTGTTTTTATGAATTGTTGACTGATGTAGGATCCAGTATGAATCCTTCCCAGACTCAGAAATAAGCTTTTTTTATTTTTAGTAGAGCCTTATATTTGTAAATCGAAAGTAGAAGCAATATGTTTACCTGATGCACTTCATCTACGTAGCTTTGATTAAGTTCTGAAGGCCTTCTCTTCAGGCTGCTTGTAATCCTTGGTACTTTAGAAGAAAGAGGAGAAGATTTTAGAAAAATGTCTATCTGTATATCAGTATATCTATGTCATATAGGAAGTTGCAGTTTGACACGGCACATTTATTAGCAAGTATAAATATATACTTGATTTAAGTAATTTGCAAACATCATTAAAATCATATTAACAGTCTGTACAACAAAATGATCAGAGCAAGGAACATATTAGGATTAGAGGGAAGATGAAAGAGGGACAGTGAAGGGATGGAAAGGGTGATGAGAGATGGTAGCAAAGAAGAAAATGAAGAGACGGTTTACAACAAAGGGGAGGGAGTGAAAGAAGGGAGAGGGCAGGGTGAAATTAAAGAAGAACAAAATTAGGACACAAGGCTGATGAACAGGTGAGCTTTCATATAGGAGCGAGGAAGATGGAATTATCATACAGAAGGGAGATAAGTGCATAAGGATGAGGAGAGAACTGATGAAGACCAGCTGATAATGCAGTAACACAGTTCAAGGAGCAATTCTTAGAAAGATTTTGTCTGATGGTCTACTTGAAATATACCTACAAGATTTTGCCTGATTAATATAGGCAACTGTTCCCTTGTCTTCAGCATCAGTGCTTCTCCTACAATTTATTTATTTTATATTATTGTACATTTGTTAACCGGGCTGGTCCAACTGGATATATTTCCATTTTCAGCAGAGGCCCGGGTAGAAAAACTCCACCGTAACATTCAAAAGTTTGTAATGCACAAATATAAGAGAAAAAATTATGATAAAAATAATGAAAGAGCAGTAGTTACAAAGTCATACTATTTGAGCAACACAACATTCAAAAAGAATTTTATACACAAATATAAAGAAAAAAAATTAAGTTAAAAATAATCAGAGAGCCTTAGCTAAAGAGAAGTATGCTAATTGTGAAACACAAAACCTAAAAGGAATAAGACACTCTTACATTAAGATATGTGAGGTCTTTTACAATATGTTCATAGTTTAATTCATCTCCTATTTGTAACAATAATTTAAGACAGTTACTACTACAAAAGGGTAAGCAGTATTAATTGGTGAGGGGAGGCAGTATAGAGAAAATGGCAAAAGAGAAAGACAATTAGTCAGGGTAACAGCATGAGCATAACCAGTGTATTTTAAGATGTTGCTTGAGCCTTTGTTTAAAGAGCGGGAAGGAGTACAGTTAGATCTGATGGCAACAGGTTCCAATATTTTCCAGCAGTATTAGAAAACAAGGAGTCACCTGCCAAGTTATTAGACTTGCTAATGCTAGCCAGTAGTTTAGTGGAAGAGCTTAAGGAATTTAAGTTTGTATAGAGGATAATAAGGTTAGAGAGTATCGGTGTGTTGTTAGGTTGGTAGAATATCCTATGGACAATGGTAAGTTGGGAAAGTATCAAAATGTTTTTTAGTTCAAGCCAGTCTAGCTGCTGTAGGTTCAGACAGTGGTGAGTTCTAAATGGGTTCCCAGTGGCAAACCTGGCAATATTGTTATAGGAGTTGGCTAGTTTAGTGAGATTATTTTTCTTTAGGTTAGCATATATGGGGGAAGCATAAAGAAGAGTAGAGATTAGATGGGATTGGGCAGTTGGAGTTCTGGCTGTTGGTGTTAAGAAGGGTTTTATTCTATATAGGGAGCCCAATTTTCTATTTACGGTTTTTATTGGGTTATTTTTAGGATTATCAAATGTAAGGTTATTGTCAATTAAGACTTCTAATAGTTTGGTGGTAGAGTCGGGGGTTATAAGGGTGCCATTATTTGATTTGATAGAGAAATTGATCGTGGGGGACTTGCTGTTAGGTGTGAAGAGTAAGAGCTTGTTTTTTTTGGCATTCAAAAGGAGGCAACGTTTTAAGAACCATGCCTCGACTGAGTTAAATACTGTCTGGGTTAGGGATTGTAGTTCAGATGTGGAGTTGGCAGAACATATGAGCGTGGAATCATCTGCATATTGTATGCAGGTAGCTTGAGGGATTGCTAAGTGAAGGTCGTTAATGAATAATGGGAATAGAAGTGGACCTAGAATGGAACCCTGAGGGACTCTGAGGGAGACTGGTAGGTGGGAAGATAGTTTATTCTCCCAGAGGACTGCTTGTTGCCTGTTGGTAAGTTTGGAGTTAAACCAGAGAACAGCCTTGGTGTCTAGAGCAAGGGATTCAAGAGTTTTTAGGAGCAGGGGGTGGTTGACCATGTCAAAGGCTTTTGACAGATCAATAAAGAGTGCTGATGAGAGGATGTTGTTATTACGGTTTTTATTGATGGAGTCAGTGAAAGGAGGGCTGTGGTGGTACTATGAAATGGCCTGAAGCCATGCTGACAGTTAGCTTGTATATTATGTTGGGTTAAGTGGTTAATTAGTTGATGGTGAATGCATTTTTCCATAACTTTTGCCAAGGGTGATAAGAGAGCTATAGGCCTGTAGTTGGAATACTCATTGGAGTTAGTAGTTTTAAATTTAGTGTACTATAAAATGTTTAAGACAAGATAATGGAGCTATTATAATAATAATGGGAAAGATGCGAGTAGGATAAGCTTACACAAAATTACTTTTGACATTTTAATGATAAAATCAAATAAAACTTATTTTCCAATAAATAGGAGTGGAGATGGAATAAAAGCCACCATTTTATGAAGAACTGCTGTTACTTGTTGCCTTTTGTGCATAACTTTATAAAAAAAAAAATACAAGCTTTCCTTATTATAATAGTAAGTAAACAACATTTTATTTATAAATCAGTTTTATGAAAAGAATTATCAGAGTTCAATCGCAGATCTAAAGATTAAGCATTTCTTACCAGAAGTTACAGGCAGATCTGTAGGTCTCAAATTATTCTGTACTCTTCTAGGAATCCTAGATCTTTTTTTTAGTTCAGTTTCCATTACAGTAACAAATGTTTCTGCAAAGCGATGATGTCTATTCCTCCTTTGTAAAGAATTTGACAAGTTAGTGCTGTAGAAGAAATAGCAGTTTGTTTTTTCAGTGAGTGATTCCATATCTGTTACAGAATAGCAAGTATAACAGTAGACATAAAACACAAAATTTGCCTTCTAGCAATGACATTCCTGTAACTGCTTCCAAATTAGATTTACTTGTTTAAGAAAACTCCTCTGTTTTAACGAATAAAGGAGTACACCAGAAATTAGTCAAACTGTTAACTTTTTTAAATACATCTTCCTATATGGCAAATGTAACTTCAGCTTTGTATAAATGGCAAATCAGCCACTGAGAGGTGGGAATGGAATCTAAAACATAATAATGAAAGGCACTGTGACAGTCCAATTTTTGCAAAATAAGCATCTGCCACTAGTGATGACTGTGTGTTTGAAGCCCCAGCCTTTAATTAATGCCGCAATGAACATAATAAAGCATCTCGGCAAATCTACTTGATTCAGTATCTTTGCAGCAGTATATTTTACAGCTTTAAAATTCCAGTTTATTTTAAATTGCAATCTAAAGCATTCACAGCCACATCTCAAAAAAGTAAAAATCTTAAAGTAGTAAAGACTTCCACTGAACATACATCATCCTAATATCAGTTATCCTCAAATGAAAAACCATGAAGTGTATATAATGTTCTGTAAGCTTAAGCTTTACAGTGATCTTCAAGTACCTGTAAAAAAAAATGCCAGGACAACTGAAGTCATACCCAGTAAATCCTGTCATCTGTATACAAAATGCTTGCCAATCAGAACATGCATCAAATGTTCAGTAACCTTCAACCCAAATATGGATAAAGCAGAGTACAAAGTGTCTGAGATGTTATCAGTAGATATTGGTCAGGTGGTAGTACAATACCAGGATTCAGAAATGACTGTTACTACATTTGCAGTCAGGATTGAAGAGCTTCAGCACTTTGTGCTTGGTAGATGAGTTTTCAGCATTGAGAAATTAATGCTGAGACTGCTTTCTCAGTTTTTTGGCTCCTCATTTTGCAGCAGAAGATTCCGCTCTCCTTTTTTGTGCTCCTCTAGTTGCAGTAAATTAATATCCTTTACCTGCTCTTCATACTGGAGTAGAAGACTTTTTTTTGTCCTCAACTTTTAGTTGACTGGGCACCAGATCAGGATGCTATTAAGCCCCATTATTGGTTATTTTCTATTGAACTGTCCAGTAATTACTGACTGGTTTTGGCTATTATTTGGTTATTATGACAAGATGATGTTCAGATTAATACACACCACTTCTTAAGCTCACACTTAAGTTATATACCAGACCGTCAGAAGCATAACTAAGGTGAGTTGAAGGATTCAGTTTCCCCCGGTGCCAGGTGTTAAGGGAAGCGATTGGCAGATGCTATCAGTCAGTAGTGCAGTCCTGGCATTCACTTCTGTGCAGGCATTGTCATGTTGTTACAGAAGTGAATTTTAATACTGCTGTAGTACTTTTGTGGTCAGGAATGAAGTGCCTAAAATTTAGAGTTGAGAGGTGTCAGATCAAGAAGATGCACAGGGTATGATATGAACCAGCTGTGGCACTGCAGATCATGTTTCCTTCTCATCAGTCATACTGTTTGCTACATTTTTACAAGCATTAAACTACTTTTGTTTTATTTAAACATCTCTATAATCCCTTTAGAGGTTTTATTTGTGCAAGTAAACATATAGTTAGCAGTATTTACATGTTATAAACAGTACTAAAACTTTTGTTGTTTTCTTGGCATGTATTCCTATCATTTTAGCCTTACTTATTTAACTCAGGCCTTATTCTAAGAAATTCATTTAAGCCTGGAGGTGCACTTGCCCCCAGACTATTGCTGCCTGGACAATTTTGTCCTGTACTAATTTCATCTCTCCCCCTCTTTCAGGCACTTTGGCTTTTTCTAATACAGAAAAAAAAATCTTTCAAGGTTTACACATATGGTGGAATGCTTAAAAAAGTACCATAATTCTCTTTCATTTTAATATTCTATATGTGGATCTGAATACTTCGTTCTAACTTTCTTCCTGCTCCTCCCAAGATTTCATTTTAAAGATATTGCTTCCTCTTTCCACCACAGTGAGGGTTCCTTCCTCATCAGGGGCTCAACCCCCAGGTTAAGAAGTCCAAAGATGTCTGGGAGTCCAGGAGACCATTGCCCATGCGGTCCTCCTTGGAACCTCCACAGAAGAAAGCAAAGTCTTCAGAACCGACCTGCTTAGCTCTGAGCTCTCTTAACCCCTCCTCTCCTCCACCTTATTCCTCCTCTGAAGCTATGGGACCTAGTGGTTTTCACCTGGCGTCGGCTCCAGCTGTGTCAGAGCCCAGGCTATTTTCTGCTGGTGCCTTCTAGAATATCTCCAGTCCATTTTTACGGAGATCTCTCTGCCCTTGCTCCTCAGTTTCATCTAGGTCTTCCTGAAGCCTATCCTCCAGGGATGTGGGTAAGCTCATGAGGCAGTTCCTGAAGACACCGATCTAAATGGGGCTTTGTGTCTTCCCCGTCTGCATCCAGATCAGTGAGGCTGTCCCCATTCCAGCCTGTAGCTCCTTCTCCAATTCACCCTTCAGTTTCAAAGTTGTCATTTCCATTCGGTCCCTGTGCCGGAGTGTAGGAGCCGATACAAATTTTTTCTTTGCCTTTGCCTCCAACATTCTCCCCAACTTGCTTGGCTCCGAGTGCTTCGATTCCAAGTGTGTGTCGGAGCCATAGCATTGAGATCAGTTCCAGGGTGTTGACTTAGACTCCGAAGGTCTCTGAGCCATCTCTTCCTCATGGGGCCTTGGCCTTCGACAGTTCGGCTCTAACCCCCCCCCCCCCTCGGAGCAGGAGGCCCTTTCGTTCCGGGAAGTGTCTGCTCCAGTGGCTTCGGCACCCATGAGATAGTTCCAGGTCGTTTGGTGTCCTTCTGCATTTGAGGTGGTGGAGAGGGTTCTCTCTGTTCCTAAGAGACCCTTAGCACCTACTGCAATGGAACCTCCCTTGGTCCCACTCTGCAACTGTGCCCGAGACCGCTGAACTACCATATGGACAGCCGATCCCAGAAAGTCTCCACACTGTTCCCTCAGTGGATCCCCAAGATTCTTCTGATACCTCCCCAGAGCGTCCTCCCCAGTAGGTCCTTTGGAAGAGATCATGTAAAAGGAGGCATGTGGATTCCCCTATGAAATCCCTTACCACAGATACTGACTTTGAGGAAGGCAAATGTTCTCCCAAATCTCCACCTGAAAGGTCTCCTTCAGAGACATCCTTGAAATCCTTCACCAGAAGGGTGAATGGTTATCCCAAACGCCTTTACCAGGAGTTGGTGGTGTTGGAAGCTTTCCAAGTGTGCTGATAAAATTTTGAGTACCCCAGCTGGCAAACAATTTTTGTCCAAATTAATCCCAGTAAATGCCTTGGTTGTGGTGGCAACAACCAAGAAGGAGCCTGTTCAGGGGAGTGTTTCTGTCCACCTCTGAATAGAGAGTCCCGGGCTCTGGACAGATTTGGTAAGAGGATCTATGCTTCACCTACCTTTGCTCTTTGGGCATTGGGCTACCTCTCTCACTTTACCAAGCTACAAAGGGACTTAGTTAAGGAACTTTCTAGCTCGATCCCAGGGTCTGTACCTTCCGAGGATCGGGAGTCTGTTGCTTCTAGTTTGGCCACGCTACATTCCCTAGCTAATGCATTCATGAGGCTCATCTTTCATACTGTGGAGAGTATCACAAGGGCAGCTGGTTCAGGCATTGCCATTAGGCGCCATGCCTGGATGAGTCTGTGTGATTTTGCGGAGCCTTTCAAACAGTCCTTTGTTAATGCCCCCTTTGATGGCTCCACCTTGTTTGGGCCTGTGGTACATGACACCTTGACCAAAAGTGAAAAAGATGGTAAGACCCTGTCTGCCATCAGGATCCCATTTTTCTACTCCACAATGGACCTTTTTTAGGAACCATAGCAGCAGTAAGAAAATGTGGTTTCAGAAGTCGTAGGGCCCTTTCCAGGACACTCAGGGAAACTTTTCCCCCTGAGGCAGAGGGGGTTATAGTCGAAATGGTAGATGCTGCCCACGCAGCCAAGGGGGTCTGCAAAATCAAGGATTGTAGGAACCTCCCCCAGACAAGTGTTTCCAGCAGTCCTGAAGGGTTGCCAGACTGTTGTCCTCTGGAAGCAGCTGGGGGACTATTTTCCTTGCACTCAGAAGTCTGAGAGGCCATCACACATGGCATATGGGTGCTAAGGATCATATCCAGATAATACTTCATTCCCTTTTCTGACATTCCCGAACAAAAAATTGCCTCCCTGATGTTCCATCCAGTCAGAGAGAGGGCACTGCCCACAAAATAAGAAAGTTACTGGAAAAAAAAAGTGTCATCCAAGCAGTCCCCCCAGTCAAGTTAGATCGGGTGTTTACTCCATATTCTTTTTATTGCCCAAAAAGACAGGGGATCTGCCGGGGCAGTATTGGATCTCG
The DNA here is from genome assembly GCF_019279795.1 of Protopterus annectens. Lineage (NCBI taxonomy): Eukaryota > Metazoa > Chordata > Ceratodontiformes > Protopteridae > Protopterus > Protopterus annectens. The sequence continues at coordinate 199,776,588 of NC_056746.1, read as the reverse complement.
CATACCTGTACAAGTCATTGAAACACACCAAGTTTAGGATGGTCATGATTCAGTCCATCTTACCCCTCATAAAGATGGGCAATTGGATGTGCTGTGTAGACCTCAAGGATGCGTGCTACCATATAAAGATGGATAGACGCTCTAGGTCCTTTCTATGTTTCAGGCTGGGAACCAGTCACTGCCAGTTTCAGGCACTTCCATTTGGTCTCACCACTGCCAGGCATCTCCTCCTTCAGGGCTGGGATTACTTCCTCACTCTAGCTTCCAAATTGGATGTAACTATAAATTGGCAAAAGTCTCACCTGGATCCAGTTCAGACCACAGACTTTATAAGGGCACATCTCGACACAAGGGTGTCTCACATTTATCTTGCACAAGAAAGGGTACAAAATCTGAGGTCACATGTCAGTCAAATCTTATCTGCTCTGACACCCCCAGCCACTCTGATTCTGCAGACGTTGGGTTCCATGACAGCAATCATAACCCTTCTCCCAATGGCACGTTTTCATATGCATGTTTTGCAGTGGACCCTAGCAATGCAGTGCTCTTTTCTCAGAAATCCCTTGCATCTTCTCATAAAACTATCTCATGTTTGCATGGATTCTCTCCTTTGGTAGATCCAGTCAGCGGAGGTGACACTAGAATGACCATTTGTTCGCCCCTCCCCAGCCACAACATTGACCACAGACACCTCTCAGTTTGGGTGGGGGGGCATTGTCTGGGCCAGATAGTCCAAGGTATGTCGACACCCCAAGAGACCAAGTTGCATATCATTGTCCCCAAGATGAGAGTGATTCTTCTGGCTTTGCAAGAACTAGACCGCTTTTTTCCTCAGGAGACTTGTGCGATCCAGATAGACATGTCAGTGGTTTGGTACCTCAACAAACAGGGAGGAGCCAGGTCTTATTCCCTTTGTCTAGAACCAATGAGGTTTTGTCCATGGGCAATTTCTTCAATCCACTTTTTGGTGGCAATGTATATTCTGGGATAGTCCAACATCCTAGCCAACAGACTCAGCAGAGTTCTGCTGATGCCTCATGAGTGGTCCCTGAATCAGTCTATGACAGAGGAAATCTTCCAGAAATGAAGTTGTCCTTGCTACAGCCTCTTTGCGTTCTACCCTCAATAACAACTGCAGCAAGTATTTTGCCTTGATCCCTCCTCAGGGATAGTCACCCAGGGACATTCTAGTTCATGGTTGGCCCTCCGTTCTACTATATGCCTTTTTCCCATCTCCACTTGAATCCTAAGTTTCTTCAGAAAGCTTTCAAGTTGCGAAGCAAAGTAATCCTCATTTCCCCCTTTTGGCCTTGACAAACCTGGTTCACCTTTCTTTGGTCTGATCTGGTTTGCCCCTTGATGACGTTAAATCAGAGTCTGGATTTATTTTCTCACCCGTCAGGACATCCATATCCCAACATTCAGGCCCTAAAATTAACCGCATGGTTTCTCCACTTCCAGTGATGGCAAGATCTTCCAGGCTTTCTCCAATCTGACATATTTTGATTTAATCACATAGAGCCTCCACTCACAAGATTTGCAGAAGTAAGTAGAAAAGATTTCCCCCTAGGGTGGGGCAGATTTTACAGCTCCAGTTTCAGTTGTCCCAGACTTTCTACCCTTTCTTTTCAAGGAAGGTGCTAGTTACGCTACAGTCAAGTTGCAGTCTGCTGACATTTCCAACTTCTATTCTGGTATTGATTCAGCATCTGGCTTCTTTTGTGTTATGTAAGGCTTTTCTTAGGGGCACCTTTTTGCTACAGTCTCCAGTCAAGGACCCTACACCCCTTGGGATCTTACTATAATTTTGCAAGCTTTGATCCATCCTCCCTTTTAACCTTTTGTACTGTAGATCGAAGATTCCTTTCTTGAAAAACTCTTTTCCTAGTAGCTATTACCTCGGCCAGGAAAGTGTCTGAACTGCAGGCTCTTTCCATTAAGTTTCCATACTTGCTTTTTCATAAAGACAGAGTTACCGTATGTACAAATAACTTCTTTTTTACCCAAGGTGGCTAAAGAGAAGAGACAAACATTAACCAGCCCATTGATGTTCCAGTCTTCTTCCCTCAGTATAACAACAAAGGAGAATACACCTTACACATACTTGATGTGCATAGACAACTTGGATTTTACATCCATAGAACTAAATCCTTCAGGAAGTGCGATCAGTTATTTGTCTCTTTTTCGAATGCCAGGAAAGGTAACGCAGTGACCAAAGTTTCTTTAGCTAGATGGTTGAAAGATTGTATTGCGTTTATCTATTCTTCAAAGACATTTCTTTACAAGATTCGGTAAGGGCACATTCTACAATGTGCATGACCATGTCTCAAGCTTTTTAGTGTTTTGATTGAGGATATTTGTGCTGCTTCTACTTGGTCAAACTCTCATGCCTTTGTCAACCATTACAAATTGGTTTTGGTATGCAGGAGTAGAAGTGCATTTGGTTCTGCTGTACTGTGAAATATCCTTCCTTAATAGCCACCCTATATTATGTTAGCTGGGGACTCTGTCCCTCAGGTTAATGGTATGAGTTAGAGAACATCAGATAAAGAAGTTGTTTTCTTGCCATAACGTTGTATCTGTGTTGTCCAACTTCATTCCTTAACCTTCCCACCCTCTTCTCCCTATCCAAGTATTCAGGAAGCCTAGTAGAAGTTTTTACAGGAATTATTTACCTTGATTGAGTTCCTGATGTCCTTTCCTGTTGTTGGGAGATATATATTTATATAGTTAATTTCATTCATCTTATATTATAGTTAAATTTGGTTAGCAACACATTTTTTCTGGTGCACAAACTCGATCTGAGGTAGTGTGGGGGGAGTGGGGCATTGTGGGTAGGTAGAAGGAGCTCAAGTTTCAATTCTCGAGCTGTGAGAAGGCAGCTGATCAGTTCCGAGGGTCAGAACCGAGTCCTTCAGGTTAGTGTAATGAAGCTGGACAACACAGATGCAATGTTTTGGTAAGAACATGACTTCTTTTTTTTTTTTCAACAGTTAATAAAAGCAGCAGTTATGTCTAGCTTGCACAGCCAAGGAAATGGATCTGACTTAGAATGTCAAAGAATGGAAAAAGATAAGAGAATGACATATGGGACTGAAAACTAGGAGAGACAAAGCTTGTTAAATTCCATGACAGAGAGGAAAGGGGCAAAATCAAACACAAACATAATCATGTAACAGGTTGGTCGGAATCTGTAAATCAAGTAGAAGTACTGAATGAACACTTCACCTTGGCCTTCTGAATGAAGAAACCAAAATATCTATGATGTGGAATGAGGCATAGACTGGGATATTTTTAAGTACAGATGTGCCAAGAAACGCAAAGTTTAGTAACATGTAACAGTCGCAGATTAAAACGCATAGGAGACATTTATGAGATAGGAAAAATAGTAAGAAATTCTTTAAAAAATAACAGTATACTAATTAAGTATTCTAATAAAATTTGCAGCAAAACAGATGAATTGTTCATCAAGAAGAGTGATAAATCACACAACAGTAATTAAAAGAAATATGTGGTGAACAAACCCAAGGCAACCTGAGACCACAGAAAATATACTCCAAAGGTATTCCAAAAAACGTTAAATGTAAATGCTTTTGCAGTGCTGCTGACTGCTTCATCAAAGTTCAGTTTAATCAAACATACTATTCAAAAAGCCATAGACCAATAAAAACAATACGTTCTTCAGCAAGTAATAAACAAGTGTTGATCAAAATCCGCACCCCTTCAGAGCAGTAGTGCCAATTTTCTCATAAAAATACGTAATAAGTAAAAAAAAAATGAAGAAAATTACTTATTTAATGTATTTTAAAAAATCAGTGCACTAGAATAACTCATTGTTTATGGAGTTTCCTTGCTTTAAGAATAGGTTTAATGCAAACCTTATCATTAAGCCCCTTCCCTCTAGTGCCTCTCATCCTAATAATCCATTTTAACTCTACGCTTTCTACCGTATTCCTGATGTCCCTCTAGTAGCTACAAACATGTTGCACAATATAATGCTACACACACATTTAGATTCAGGGTGATGGGGGTGTTGCAGATAGCTCAACAGGAAGGATTTGTTCAACATGTCTTTCTTTTAAATACTAATTAATTGCTTTGAGAAACAAAAATGACACTTATCTAGATGCCATAAATCTAAAATGAAAAAAGGACAATGTAAAAAGTGTAGGCTGTAAGGTATAAATCAAGGTTAATTGTGAAAACTACAGGAAGTGTCAGGAAAAGAAACACGTTTTCTCTTAAAGTTAAATGAAAAACTTTTTCATCTTGCATATAAATGAATCTTAATGCTAAATAGAATAAAATTGTCTATTTTGTAGCTGTAATGGAAACAATGGTTCACAAAACATCCCTGTAATGTTCTTTTAAAGAGAGCTGTTATGTCACATAGGAAAATTTGAATTAACACAAAAGAAATAATATTCCTTAGGACTGCCTAATATATTTTATCCTTACCTTAAGAATTGCTTCTTCAAAATATTCAGTAACAAATAGAAAAACTCATTCCTTCGGAACGATTGCTTCTGCTATGAAACTAAGTGGTTTCTAGACTAAAGTCTGATATTTTGTGCTTTTTCCAAGCATTTTCTTCTTATATATGAGACTCTTAATTCTAGAACTGTTTCTCACATTTTAAATTATGATGAAGTTGATGATGCTTCTTGCTTCTATGACATCACTAAGTTAACACCTCACATTGCTTACATCAGCCTTTATGTGATAACAGATGCATCTTAACTGCTGTGTCACTTAAGCACATAAAGCAGCAGGAGTTTCTTTCAAAAAGTGTATGAAAACGCATTAAGAAATTGTTTACCTAGTAAAGTTTATGGCCTATGTCCAGCAACACAATATGCAAATAAATTATATTTTTCCTTTTTGACTATTGCGGATAAGGAGTGTATAGCTCTGTAGACAAAATCTGACACAGCTGTGAAAAAGTGATGGTTGAGGCAGTATAACCAATAAAGGGCTGAGGTAGGCCGAGAATTACTTTATACTCCTGCCAGTCTTCCTAGTAGTGCCTAAACAAGACAGGTCTTGAGTCCACATCTGAATCTGTGTAACAGCTCTGCTCATGAGTTCCATAACATTGCAGGCTAGACTTTCAATCCAGGACAGTATTTACAATATATATATATGTGTATATATATATATATATATATATATATATATATATATATATATATATATATATATATATATATATATATATACATACATACACACACACGTACAGATGTGTGTGTGTATATATATATATATATATATATATATATATATATATATATATATACATGTACAGATATAGATATATATATATCTATATATACATATACATATATATATATCTATATATACATATACATATATATGTACAGAGCAACCCGGTACGTAAAAATCAACTGCCAATCATTAGCAGACCGGAGTTTCTGCTGTGGCGACCCCTAACTGGGAAAGCTGAAAGTCACAGCAACAACATGTACAGATATATATATATATATATATATATATATATATATATATATATATAGACATATATGTATGTACAGATGTATGTATATATACATATATATATATATGTATATATATCTGAATGTATATACATATATATGTGTGTGCGTGTGTGTGTGTGCATATATATATATATATATATATATATATATATATATATATATATATATATATATATATATGTCTGTGTGTGTGTGTGTGTGTGTGTGTGTGTGTGTATATATATATATATATATATGTCTATCAAAATGATGAAATTCATTTGCTCTAACGTTCATATGATCAACCCATATGGTCGACACATGAATATTAAGTAGTTCATTTTGTCGACAGGAAGTGCATGGAGATTACCTGTCGACATTATGTTGCAAACAGGGCAAGGATTTTCCCTTGTCTGCACTGATGTTCTTCGTGTTTCACTGTTGCAGTCATCACATTTGGGTTATCTGCTTGCAGTAGCCCTCATTCGGCCTGATTATCAAAGTCTTGGGTCCTGCGTCGGTTGCTTTTTCATCTTCCATGACATCAGGTAGTCAGGGGTGTAAGGCATGCAGCCGACACCAATACCCCAGTCTTTCTTGCCGTGCGGTGCCAGAAGCAGTTCGCAAGTGCCGGTTTCGTTTTCGAGTTTTAGAACCAAAGTCTTCCAGCTAAAGCTAAGTACCCCGTTGGGGAAACTTTTTCTTGCTCTAAACCGATGTCAATTAAAAGTCAATAATTGTATTTCTTGTGGAAAGCAAATACCTCATAAAGATTTTCATTCGTACTGTAATCCTTGCCTATGCCCTGACCACGACGTGCCTTATTTAAACCACAAACTATTTGTTGTCAGTACATTTTCGCTTCTAAATATTTTGGTGCTCTGTTCAGTTATCCAGATATGTCTTCGGTATGTCACCCGACTACTGACATTCCGAAAAAAATGCAAAGATAGAGACAGGCTGCCTAGGTCCAAAGCTGTCAACGGCGCTTCCCCTAAGCTAGTCGCCAGTTCGCCGGTACTCAGTGAGGCGCTTTCGCAGCCCCGGATACCCACTACTTCACATTCGTAGGCCTCTACTGAGACCCATTCAGAGTCCGGTATGCCGCAAGATGCTTCAACTGGGGAACCTGCGGATGTCTCTACCTTGGATGGGTCCGGAACCGCTGTGCAGGCACCGGCTTCTGAGGGTATAGTCAGGCCTACTGACTTGCATATTAAACTGACGCCGTCTTCTTCTAGGCCTAAAACGCAAACCTTGCCTAGGAAACAGACGCCCAGACCGCATGATCAGGCCTCTATGCTTAAAAAACAAATGATAAGAATGGCTGAAGACCTTGTTACTTTAATCAAGGGAGGCCAACCTTCCCCCTCTAAGAGACCTAGGACTGAATTTGCTTATGATACTTCTGACCAGGATTCTGAAATTTCTGTCTCCTCTGATGACCAGGATTTACCCTTATCTACCTATGAGGATTCTGATGCAGAGGACTCTATTCCCTCTGCTTCACCCCCAGAGGATTTTTCTTTTGGTGAAACCTTGCATACTCTTAGGGAACATTTTCACTGGGAAAGCCAGGACTACTCTGGTTCTAAAAAGAGGATTAGAGATTTTTTACTCCTGCCCCAACACAGGCCTTTAGCTATCCCTCCTGTGCTGGACATTGTTGACTATGCCTTTTTGGAATCTAGCTTAGCCCCTGACTCTTTACCTCCTGCTCCCAGAAAACCTGATCGATATTACAGGGTTCCTGATTCTCATAAGTTCCTTTTTAAAAATCCTACTGCGGACCCTGAGACAGTTTCACAGGAACCCAAGGGTATTAAGGCTATTACAGCCAAAAATCTTACCCCCTCTGATAGAGATTCCAGGGCCCTGGATAGATGGGGTAAGAAGGTATACACCTCTGCAACCTTGGCCATCAGGGCCTTAAATTGCCAGTTTTGTATGTTAAAGTATCAGCAGCATATTACTGGATTGCTTAAACAGAAAACAATGTTGATTCATGATTGTGCTGAAAATAAGGATTTACAGGATTTAATGCATTCTGCTGAACAGGTTGGAAAACATACTTTGCAATGTGGTTTTGATTCACTAGAGGTATGTTGCAGGGCTGCTGTCACTGGGTCTGTACTTAGAAGGCATGCTTGGCTTAAGGAACAGTCTTTGCCAGATCATGTTAAAACTAAATTGCTGGATACTCCCTTAAATCAGGACCACCTGTTTGGCAACAAAACAGAAGAAGTTCTTAAAAAGATGGAGGAAAAAGCTAAATCTATGCAAACTGTTAAATATGTCTTATAGCCTTCTAGATTTAGTAGGCATTAGACCTCAAAAAATTGGTCCTTTCCTGCCTCATTCAGGCCTTTTCAGTTCAAACCAGAACCAGCAGAACACCCAGGCTTCAGTCCCAGGGTACGCACAGGACTAAGCAGTGGGGGGCTCCCACTTCCAAATCAGGGGTAAACTGTCTCAATGACTTAACTTTAAAACTCCCAAGCACTTCTCAACTGACTGCCCCTTTAGGGGGAAAGATTGCTCTGCAAGCAAAAAACTGGGAACTCATTACCCAGGACAAATGGGTTTTAAACATAGTTTCCCAAGAATACAGATTTCACTTCCACAGGCTCCCAACCCCAAATGGTTTGCCAGACCTACCCCCAAATCAGTGGGCAGGGGCTCAAAAGCAAGTACTTTCTTAAAGGCTATTCAGACTGTACCAGAAGAGGAAAAGGGGCAAAGTTTCTACTCAAGACTTTTCCTGGTACCCAGAAAAGACAACTCATGGCGTCCTATCGTGGATGTCTATACTAAACACCTTTTTGGTGATTCCAAAATTCAAGATGCTATCTCTTCAGTTTCTTCCCATGATAGGTAAAGATGCCTGGTTGGCAACACTGGATTTAAAGGAAGCCTATCTGCACATCCCAATCAGGGAATCTTGCAGAAAATACCTACGCTTCAAAGCAGGCTGCATGCACTATCAGTTCTCTGCACTGCCCTTTGGCTTATCTACTGCGTCCAGGGTATTCACAAAGTGCCCAGCTCCAGTCATTGCATTTTGCAGGCAAAGAAATATTCAAATATACCCATAATTGGACGATTGTCTAAATTAGGCAGAAAGCCAGGACATACTTCTGAATGATCTGGCATTTGTACAAAAGGTGTTAACTTGTCTGGGGTACACCATAAATGAAAAGAAATCACATCTGGTACCCTGTCAACAAATTATATTCCTGGGAGCAAGCTTGAACACGACTTCCCAGATGGCTTTCTTCACGGCAGAGAAACAAATTCATTTGACAACTTACTTCAAACTAGTGGCCACAAAAACCCTGCTATCTGCAAGGCAAATACTGCAAGCCCTGGGGTTCATGGCCTCGTGCATTCTACTAATTCCATATGCAAGACTGCATATGAGGAAACTACAATGGTATCCATAACGTTCCATGTTTGTTGTCCATCTCTCCTTAATTCTTACATCCCACCTTCCCCCAGCCTATGGCTCCTGGAGGACCAAGAGGTTATTTCACTGGGCAAGTGTGTTCTCTGACCTTCTTCTTTGTCTTCATAAAATATTGTAAAAGTATCTTGGCTAACTGGAGTTATCAGCAAACAAGGTCAAGCTTTGCTGGAGCATGATGGGATGGGGATTCGGCTTTGAGCCAGTGGGGGACCTCGAGCTTTGGTATGCGGCCGAGTCGGAACCGAGGATCGGTTCTGAGCCCAACCGGTAAGAATTAAGATGAGATGGACAACAAACATGGAATGTTATGATGAGTACATAACTTCCTTTTTTTTCCATGAGAGAAGGTTTGGGGGGGATGTTTGGTCATTTTTTTGGGTTGATCATGACTTGAGTGTTATGATGCCAGGATCAGTGGCTGTTAAAGCTACCAAAGCAATTGGAGGTGTACCATGTTGGCAGATGTGCAAATGAGAGTGGAATCATCTGTGTATTTTATTGGGGTAGCCTGTTGTGTGGAAATATAGAGTAGTGAAAATGTTAGAGGCAGGGACCCTTGTGGTTCACCGATGGCGACTGGGAATTAAGGAGACCTCAACCTCATTACCACAATCAACAGAACATGCTGGAGGGACAGGTTCATAACCCAGAGACTGTCAGTGCTCTGGAATAGACTTCCCATACATGTCAAGCAGAGCACCTCACTGGCCCTGTTCAAGAGAAATCGTGATGAGTGGATGGGAAATAGAATGTTCACCCTGGGGATCACTCCAGTGGCTGTACTTGATAGAGGCACTGGGAACTAACGTCAGGTGGCACAATGCCAGGGCACTTCTATGGGCTAGGCTTGTAAAGGCTCCCGGGCCATTAGCCTAGTATACAGCTATGAACTTATAAGTGTTAGAGCTTGAAACCAAGAGCTTCTGGCTACCTTAGTAATACAGCATAGTCCATACTCTTAATTAAAAGCAAGAGTTCAATAAAAGCAGATCATATGAACCATCCATTTTACATGGCCAAGAATTTATCTGCAACTGTGCAGATTCATTGAGTATGTTATTACCTGTTCTAATATCCTGGTGTGCTCACATAGTTGACTGTAAATTATTTTTCAAGTAATTTTGATTGGACATAATAGAGTCTTCAGTTACAAAAGAAAATTTCTTAAGATAGGGATGATCAGGGAATGTTTAATTTGGGCTATACTGATGATGAACAAGAAATTGAAAGTGTGTACAAAGATTTGGCTGCTTGACAAATGGCAGTGCAAAGGAAAGAGGGTTGAATACTGTTTGGATTAGAGTTAGTTTTGTCTAGCTTTTTAAGTTAATCCCTTGCTAATTCGGGGTGGAGTGAGTGAAGCTTTGCAAGTGTATTGCTGTTAGATGATACTCTGTGGCTGTTAGGTGAAGTACTAGTATGTTTTTGAAATGCCTATAGGAGGCATCCGTAATGCACAGTGGTTTAACTGGATTTCTTATAGAAGATATATGTTGGTATATTTTAATACTTTCATGAACTGTTTAGATTGTGATGCTGTTGCAGGTTTTCCCCCTTTTGTGCATTGTTTCTGGGGATGATGAGTCCTTCATTAGTCTGTCTCTCTCATATACACACATATATATATATATATATATATATATATATATATATATATATATATATATATATAGTTATCTCCTTCCATAATTTCCAGACTTTATTTCTAGATTTAGGAAGGTGTTTCAGGGTCTCTGTAATCTAGGGGTGTACCTTAAATATTTTTTTTTAGTGGGAAATGCTTGTGTAGGGTGGGTTTAATGCGGGAATTAAATCTATGTATGCATGCAAAGCATGCCTGTTTGCTGCTCTGATAGACAGGAACCACTATGCAAGGTTATTTAGTTCATCTCTTACCTGTTTTAATTTTGGAAAGAATCGTATGTTACTGCTGATGTAAGGCCAGCTGTTTGCCTTTGCCTTTTGATGATGATTAATACAGGGGCCCAGATTTCTCCCTTCTCCATCTTTGGGTGGTAAGGTTGAAGTCTTGGCACTTATGGCAGCACTTAATATTATGATTCTCACTAAGCATCAGATAAAGTGCTAGTGCTGACCACAAGAACATTTGGAAGTTTGTTTTTTTTTTGGCGCTGAACATGGGAAGTTATCTACAATGAATATTAGGATAGAGATCAAACTATGCGAGCACTAGAAAAGAAATGAATTGTACATGGCACGCTGTTTTTGCCCAACATATGACATTGTGGAATCCACTAACAAAAGATTGAGCTGTCAAGACAGAAATGCAATAAGAGGAATTTTTCTAAGCTAGGGATAGCAGGAAAGGAAACATCAACATTTATGCAGTACATCTTGTTTATGTTCTTACAATTTCTGATCATTTTAAGAAACTGGATCTGAAACTCATTACTAGTTAACTCTGAATACATTATTTAATTGTTTTGGGTATTTTGTTTTTATGTGTGATTTAAAAATGACATGTATGCAGTGTATTTCTTGGTATCTCAAGTAAGATCTTGGCAAAAGCCGTAGAAAAGCAGTATGCGATAACTTTGTATAAAATTAATTGTGTGCACCTTTTGTTTCAGGTGGTGGTGATGGCAATGCTTTGTACATTGATGCTGACTTGAACCATGGAAGAACTTCTCACTGTAATACTTTCAACAACCAGCCTTTGTGCAGTGAGACATTCCAGATTTCCATTCTGGAGGTGTGGGGCTTCAAGGAATCATTAAACAGTTAAATAACAAGTGATTCATCATTACACTAGTTAATATATCCTTCACAGAACACATCATAGTTCACTTCAAAAAGCTACAATGGACCAGGCAACATTGCCTTGAAAGTAACTGTCGCTGGGACCACTACTAAACAGTACAAATTTTCTCCATTACATATAAAAGGCAACTAGGAAATGCAATTTGTCTTAAATTTCTTTTCCCCAAGGGCATGTTTCCTCACTCAGATTTAGATAATGTTGGTGTAAAAGCACACTGAAACAATTTGCACTAGCTAGCTGAAATATTCTGATTAAAGAAGTAAAAAGCACATATCGAGAGCACAGACTTTGACATTCACATTTCTTAGTATCAGAATAGTGTTGCTTGTAAACCCTGTTACTGTTCATATAGAGTCAGTATAATACTAGACATGCTGCTGGGTTTTTCTTTGGACAAATAGTTTGGAAAAATGTGATTGCAGGTTGAATTCTGTCAGCAGGATGAAACTGCAGTGAGTGAAGTGCTGAACAACAAACTGTACATAACCTGCCTGTGCCACAACTTTGCCATATATCTTTGGGGAGCACATGCTACTGAGAATCAGCTAGTGGCTGTGGATTAGCAGCATATTTCTGCAGAACTCAGCAACCTTGCAGTCTGACTTCCATCCAGTCATGCTTCTTGCCAATCAAGAGGGGTTATGTGGCAGCAGGTGTTGTATGAGTCTTATAAAGGGAAAAGGAGTGTGCCAGGTACTTCGGAGGCATTGAGGCCTTTCTTACTCCAGACTGCTTCGTCTTTTAAAACTATGAACCTCTGTATGGGAAATGTTGCATGCTCACCTTTTTGTGTGACTCTTGGATCCTCTTCCTGATTTGGGAAGGTGCTACTGTAACTTCATATTGACTCATATTTGTGACCATATCAGACACATTTTATTTGCAATTAATATTAAGGCTTTTTCTTTTGCACATAGATACTTGATGAGATGGGTTCATATTATAACACCAAACGCTGAAAACAGCGAACGGTGTTACATCGACACATATTCAGCGAATGCTGAAAATGTCGAAACCACAGAACAGCGATTTCTTTCCTAGGGAAAGAAATCACTGTTCCAACCCCCCCAAAAAACATTAAATACTTCTAAACACATGCACACATACCTTAACCTTAATTATAACCCCCCCCAAAAAACAGTAAACAACTAAATACACATATGCACGTAACCCAACCATACATCTAACAACAACAAAAAAAAAAAAAAACAGTAAACATTTTAAAACATATGCACTTACCTTAACCCTGACCCTAAGGTCAGTAACTCTTGCACATTTACATAAACAGTTCCAAACACAAACATATTTACCTTAACCCTAATCCTACTCCCCAAAACAAAAGTAAACAGCTAAAAACACACACACACATAACTCAACCATACATCTAACACAAAATAAAAAACAGTAAACACTTTCATACATATGCACTTACCTTAACCCGCACCCTAACCCTAAGGTCAGTAACTGTTGCACAATCACGCTCGGGAGCTATACTGGACAAGGGACCACACTACACTCCAGAACAGGCAAAGCAACAAAGCGGTCAAGTGACTTCTTTCCCAGGGAAAGAATTCTCTGAACAGCCGCTTCGCTGTTTTGCCTGTTCGCCCTACATGTGTCGACGAAAACGCATTTGACAAAATGCATTTTCTTCGTTCTAATATGAACCCGATGAGACAATATTGTGCTGTATTTCTGATGGCATTGTGTCTATTATATATGCAGTAAGGGCTTCAAAATTTCAGTTTGCAAGTAAGAGTTGACCATCTTTCTTTAGTCAGAGCTACATTTAAAAGGAAGAATGTATCCATCTCCAACAAGTACCCGACACTGATATCAACAAACTTCCTGTAACGTATGTACCAAAGCTCCTCCTTCCTTGCTGTACAGAGTTCTTTTGACAATGTAAAAGTATTTATTTGTTCAAGGATGTAGAAAAAGGTTAACTGAAATGCACATAGCTCAGTTGCACATACAGTTTCATTTCTCTGATAAGGAACTTGATAAGGATTTGTAAAGTGTTAAGGTTACCACCTAGTATGTGATTTTGTTTGGATGGGTGGGCCATGTTGGCACCTCATTAAGTAACACAAGTAGCCAGTGATTTGTTTGATGCTTGCACTTGTCATTCATGTCACACTTGCACCTTCTCACTTACCAGCATGATGAATGGTACTCGTTCTGTAGGATGGCTTTCATTTTTTTCTCTTTTAGTAATTTGCCTGTATGAACTGGGACCACAGGTAAACATGCCAACTTTGATTATTGGTTAAATCATGATGTTACTCAAGAGACATCTGTTGTAGGTGAAATACATGAATAATGCCCTTCATTTGTGGCCCTTTTTTAATACTGAGCTTCCCGGAATTATGAAACATTTGGATAAATATTTCTTGTATGGCTTCTTTTTTAAATCCTTCAGCTCCTCTGCCTGGACCACATGTACACCCCTGCCCCACAGTATCCCCCATTCCTTTTAGCCACTATTACAGTTCATTTCTCTTCTGTCTTATTTATTTACATTTTTTATCACGTCACTGTGGAGTAGACCATCATCTGCCACTGGTGCCACTCCTCAATCTCATTTGCTGATTCTCTCCTTACCCCCTCCCACTGGACCTAATCCAGAATTCTCCTATTGCATGAGAAGAAATTGAAGCATTCCACTGCAGGTTCATACTCACAGTCATAGGGAATTTTATTTATACCAGACCCATTTCCTAGGCCCAAAGCCAGATGTGAATCGAATTAAGGCTGTTATGCGCAGGAATATCTATCACTGTGTTCCCCCTGTATTTCTAAGGCATGGGATGCATACCCTAAACTTCACTCAAGGGTTTCATCCCTTCTATACCCCCCCCCCCCCACCCTTGCCCAGCCTTGATAGGCAAGCTGGTGAATTATTGCTACATTTCATATCTCCAACAATGAGAAAACCACTACTCTTAATCCAAAGAAGAATAGACATTACTTTTGTGCATGCAGTCTCCAAAGCCTAAATCTAGACTTTCCTTTTTTCATGTGGAGCCCAGTTATGGCCTAGATCTCCATCACAATTTCTGCCACTTTTACCCTATATGTTGGGATAGCAAGTCATTATTCTGTGACTTTAATTTGATGCCCTATAGAGACCTCACTTTAATCTTGCAGTGTTTTAGGCCTGCATTCTCAATCTGCTGACTTAACACTTTGACCCATGCTGCATCTCCCCTGTGAGCTAGATGTCATAAAACTTGGGCTTTGCTCGAGGAGACCCTCTGTCTACTTTAATGATAGTTGTTGCTATATCAGAAGAGATAAAGGTTTCTGTGCTGGAAATAGACATTGTGGAAAAGTCCTTTGACATAGGAAATCTACATAAGAGTGGCATATTTTGTCTCTCCTTTCCTTCAGTTGCATCTGAGCACGTCTGAAGAAGAAAGACCTGGATTTCATCAAGGTGGCTTTAATTGCAGTGAGATTTATTTATTATGTTAATTAAGTCCAGTCTTTGCTGAACATGAAAGTCGAAGTGAGCAAAACCTGTTTTCATTGGAGGCCCAGGGAGAAAAGTTCCAGCACATTACATTTCCATTAGATATGTGCATTACATTTCCATGTTATAAAGATTCGGACATTACATTTCCATTACATGTAAGAAACCCATTTTTATGCAATAGTGTATTATAGTAAAAAGTTATTTTAACAGTGTTGTCATAGGTTTATATTTGAAAAAATAGTGATAAAATAAATCTGTGTCATAGACAATAATAAATATAAGAAGTAAAACTTAGATTTGCTTGCATGACAAAGACAGGTTAGAGAGTAGTTACTTGAAATTTACAAGTGTGATATGGAAAATTGATTTATATAGATTTGGAGTTAAAAGAAAGCAAAAGATTAGTGGGGAGAGAGAGAGATTTTAGTTCTTTGAGTGTGTAAAAGAAGTTCATGTTAGGGCTGGCGTGTAATGGTGACACTAAAAGATTAGGAGAGTGATTGGACTATATTGGGTTAGTTCTAGAATAGAGGAAAACGATTAGCAGTTAATAGAGTTGTTGATTTCAGACCCCACCTAAGAAGAGCTTCCCAGTTTCTTATGCAGTCCATCAAAGTGAATGCAACAGTGGTTGGTTGGATTGGCAAGCTCTGTGGCTAGGCATGCTTTCCTAGTGTTGCGAGGTATCCTATTTTGGCTGCATTGTATTCCAGGACCATTAGAGTCTGATGACAAAGCTTCCATGTATCAACCTTCTCAAGCTGTGAGCAATGTTTTTGGCCTTACAGGTGTTGGAAGGTTCCTGAAGCCAGAGACACTAGTAGGATTATTCAGTCAATTGAAGGTGTAATATATGTGAAAAATCAAGTGAGGATGTACTCCATCCTTTACAGAAAAGGCATAATTTCTGGGAGTGGACTACCAGATATTGCAACTTTCTAGTGTCAAATATCAATACTCGTCACAGGCTCACAGCCACAGCAGTACACTAATATAAATGTAATGGTAGAACTATGGCATAAAAAGAGATACATTTTAATATGTCAGTGGAGACTAGTATTTGCCACTGCACGTTTGAATTTAAAAAATTGGGACCTGTAGTTATCTACATACTGTGTTATGCATTGACAAGCCCTGTTCTGAAATATCTGATTGGAGAAGGGACCCCAGCTGGAGATGGCATTGCACTTTATAGCAATGGAAAAGTAACACAGAACATTTTAAAATCATTCTGGAAAGCAACTCTTGGCCTTCCAGTACTTTTCTCACTGGTCTGTAGCTGTAACATTCTGTCTTGCATTTTATCAGACAACAGCACACATTTTAACAAAGCAACAATATTCTGTAATAAGCACAACAGAGAAATATTGCATCTGATGTTGTAATTGTTCATTTGTCCTTCACCTTTGGGACATGGTTCTGATCCTTGGAACTGGTGTGGCCATTGCACAGTTCTCACAAGCCAAAATCTCTCAGGCTAAGACTCTACCCACAATACCCCCTCTCCAGATTACCTCAGATCTCATTCTCCACTCTTGTCACAAGTCGTGTCAGCCAGAGTTTCTCACAGCTAAATTAAATTTTCATAGTTTTTTTTCCTAGAATTTCTTGTTTAATCTTATATTTACACACACATACACACACGTATACACACACACACACACACACACACACACACACACACACACATCTGTATATATTCTGTACTTCTACCCACCTTGTTGTTTTTCTGTCTAGTTTTGTCTTGTGTTTGTCAAGTGAGTGTGCTTCGTTTTACCTTGCAGTATTCTTTCCCTACCGTCGTTGGAATGTCTCTACCTTTTTAGGTAATTTTGGACTACCATTGTTGGTAGTTTTCTTTTCCTTCTGTGTGCATTTGTGTGTGTGTGATTGCTGCCTGTTGACCTTTCATTTTTTTGTGCCTGTCAACATGGTGAATAAATCAAAAGGAACTAACTGGCTTTAAACAGTGCCAGGCTTGTGGATGGGAAGATGCCCAATTCCAACAGGCATTCTTCCTGTATGTATTGTTTAGGCCCGGCTCATCTTCAACAAGACTGTACTATTTGCTAGGCATTTAGTAACTGGGTCTTAGTCATAAGAAAAAAATAAATTAATATTGAAATGTCTAATTAAGTCCTCTTTTGAAGAGGCTGTTATCCAAGTCTGATACGTCCCCCTGTAAATCTGATCTTGGTGCTGATGTCTCCTATGGCTCTAGCAGCAAAAAAATATAAGCCTTCCACTCCCACTACTTCAGCAGAACCAAAGGCTAAAATTAGGAAACTTTTGGAACCGACTGCCTTGGCGCCATCTACAATGGCACCACAGACCTTGGTCCTGGTCACATCCACACCATCTACAGCTTCCCTGTCTGTACCTACTCCATTATTGGAACCTCCATCTGTGGCAAAAACAAACATAATTACCACACCCAGGGCAAGGTATTCACCCTCTATTGACCCCTTTGTGGGACAGCTTCCGAGTCCTTTTCTTGATAGATCAGAATCCCTCTCAGGCTTATCTGTCCATTCCTCCAGGAGTCTTGAAGTCGACATTGTGAGGTTGGTGGATCAGCCCCTAGTGGCCAGGTATCTTTCTGTCTCCTCCCAGACCCCTCCCCCTTCTGGAGTTGGGACATTTCCTCCCAAGACTCAACCAAACCTTCCTCCTCTGAGGGCTTAGAGCTTACAACTCTGATCCCTCTGGTTCCAGCTGCTCTGGTGCCAACATCTTTTTCCCCTTCGGTTCCAGGATCTGCCTTGACTTCCTCGGTTTCTTCAGAACTGACAGATTCCTGGGGCCGTAGCTCTGCTGTCGGGTCTGAGGGTTCTGTATTGGCTCCAGTTTTTTATTCGGAGTTGTCCTGGACTCTTGGAACCTCAGGTGACGTGGGTGTTACCTCATCTGCTTCAGGGTTAGGTCTCTCGGAGAGGGGTGTGACCTCTGTTCCCGGCTCCCATTCCTCTTTGGGGGCCCTGCCTGCCAGATAATGGAGAGTGCATTGGCCTCTTCAGGCTCTCAGCTGGCCCCTTCCATGTCAGAGTTTTATCCCAGGACTCCCTCTTGCCCAGAGCTGCCACCAACCTCCAAATCCATACAGTGAGCACCTAATCTGCAAGATACCCCTGCACAGGACCCCTCTTCTTCCGAGTCCTCCTCAGAGATTCCCACTGAGGAGCCACCCCCAGGAAAAGACGTGTAAAAAGAAACGCTTAGATTCCCCTGAGGAATCTGTCACAGAAGACATGGACTTCAATGATGGGGAGGGTTCCCCCGTCACCCCCAGAAGACATCTCATTCAGAGACATTCTTGAGATTCTGAAACACAAGGGTTAATTCGAAGCCCAAAGACACCACCTCTGAGGAATCTGTGTGCTTCCAGGCTTTTGATGCTCACCCATCTACTTCTAGGGTGACCCTTCCCACTGATGATCTTATTAAGTTGATTTCACAGCAAGCTTGGAAGGCTCCTGACACTTTAGAGCTAATTCCTCAGAGACTGGACAAAATACTGTCAGCTCCAGAAGACCACCAGCATTGGGCTAAGGGGTTAACGGTAGATGCTATGGTGGTGGTGGCGGCGGCCACCAAAAAGGGAACTAGCTGAAGAGAGTTCCACAGTTCATCCCCCCCAATCGAGAGTCCAGGGTGATGGACAGATTAGGAAAGTGGGTGTATGCATCATCAAACATTGCTTTAAGGTTTTTGAATTTTATGACACATTTCACTAGGGTCCAGAGGGATCTTATCAAGGAGTTATCAGATACCCTAGCAGAAGCTGTGTATGAGGAGAACCAGGATAAAGTGGCCTCCCAGCTAGCCACCCTGGAGTATATTTCCAGATCGTCCATGAGGCTCATTGCGCATGCAGCCAAAGCGAAGACGAAGGCAGCAGGTTCAGGCATTGCCATAAGGGGTCACACCTAGATGAGCTTGTGTGAGTCTGTGGAGCCATTTAAGTCTTCCTTTGTCAGTGCTTCTTTTGATGAATCTTTCTTATTCAGCCCCAAAGTCAAAGAAACTGTAGCCAGATGCAAGAAAAATGGAAAGACCCTATCTGCAGTGGGCATACATTTTTCTGCTCCCCAGCGACCCTACTGTAGGAATCAGAGAAGTGGGAAGATGTGGTTCAAGAAATCCCAAGGGCCTTTTCAGCAAACACGTGGTGGTGGCTGCCCTCAGAGCAGAGGAGGGAACTCTAATAGAAGACATCAACCCCTCTTCAAAGGTGGCCTGCAAGATCATGGTTCTAGAGATTCTTTCTCTGGACAATCCTGCCAGCACTCCTGAAAGGGGGGCCCCGATTGCTTACCTCTGGAAGCAGTTGGGGTAGATTTTCTCTGCACTCAAGTGCCTGGCGACAAATAACTTCAGATACTTTGGTGCAGAGGATCATTGCCAGAAGTAAACTTATTCCCTTCACTCTTTTTCCAAGATCAAAATGAAGACTTCCCAATGTTCCAGCCAATCAGAGGGATCAAGCAGCTTTAGAGATTCAAAAGCTGCTAGAAAAAGAGTAATCCAAGAAGTCCCACCAGACCAGATAAGATCCAGATTTTACTCAAGGTTTTTTTTGGTACCAAAAAAGGTAGGGGACTTAAGACCAATTTTAGATCTCAGCCTTCTGAACAAATTTGTTCAGCAAGCAAATTTCTGGATGGTTATGGTTCAATCTATGCTTCCCTTTTTAGAGGAAATGATTAAATGTGCTCTCTAGATCTTCAGGAAGCAGATTATCACATAAAAATGGACAAATGCCCCAGAAGGTCCCTCTGCTTTTGGCTAGGAGCTAGTCATTTTCAGTTCAGAGTGCTTCCCTTTGGCCTCACACAGCCCCCCCAGGGTGTTCACCAAATGTTTGCAGCAGTACCAGCTCACTTGAGTCTGCATGGATTCTGGGTGTTTCCTTATCTAGAGATGACTGTCTCATCACCGCACCCACCAGGCATCTACTGCTTGAAGCTACAGATTTCATTCTGCACCTGTTTACTCCTCTGGGCAGTACAGTAAATCAATCAAAATCTCAGCTAAGTCCCACTCAAGATCTAGAGTTCATAGGAGCTTGTCTGAACACTATCTCTTTTGCAGAAGATCAAATCCCAAGTACAACCCATTCTTTCCAATAACAAGGCTCCCACAGTTCTAGTCCTTCTAGCTTTAGGGTCCATGGCAGCTACCATTACCTTAGTTCTACTAGCAAGATTTCACACACGGCTGCTACAATGACTTCTGGAATCCCAATGGTCCATCCTAACCCATCCATTGACGCAGCCAGTTTTAATCACCAGGTGTTGCAAGAAGGACTTATCCTGGTGGATGGAATCCAAAGGAAATTCTTTTAAGCCGTTGCTTGATTCCACATTAGCCCAAGGTCATAGTGACCACGGATTCCTCCAAAATGGGGTGGGGGGGGCTTTATGTGGGAAGAACAGTCCAAGGCACTTGGTCCCCGATAGAGGCCAATCTGCATATCAGTGTTCTGGAACTGAGGGCAGTGCATTTAGCGTTGCAAGCCTTCCAATCTGTCCTCCCTCTAGGAATGATTGCACTTCAGTCAGACAACATGTCAGTAGTCTGGGACATCAACAAACCGAGTGGAATCAAGTCTTACCCCCTGTGTTGAGAAGCTTTCAGAGTGTGGCAATGGGCAATATCCTCCAACCGCTTTCTAATAGCAAAGGACATTCTGGGGAGCTCGAATGTGATAACAGACAAACTGAGCAGATGCATTCTCCTGTCTTATGAGTGGTCTCTAAATCACAGAGTGACGGAGATATTCAGTCACTGGGCCAACCTTGCTGCAACCTCTTTGCATCACCCCTAACAACAAATGCAGCAGCTACTTTGCCCTATTTCCCCTCAGGGGGAGTCTCTGAAAGTCGCTGTCCTTCTTGATTGCCCCTTGGGACTACTCTATGTCTTTCCCCCCTTCCCACTGATTCCTCTCTTCTTAAAGAAAGCCAGCAGGTTGAGAATCAAGGTGATCCTCATTATGCCTTTCTGGAATTGATAAGTCTGGTTCCCCTTTCTGTGGCCTTATCTAATTCATCGTCCATGGATTCTGGACCCAGTTCCGGATTTTCTATCTCGTCCACAGGAACTAGTGCACACCAATCTTCAGAACTTCAAGCTTACAGCTTAGCTCCTCCAATTTTGTTAATCACCAGGCAGAAAAATGTATCTTTCCCAGTCCAAAAAATTCTACTGGCTTCCGACAGACTTTCCACCAGGAAATGTCCACAAAACAGCACAGGTAGAGACCACCACGATGAAATAAGGAATACAAACTATTTTATTCGATAAAACAAGCGCTTTCACATGTATACAACACGCTTCTTCAGGTTTTAGCATTGATGCTCAACAGAAGCTCTTATATATAATCATTAATCAGCTAATTTATAAATCAATAAGTAAATTAAACAAGCTGTTGAAACCAATTAAAGCAGCATGATAGGATAATGACTCATAAAATTGAGAATAAAATAGAGCCAACTCAAGACAGTTCATTCAACCCTTTAAAATATACACTATATACGTATAAAAACTTCATGAAATACTAAATAACTAAAATAAAACTAAGAATAAAGCAAAAAATATATTTAGCCATAAAACATCCATACCAAATAAAATGGAGTAAAGATAATAGGATAGCCTAGTAGAACAATGAACTACATAACATCTATTAGTAGCAAAACATATATATAGCAATGCTAGGAGCATATAGAATTATAACACACATCATACCAAACGCACATAACTCATGCTAGATATGGTGTGTACAATCTAGCATAAAAATAATGATAATAGACAAGTACAGATACAAAATACAAATACAAAATACAAATGCAGATAAAATGAGACAACAGTATTATTACTATAATCAATTATTTATTTACGTGCTATCAGATCAGGTTTTATACTAACATATTGGTTGAGTCCTGGCTCAACATGAGCCCTCATTTTTAGGATCCAATTCAACTCAACTGTCTCTAAATAGTTCATTTTATCACCCCCCCCATTTGTTGATACCTACAACTTGTAGAGCTCGAAACTTAAAGGCGTGATCAGGGTATATAGCCACATGTTTAGCCAAGGCGTTACTTGGATTCATTTTCCTAATATCATAAATGTGATTGTATATTCAATCTTTCAATCTTCTTGATGTCATGCCTATATAAAAAGCCATACATTCTGTACAAGTAGCTAAATATATTAAGTTCATGCT
The DNA here is from genome assembly GCF_019279795.1 of Protopterus annectens. Lineage (NCBI taxonomy): Eukaryota > Metazoa > Chordata > Ceratodontiformes > Protopteridae > Protopterus > Protopterus annectens. Next base: position 199,754,136 of record NC_056746.1, on the reverse strand, counting down.
CTCACAAGTAGCATAAAAACTAGGTATAAAAACATAGTCAAGGTCAGGATGAATGAACTGATGTTCATTAGTTATAAATTTGCACATATTACATCTGTTACATGGAAAAGTACCATGTCTTAAGATCTGCCTATCTACACTGTTGGTTAGCAGATTAATCTTCTCAATACATAGTAATCTTTTTAGATTTTTACTATTCCTATATCTAAAGTTAGGAAATCGCCCTACTAACTTGGAGCACTGATCTATTAATAATACGTTCTAGTTTTTTCTAATAATGCTAGTTATATACTTGATATCACTAGTATATCTAGTTGTAAAGGCTACCTTAGTTTGATTATATTTAAATCTAGCATTATATCTTGTCATAGAATACCTGGGAGTTTTAGGACCTACTATAGCATCATCCACTGTGTTTAATACAGAGTGTTTCACATCTTGTATTAAAGAGGCAGTATAGCCTCTTTCCTGAAATAACTCATTCATAAAATCTATTTGTAAGTTTTTGTCAATATCACTTCTACACAGTTTTATAACCCTCATAAGTTGACTTTTAACAATATTAGGGAACACAAAACGGGGATGCTTACTGTTGTAATGTAACAATGAGTTTTTCCAGCACTGTTTCCTGTACAGAGTGGTTGAGATCAAACCATCTGAGTCTCTCGAGATTGTGATATCTAAAAAGTCTAACTTAATGGAAGATACTTCCATTGTGAATCTCAAAAAATTCGTAGTAGACTCTAAGTAAATGACAAAATCTCTCAATAGATTTAAACTTTCATCCCAAACGATTAATATATCGTCCACGAAACGTCTGTACAGCAGAATGTGCCTAAAAATCTCACTGTTAAACAAATAGGTGCTTTCCCATTGGTACATGACCAAATTCGCATACGAGTTCGCTCATGGGGTGCCCATAGCGACACCCCAAATCTGCGCATATACTGTATTACGATACATAAATTATTATTAAGCACTATATCCAAAAGAGTGCATACAACCATCTGTGAGTTGCTATCTAACTTTCCTATTTTGTGTAAGATCTCTCTAATGGCCTCTATTCCATAATCATTAGGAATCACAGTAAATAAATTCTTAACATCTAAAGAGGCCAAAATAACAGAAGAGAAAGATTTTTTTATTTTTCGTTAATTTTCTAAATCATTCAATAGCTGGTATGTATCTTTTAAGATAGTTGGAATACTTCTAGCTAAAGGTCCCAAGACCGATTCCAAATAATGGGAAATATTTTCAGTAACCCATCCAGCTCCTGATACTATGGGTTGTATAGGAGGAGGAAAAGTGCCTTTATGTATTTTTGGTAGGTTTTGATTAAAGGTATCAAGGGGGACTCCACCAATAAATATTCATAGAATTCCCTTGTGATTTGTCTGCACATCAGAAGATCATATAGAATATCATGGACATTCCTTATAATAGCAGTAAGAACATTTTGCTCAGTCTGACGGTATGTACTGCCATCACTCAACATATTCAACATCATTTCGTTATACATCAAAGCATCTAATAACACAATACCTTCCCCTTTATCAGCTGGTTGAATAATCAAATTAGTGTCGCTAGATAGAGCAAAGAGGGAGCGCCACTCATTGGCATCAAGATTATAATATACATTTTTAGGGGTAGCACCTGAAAAATATTCATAAAAATCCTGTTCACACACTTGAAAAAAACATTCAATATTGGGGGGGAGAACAGGTATAAAAGTACTTTTATGCTTAGGTCGAGTTTCTAAACCAGTTCCAGTCGCATCATTAAACAGCAACTTCAAAGATAAATTTCTTGCAAAAAGACGTAAATCAGTCAATACCTCTGCGAGATTACTACTTTGCGAGGAGATTAAGGAAAGACCTCTATTCAGTAAGGTCATTTCACTAGAGCTCAATACATGGCTCAAAAGATTAAATACAAGTTTATTTAGTTCCTGTTCCTTCTTCTTACCTCCATAGTCTCGTCTGAGAATTTTCTTTTCCGTCTTCCTTGACTGCTGGATCTCGCCTGTGGCTTGAAGCGATACTGTATTGGAAGCAGTAAAAAAACATTAGTGATTTTCCCTTTCTCGTCCACAGGGACTAGTGCACACCAATCTTCAGAACCTCAAGCTTACAGCTTAGCTTCTCCAATTTCGTTAATCACCAGGCAGAAAAAATTATCTTTCCCAGTCCAAAAAATTCTACTGGCTTCCCATAGACCTTCCACCAGGAAACTTTACCACAGCAAGTTGAAAAGATTTTCTATTTGGGCGTACAATAATGATTTTAACCCCTTTTTTGCACCATTTGAATAGGTATTGCAGTTTTTAGCTATGCTTTTTGGACAAGGAGCATCTGCTTCTACTATTAAGGTCCAACTAGCTGCTATTTCCAACTTCCACAGTGGCTTCAAAGACTATTCACTACTTTCCCATAGATTGTGTAAAGTGTTCATGAAGGGAGCCTTGCAGTTGAAACCTCCATTTAAATACTCTAGCTCCTTGGGATCTGACTTTAGTTTTGCACTCTTTGGTACTTTCACCCTTTGAACTGGCAGCTACATGTCACTTACAAGTTTCTTTCATGGAAGACCATTTTTCCCATAGCTATTACCTCTGCCAGAAGGATTTTCCAAAGTACAAGCACTATCTTTAAACCCCCCATACTTGATTTTTCATAAGGATAGGGTTACTCTAAGAACCATTCCATCATTTCTTCCTAAGTTGGTCTCAAAAACTAATATTAATCAAACCATTGACTTACCTGTTTTCTTTCCAGATTTTTCTAACAAAGGTGAATATTGCTTACATTTGCTGGATGTTCAGAGACAGTTAAATTTCTACTGCTACAGGACTAAAGAATTTAGAAAATCGGATCAGTTATTTATCTGTTTTTCTGGTGCATATTTGGGGAAACCTGTTTCAAAAAGTAACCTTGTCAAGGTGGTTAAGAGATCGTATTACTTTAATATACAATAAAAAGAATCTCCAATTTACCAGTGTCAGTGAGAGCGCATTCTACTAGAACAGTAGCTACGTCTGCTGTTTTCCATTCCAAGGCTTCCATGCATGAAGTGTGCGCAGCAACATGGGCTACTCCACATACCTTTATTACTTATTGCAAACTGGATCTGGTCTCCAGGGGAAAAGCATCCTTTGGCTCTGTGGTCCTCAGGAATATCCTTCCATAAGGCCACCCAAGATCAAAAGTAGCTGGGGACTGTGTCCCAAAGGTCAAGGATAAATGAAGATTAACATCAGAAAAAGAAGTTGTGTACTTACCATAATGTTCCATCTGTGTTGTCAGTCTTCATCTATCCTTGGCACCCCACCCTCCTTCCTGCAGACTTTTGGGAGGATGGGGCGCTTGTCCTGGTAACTTTTTCAGGTTTGACCTTGGACTTAGCCTCTTCAGTTCCATGTACATATTCTTCTTCTTTTGCGTAGCTGCAAACTCAATCTGAGGTAATCTGGAGAGGGGTATTGTGAGTAGAGTCTTAGCTCAACAGTTTTTGGCTTGCACGGGCTGTGTAATGGCTAAGCTGGTTCCGAGGATTGGAACCATGTCCCAAAGGTAAAGGATAAATGAATATTGACAACACAGATGGAATGTTATGGTAAGTACATAACTTCTTTATATGGCTTAGAGGTATCCAGAGAAACAGTGAATGATGAGTCCACCTTTACTGCCAGTTACTGTTGTATGTATTTCTAGTTTTGTATATCTGCACTGTCTGTTACATCTTCCATGCAGCAATGAGAAAGACAACTTTCCAAGTCAGAATTTTAACTGCCCTAATTGTTGTATAATGTGACACTGGAGAAGGAAACTTGCCTCCTGCCCCCTTTATAATTATGACCCTCTCATGATGGATGCTTGTCTATTGCCAAGCATGGGGAGTTTATGGAAAAAGGTTCCCTATGCTGTGGAAAGAATAAGCTGCACCCGAGGAACCATCAAAGAGCTGGCTTAGTGTAAGAACATATCTGTATCTTTGAGAAGACTGTGGGGCAGTAAAGCTATCTTTTCTCCATCTCCTTTTTTATTTCTGAGGATAGCTCCTAAATGTTGTTTAGAAGAGGCTATATATGTGTATATATATATATATATATATATATATATATATATAATGTGTGTGTATATAGAAGGTTTAGAGTAATTTAGTGTGTATACACATATGTGCATGCAAACGCACATACACAGTCAGATTACTTTTTTATTAGCTTTTTAGCAATTTAGGTGTGCTGGTCCAAAGATCTTTTTCAGGCACAACCTGAGCAGTTGGGCAGTAACATTTGCACAAATAACAGTGATAATATAAAAATAATTTAAAAATACACATACATTATAGAAAGCATCACTGCATTTCCCCATTGTCATCAGTACAACAGTAAGGTTCATGGTGAACTTGTCTTGCAGCCCCCCCTCAAAAAAAGTGTGTATATATATATATATATATATATATATATATATATAGATATAGATATAGATATAGATATATATAGATATAGATATAGATATATATATATATATATATATATATATATATATATATATATATATATATATATATGGATCTACTTCAACCCACCGAAAGCAGACAGCTACGGAACTTAAATAAGTAAGATGAGTTCTGCGAAAGTGCATTTCAGTGAAAACGCACTTTCGCGAAACTCACACACCAAGTAGTAGTCATAGACTGCAGTACAGTGAAGATAAGGGAATATTCCCTTTTTCCTACTGTAGTGTGATCTTGGCGTTATTATATATAAGTAGTGGGGGACACATCCCCCCCCCCCCCGCAAGGTGGATGCAGGAGAGCTTGCCCCCCTGCATAAATGCATATGTGTTATTTTTTCTGTGCGTCTTTTTTGTTTGTGTTCACATCGCTTATTTAAGTTTCGTAGAAGTGTGCTTTCAGTAGGTGGAAGTAGACCCATACACACACACAAACACCAACGTGTGTGTTTAAAGGTCATTTAATTTGTCTACTGTAAGCAGATTTCTCTGCAGAGAAAAAGCAGATTTCCTTGCAGGAATTTCTTGCCTCATAGAACTGGTGAAGTGATGTGCACATTTAGCATTGCTTCTTGTGTAAGAGCTTTGCACTACTGTGTGCCAGTATCTGTATCAGTATGAGACTAGCACTTGCTTTCATAAGGGAATATAACAGTTCTGGAAGAAGTGGCTAGACCAAGGTAGCATCCCTGGTTAGTAAATCAAAATGTGCTTCCCCTGTTCTATTCCAGACAACTTTGAAACTGCTTAATGATTTAGACTATAGTACTGTCTGAAGCAGTAAGTACATTATGAGCCTCCTGTTACCTTTTGTGTTCCCGAAGTCTGACTTGAAATTTCCTTTTTCATCTGCTACCTATGCTTCTTTCCTACCAATTGCCCAAAGGTATTCATTTTTCTCCAATCAGTGCTAGGAGTCAAAAGCATGGCTCTTTTTATTTTACAGTATATGTGTTAAAGTTACCAAGACTCTGCTTTTGCTACAACCCCTCCACCATTTTCTAAACTCTGCATTACACATTTTCTGCCAGTCTAATGTTAGCCTTTATGAGGCTTCCAGCACTGTATACAGTATTCCAAATGTCGCCTTACCAGAGCCCTATACAGTGGAAGGATGATCTCAATATCTGTAGAATGTGTTCTTTGTAGCATGTACCCCAGTATCTTATTGCTAGTCACACATTCCCTTTCATGTTGAGCAGCATGATTCGGGTCTGTGTTTGGCTATCAAAAAAAAAAATCCTCAAACTGCTAATTATTGTACATAAAACATCTAAATAAATTACCAAAGATGTTTTACTTCGAAAATAAATTCATCGAATGGCCATAGTTGGCCAACAACCAGGAAGTACCGCTATGAATAAGGTAAATGAAGGTAACCATTTAAATTTGCTCAGTTCCCCACTGTAGTGCAATCTTGGAGTTGGTATATATAGTTGGGGGGTGGGGGCGCAGCTTGGTTGGTTGCGTTTGTGATGTTGGCCAACTCTGGCCATTCAGTGATTCTATTTTCAAAGTAAAACATCTTTGGTAATATAATGTTTAGGTGTTTTAAGTACAATAACTAGGCATTCAAGGATGGGTTTTTTTTCGATAACCAAACATAGACTCGCATGATTCAGCTTTGGGTTGATTATTACTCCCATTTCCTTTTCCTCATTTGTCTTGCAAAAGGCTGCCCTACTAAATGCTCCTCTAGCCATAGAGTATAACTTCCTTTGCACCTTTCCCATCAGATGCTCCATTGTATATCTGTTCACAAAGCTGATCATCACAGGTAATCTGTGGCTACAGCAGCAGCAGTATTTTTATTATTCGCAAATAAGCTGATCTTGCTGTCCATACCCAGTGTGGTAGCTGACATGGTTATGCTAAGCAGGAGTGACCAAAGCACTGACCACTATGGCAGTACTGAACTGGAAATGGAAGAATTTGGCCAAAGAAAAGTTATTGTGGGGGTGCCCAGTGGAGAACAAAATTATCTGCATACAAACTCTTATCTTGCATTCAAGGGTTTGATTTTCTTTGCTTCTGTTTGCCCACTCTCTCTCTCTTAGAAAAGCAATTAACCAGAGTCCCCAGAATGAGTTGGAAAAATCAGTGCTGTACCCCAAATACAAATGTAGGACCTTATGTCAGAGCACATATCAGTAGAATGGAAGTGTGATACTTGACCAGAAGTTTTATATCATTATGTTACCTTTGTAAAGATTCCTAGTGAATTATCAGCAAAGGCACCACATCTAGTTGTCAAATCAACAACTTCTGGGAGAATCAGAACAGAGCAGTGGATAGGAAAAAAAATCCCAAACATTTCTACAAGAAAAGCTGTGTGACTTTGCATAGTTAGGAGGACGATATGATACGTTACAGAAAAAGTGCACATTTCAAAAGGACTGTAGTGACAAGTAGTTGTAAAAGGGGGTGTAGTCATTAGGAGGTGTGAATACCTCTAGCTAGCTAAGAGATAGTGGGAAATAAGCTCTGTTCTATTGTATCAGTCACAAGGAATAATGTAAGAGAAAGTTAAAGGAGATATATTTTTAAGATGACCCATTAGTTTCTGCACGCTAGCAGTGCCATTGTTACATTCATGATCCAGTCACCCTACGGCAAAACCATTTCTGCATTGTACATCCTGATTTTCTACACAATGACCATCATAAAAAACAAAAAGTATATCTGAAATGGATCTTGGACTTGCTAAAAGGATAAATACTTCAAGTCAAGATTCCTGTTGTATATTCGGCTACTAATAAAGTAGCAAGAAATGAAATGGTGATTTTTAAGAACACTGGGCTGTGCTACGACTTTAAGTAATGAAATTGCTACACGTTAATCAGCAGACTGTCACTGAACTGCAGCAATGCTTATTCTTTACATATGTACAATCATTGATAGTTTTAGTATAATTATCATAGTATTTACTATGCATTTACATAAAATATGAAATCAATTTACACTTTCAGCAAGAACCTGTGCTGTAATACTGTTTGTATAGGTTGGGGTTGCCACCTCTGTTAATTAGGCAGGAATTGAAAGGTGGTTGCCAGTCCTATCTTGCAAATGAAATTAGGGAAATACAGTTTGCATATACCATTTATTAGGGATATACTTACCCTAGGGGACATCTGTATGTGCAGTATATTCAAAATCACAAAAGTAGACAGTCCAGTCTTAACCCCCAATGCAGACGTTGTACCATATCAAATTAACTTTCTTAGAATTTTATTATGGTTAATGCAGCTAATTGAATGTTATGTATCTACATATGCATTTTGTCAATTGTAAATGATGTGATAAGTGTGTGTGTATATGTATATGTGTATACACTTAGTGTCTGTAGTTTAAATTTATTACTGAATTTTGTACGATTAGCAGGTAGCTTCTCCTGCAGATTTCAGAGTATTACTGTTGCCTATATTCCAGAGTATTGGTATAGCTTTTTGTCTGTCTCAGTATCCATGCAACAAAAATTACCAAAATGCTATCAGAAAATGTAGTTAATGTTTGAAAATAAACATTTTTTTATGTTCAGTGTATAAAACTTATTCTTTCATGTAGTGTTCCTACCCTTTTCTCACTGGGCACTGTCAAAATTTATGAAACTGTACTCTGGTAATATCTTTTCATAAGATTGAAATATTTGTTTCACAGTTTAGTTTCTGCTTGGTGTTTAACGATGGTAGACATAATGTGCTGCTGGTTTTCATTGTAAAAAACTAAGGTTTCTCACTTAAGTATAAGGTAGATTTTTCCTTACAAAACACTATACAGGAAATGTTAATGACCAGCTAAATCAAAGTACAGGAAGTTGGAGCCTCAGCCTGTCAGCTTTTCTATAAGCATTCAAGAAGTATAGTTATTCCAATACCCACGCTGGTGAAAAAATTTGATTTCTTGTAACTGGGATCACTAACACATACAGTGTTCTTTAGTATATGCACTTTGCAGCAGATCAGATGCGGACAGGTTTAGTTTCTTCATTTTCAAATCGGTATGGCTGCAAGCTAAAGTCTTGAAGTAACCAGAAAGTTACAGTATTGAGTACCACAGTTCTTTTAACTTCAGATTTACAGATAGCCTTCATTTTGAGGTACCTAAAATATATGCATTCAGTAAATTAGCTGATGTGTTAAAAAGTCTTTGTGGATGGTTACTTTGGATTTTCTCTTCCTATAGATCAAACTTGGTGCAGATGTTCATCATTCCCAATGCTGCAGTAGCCTTTAGGCTATATGGGTTGTTTACCTGCCTAGGAAACAGCAACTGGTCAGCTTCACAAAGCTCTGCCTTCCTCCACACCATCACTCTGACTGCTGATTGGCTAGCTCCCTCATGGGGGATCAGCAGTCAGAGTGAAGATTTCTTTAGTATTTTCTTTCCATCTCGAGGAGTAGCATCTCTCGGGCTTCATAGGAGTAGCAATCTGCTAAGCATACACTTCCACTGTCCCTGAATTTGATTCCAATATTAGCTCTGCCCCTCTTAATCCCTCCTAAAACTGGCAACTTTTGAAGAAAAGGTGGTGCATTACAGTTAATAAATAATGACAATAATTAGAGTTATATACTTTTTTTTACTTCAGAAAATGTATAATCTGATGTCAATTTTCATTCATTCCTCAACAGTTGGATTCAAATCCAACTCTGGTGATGTTTTTCGTGTTTTACTGTTGCAGTCATTACATTTGGGTAATCTGCTGGCAGGTTGCCCTCAGTCGGCCTGATTAACGAAGTCTTGGGTCCTGCGTTGGTTGCTGTTCCTTCTTCCATGACGTCAGGTCATCAGGGGTATAAAACATGCAGCCGATTCCATTACATCAGTCTTTCTTGCCATGCGGTGCCCGAAGCAGTTCGCAAGTGTCGGTCGGCAGACTCCTGAAATTTTTGTTTTCAAGTTTCAGAACCGAAGTCTTCAACTTAAAGCTAAGTACCCCATTGGGGAAACTTTTTCTTGCTCCTTACTGATGTCAGTAAAAGTTAATAATTGCATTACTTGTGGAAAGCAAATACCTCATAAAGATTTTCATTCATACTGTATTCCTTGCCTAGGCCCTGACCACGACATACCTTGCTGTCGGTTTTGTGCTTTATTTAATCAGTGCACTATCCGTCATCTGTATATTTTTGCCTCTAAATATTTTGGTTCTCTGTTTAATTACCCATCCGACTACCAGGATTCCGAAAAAACGCAAAGATAGACAGACACAGGCCGCCGAGGTCCAAAACTGCAGACGACGCTTCTCCTATGCCAGTCACCAGTTCGCCGGTACTCAGTGAGGCGCTTTTGCAGCCCCTAATACCTGCTACTTCTGATTCGCAGGCCTCTACTGAGACCCATTCGGAGTCCTGTGTGCCGCGAGATGCTTCACCTATGGAACCCATGGATGTCTCTACCATGGATGGGTCCAGAGCCGCTGTGCAGGCACCAGATTCTGAGGGTGTATTCAGGCCTACAGACTTGCATATTAAATCGACACCGTCTTCATTTCTAAGGCCTAAATCTCGATCCATGTCTAAAAAAACCATTACCCAAGCCACAGGTTCAGGCCCCTATGCCTAAAAAATGATAAAAATGGCTGAAGATCTAATTACTTTAATCAGGGGTAGTCACCCCCCCCCCCTACACACACACACACACACACACACACACACACTAAGAGGCCTAGGGCTGAGCTTGATTATGAATCTTCTGATCAGGATTCTGTTTCTTCTGACTCTTCTAATGTCCTGGATTTGTCCATACCTACTTATGAGGATTCTGATGCAGAGGATTCCATTCCCTCTGCTTCCCCTCCTGAGGATTTTTCTTTGGGGAAACTTTACATATTTTAAGGGAGCATTTCCACTGGGAAAGCCAGGAAATTTCTGATTCAAAAAAGAGGCTTAGGGATTTTCTTCTATCTCAGCATAGGCCTTTGGCTACACCTCCTGTACTAGACATTGCTGATGATGTGTTCTTGGAATCCAGTTTGGCCTCTGATTCCCTGCCTCCGGCTCCTAGTAAACCTGACAGATACTACAGGATTCCTGAGTCCCACAAGTTCCTTTTCAAAAGTCCTGTTGCAGATCCAGAAACCATTTCTCAGGGACCCAAGGGCATTAACGCTTCTACTGCTAAAAATCCTACCCCTTCTGTTAGAGACTCCAGGGTGCTGGATAGATGGGGTAAAAAGGTTTATACTTCTGCAACCTTGGCAATCAGAGCTTTAAACTGCCAATTTCATATGTTACAATATCAACAACATATTATTGGACTGCTTAAACAGAAAATGATGATTCCTGACTGTGTGGAAAATAAAGATTTACAGGATTTAATGCATTCTGCTGAACAAGTTGGAAAACATACTTTGCAGTGTGGTTTTGATTATTTGGAGGCCTCCTGCAGGGCTACTGTTACTGGGTCTATGCTTAGAAGGCATGCTTGGCTTAAGGAGCAATCTTTGCCTGATCATGTTAAAGCTAAATTGTTGGATGCTCCTTTAAATCAGAACCGCCTGTTTGGCAATAAGGCTGAAGAAGTTCTAAAAAAGATGGAAGATAAAGCTAAATCTACGCAAACTGTTAAAGATTTCTTACAAGTGCAACCTCCAAGACTGGCCTACTAAGAATTGGTCCTTTCCAGCCCCTTCCAGATCCTCTCAAGCTAAACCCAGACACAGCAAAAACCCCAGGTTTCAGTCCCAGGGGACTCAGAACTAAGCAATGGGGGGGGGGCTCCACTTCAACATCTGGAAATAACAAGACAACACCCCCTATAGTAAACAGTCTCAATGACTTCCTTTTAAAATTACCAAGCACTTATCTTTTAACTGTCCTTTTGGGGGGGAAGATTGCTCTTCATGAAAAGAACTGGGAACTCGTAAACCAGGACAAATGGGTTTTAAATATAGTGTCCCAGGGATACAGATTTCATTTCCACACATTGCCAACACCAAACAGGTGGCCAGACCTGCCCCCAAATCAGTGGGCAGAGGCTCAAAAACAAGTACTTTCCCTCTTAAGCATGGGGGGCTATTCAACTGGTACCAGAAGAGGAAAAGGGACAAGGTTTCTATTCCAGTCTTTTTCTGGTACCCAGAAAAGACAAATCATGGCATCCAATCCTGAACCTGTCTACTCTAAACACCTTTCTGGAGATTCCAAAATTCACGATGCTGACTCTTCACCAGTTACTTCCTATGCTAGGCAAAGACGCCTGGTTGGCAACTCTAGATTTAAAAGAAGCATACCTGCACATCCCAATCAGGGAATCTTGCAGAAGATACCTATGCTTCAAAGCAGGCTACTTGCATTATCAGTTCTCTGCACTTCCCTTTGGCTTGTCTACTGCGTCCAGGGTATTCACAAATTGCCTGGCTCCACATTGCATTTTGCAGGCAATGGAAATTTTCAAATATACCCATACCTGGACGATTGTCTAATTCAGGCAGAAAACCAGGGCATACTTCTAAATCATCTGGTGTTTGTAAAAAGGGTTCTAACTTGTCTGGGGTACACCATAAACGAAAAGAAATCACAACTGGTACCCTGTCAACAGATTACATTCCTGGGTGCAAGCTTGAATACAACTGCCCAGATGGCTTTCCTCACGCCAGAGAAGCAAATTCATTTGGTAACTTACTTCAAACAAGTGGCCACAAAAAGCCGGCTATCTGCAAGACAAATACCACAAGCTTTGGGGTTCATGGCCTCCTGCATTCTTTTAATTCCATATGCAAGACTGCATATGAGGAAACTACAGTGGTATCTAAAAAGTCTATGGAGTCAACATTGTCACAGCCTGGAAACAATGATTCCTATCATACCGTGCCTACGCCTAGAGTTCTAGTGGTGGGCAGACGCCTGCCACCAAAACAAGGGACTACCATTCACACTACCCGCTGCTGCCCAAACCTTAACTACAGATGCATCAGAGTATGCATGGGGGGCTCCCCTGGCAGGGAAGTGCATTCAGGGCAAATGGAACCCAAATCAAATGCACCTACATATCAATCAAAAAAGAAATGTTAGCTGTACAGAATGCTCTGACAGCCTTCAAGGACTAAATTCTTCCAGGACAACTAATGATAAAGACAGACAACACCACGGTTATGTGGTACATAAACAAGCAGGGGGGACACATTCCTACTCCCTCTGCAGACTAGCCATGGCCTTGTGGAACACAGCCTTGAGCTACCAAGTGCATCTACAAGCTCAATTCCTGCCAGGAAAATTGAATACACTGGCAGACGGACTAAGTGGAAATCTCATGGACCCACATGAGTGGAAACTGGAACCACGGATTTTCAACATGTTGACAAGCAAATGGGGGAGCCCAGACATAGATCTATTTGCTTCCCCCCCAGATCTACCAGTTGGACAAGTTTTGCACAAGGACTCCACACAAACAAGCCTGAAAAGTGGATGTTCTGCACTTCAGCTGGAAAAACATATCAGTCTACGCCTTTCCCCCTCTGCCTCTGCTCTCCAAAGTTCTACTAAAAGTCAAACAGGACAAACGAAGGATGATTTTGATTGCTCCAGACTGGCCGTGCCAACACTGGTACCCCCCTCCTGCTCAGTGTGTCGCAAATATCTCCATGGCACCTGCCTCAGACCCCTTCCCTGCTGTCTCAGCAGGAGAACCAAATTCTGCACCCTCAGCTTCCAACATTGAACCTTGCAGCCTAGCTAATTGCTTAAATTCACCCTCATCATCCCTCAGCAAACCTATGATGGATGTCATCTTGGAGCCGAGGAGACCTGGTACTAGAAAATCTTATGTTGACAAATGGAAAACATTCTGTGCCTGGAACCAATCTTTAGGGATGAGCACAACAGCGCCCAATTTACCTCAGATTTTGCAATACTTAACTGAGATGCGTCACAAGGGCCTGCCTTTTTCCTCCATTAAAATCCATGCCTCAGATATTTCAGCTCACTATAACAGAGCCCACCCCTCTTCTCTCAACCTCTGCTCAAGCAGTATCTCAGAGGGACAAAAAACTTGAGACCACCCAGGAGAGCTCCTACCCCTGCCTGGGACCTTAACTTTGTTTTAGAGATACTCAATCTACCTCCTTTCGAGCCAGCTACTACTGCAGATTTAAAATTTCTTTTTTGGAAAACAGCCTTCCTTTTAGCAATCACTTCAGCTAGAAAGATATCTGAATTACAGGCCCTTATGGCAGTGGAGCCTTTCATCATCTTTCATGCGGACAGGGTATCTCTCAGGACCAATCCATCCTTCATGCCCAAGGTGGTTTCCAGTGTGGCTCTTAATCAGTCCATTCATTTGCCAACCTTCTTCCCCAATCCACATAACAAAGGGGAATGGATTCTGCATTCCTTGGATGTGCACAGACAACTAAGATTCTACTTGGACAGGACTAAATCTCAAAGAAAATCTGAACAATTACTGGTAGCATTTGCTGCAGGGGCAGAGGGGAAGGCTGTTTCAAAACAAACCATTTCTAAATGGATAAGCCATTGCATTCATTTCTGCTATAAGCACCATGGAAAACCTGTCCCCCATGGGGATCAGATCTCACTCCACCAGGGCTGCATCTACTTCTGCAGCCTTTCTCAGAGGTGTTCCTACCAGGGATATCCTAGAAGCTGCTACCTAGAGTTCTGTACATACTTTCACCAAGCACTATAATTTACCAATTTTCTCTAAATCCAGAGCTGGCTGTGCCACTGCTGTCTTGCAGGGCCTTATAGCTGGCCCTAATGCTGTATAAACTCCTCCTCCCAACCATAGCTTTGGGAATCTACCCAAATGTAATGACTGCAACAGTGAAACATGAAGAACATAGTACGGTTGTGTACACTTACCATAAATGTAGATGTTCAAGTGTATTCACTGTTGCAGTCCTGGTTACCCTCCCTCCAGCCTCCTATTTTTTTCTGACTACACCTCTCCTTTCCTTTACTATGCTTAAAAGCCTTTTTGGTGTATTTGCTTTTGGTTGGTGGTATACCTTTGTGTTTTTGCATTTATTTGCTCCCCATTAGGGGGGCACCTGACATCTGGGGCAAGAAAAACTGCTGTAATGGCGTCCGCTGCATGTTTTATACCCCTGGCGACCTGACGTCATGGAAGAAGGGACAGCAATCGACACAGGACCCAAGACTTTGTTAATCAGGTTGACTGAGGGCAGCCTGCCAGCAGATTACCCAAATGTAATGACTGCAACAGTGAATATACTCGAACATTTACATTTATGGTAAGTGTACACAACTGTACTTTATCTTAGCTTGTGGCCAATAAAAAGTACTCAACCTCCTTCCTTACCCATAATGTACCAACACCTAACATACCTCAGATGTCGTTTGCTGCTTTCACATTTGGATGTGGTCGCAATAAGTTCTTGAGTGTTTCAGTATAGAGATTGGTTTATTTATTCCATTTTATTCCCTATAAGGTATTAGATCACTAAATCCTTCCTTTTTACACTTTTTAGTGTAATCTTATTACCACAGTTGGTAATCTCTTCTTTCCTCTTTCCCTCTTAAACTTTTTTAGTTAAGTTCCAATTACCATTGCTTGGCAATTTTTATTTCTTTTTTTTACTAGTTAAAAAAAAAAAAAAAAAAAAACTTCCTTCTACTTTTTTATATAGTTTTTCAAAATGTCTGAAAAAGGTCCTTCTGGCTTTAAAAAGTGCCAGAAATTCGTGCACAATTTGCCTCTTTCTGATGCACATGCTTTGTGCATATACTATTTGGGCCTAGACCATCTTCAGGTAGATTGTTCCAGCTGTAAGGCCTTCAACCCATGAGCTATTGAGGGTAGAAAAAA
The DNA here is from genome assembly GCF_019279795.1 of Protopterus annectens. Classification (NCBI taxonomy): domain Eukaryota; kingdom Metazoa; phylum Chordata; order Ceratodontiformes; family Protopteridae; genus Protopterus; species Protopterus annectens. The sequence goes on along the minus strand of NC_056746.1, from coordinate 199,738,834 downwards.
TAAATTAATCTTAAAAGGATTGCTACCTTCATCCTTTTCAGAGGTTATTTCTGGGACTCAGCTCCCCAAACCTAAGTTAAAGGAGCCTTCAATTAAGTCTTTAAGGCCTTCAAGATCTTTGAGTCCCTTATTGGACCCTACCACTGAACCAACTCAGAAAAAGCATAAGTCTGATCCAAAGACTGCTCCTGTGTAGGAGTAGACAAAGGCTTCCTTGGATTCGCGGACCAGGTATTCCCCCTCCATAGACCCAGTATCATCTAGAGTATCTTCCCCATTTCTCAAATACTGCCTGCATTCTAGGACCCCATCAGTAGCTTCTTCTCATTCTTCCAAAAGTCTGACCGAGGCTGATGTGGACAGAATGATAAAGAAATTTCTCTTGGCGCAGATACAGATGATAGTTCTCCTGGCTCCTACATCTTTGGGGCAGTTAGCCCTTGTTAGTACTACTGCACCAGTCTTGGCTGTATCTCCGATCTGACCTATTAATTTGGAGCTCTTCGATCTGAGTCTCCTGGGAACATTTGGATTGGAACCGAAGCTGTTAGTATCTTTGGCTCTGAGGCTGTCTCTGAGTCCATCAGCTTTGACCGTTTCTGAGCCGGTTAACTCTTGGCACTAAAGTGTTCCTTTTGGATCTGAGGCATTATAGTTGATTCCAAAGTTTTCAGAGCTGTCTCTTCCCCTAGGAGCCTCAGCATTGGACAGCTCGGCTCTGACCTACACCTCAGGTGGACTGCCTTCATGGCAGGGGGAGCTGATGGAGTGGAAGCGTGGCTTCCCAGCTCCTTTGGCTTCAGTCTTCCTGAAGTATTCTGCCTTTGTGGTGGAGAGTGTTCTCTGCTTCTGAAGGACAGATGATTGCTACCTCCTTGGATCTTCCATCTGGATCCCATTTGTCTCTGAGCCTTGGGCCCCATCATTATATGCTAGAGGGACAAGGTCTCCAGGTTACCTAGCAGGGTATTAGTCTCTTCTCCAGAATACCCCACCGAAGTCCCTAGGAAGAGGAAGTGTAAGAAGAAGCACTTGGACTCCCCTCAGGAGTCCATCACCAAAGATACTAATTTTGATGAAGGGGAAGGGTCCCCAAGATCACCACCTGAAGATGTCTCATTTGGAGACATCCTTGAGATTCTTAAGGAATAAGCCGCGGTGGTACAGCGGTAGCATTGTTGCCTCACAGCAAGAGGTTCTCCTGTTCGATTCTTGGCTGGAGTGCCTTCTGTGTGGAGTCTGCATGTCCTCCCCGTGATCGAGTGGCCTCCTAAAGACATGTGTGAATGGGCGTGCCTTTGCTAAAGGTTGGGTGTCGGGCTGGCAACTCGGCACCATAAAAATCTACTGTCACTCGTTAGCGGACCAGAGTTTCGGTGTGGTGATCCCTAACCGGGAAAAGCCGAAAAGACAAACAACAACAACTTGAGATTCTTAAGGAGAGGGGTTGTTGGTCTACCAATAACCTTCCCCAGTGGAATTGGTATTCCTGGAGGCCTTTGGGTCTGGCCCTTCTACCTCCTGCGTAACTCCACCGACCAACTAGCTCACTGACCTGAACTCTAGGTGGGTGTGGAAAGAGTCAGATGCAGTTGAGCCAATACCCAAAAGTCCAGATCAGATTCTGGCACCACCTGTATGAAGGCAGCTTTGGAGCAAGGGAGTGCTTGTAGATGCTAAGGTTGTGGTGGCAGCCACCAAGAAGGAACTTGCTGAGCAGACTTTCTCTAGCCATCCCCCTAACAGGGAGTCTAGGGCTTTGTGCAGATTTAGGAAGCATGTATGTGCTTCAGCGACCTTTGCCCTTAGGTTGCTGAACTACCTGGCACACTTACAAAACTACAAAGGGACACAATAAAGGAACTGTCAAAATCCCTTTCTGGGACCACTACTGCTGACAGTCAGACTTCTGTGAACTTACAGCTGGCAACCTAATTCATCCATGAGACTCATCTCTCATGCAGTTGAAGGTACCTCAAGGGCAGCAGGTTAAGGCATTTCCATCAGGCGGCATGCCTGGATGCATTGTGTGCTTTTGCTGAGCCCTACAAGTCCTCCTCCGTCAGTGCACCTTTTGACAGCAGCTCATTGTTTGGTCCTAAGATAAAGGACACACTCTCCAGGTGTGAGCAAGATGGAAAGACCCTCTCTGCAGTGGGAGTGCATTTTTCAACTCCTCAAAGCTTTTCTAGGAATCAATGAGGTGGTCAAAAGACAGTTCAGAAAGTCCCAGGGTCCTTTCAAAGATGCACAGGGGGAGATAGTTACCCCAAGTGCAGAGGGGGGATCTCAAATGGAAGAAGTCGACCATGTGGCAGAGGAGGCCCATAGAACCAGGGGTCTAGATTACTTCTTTGACAGACCCTACCATTGCTCCTAAGAGGAGGCCTGATTGTCCCTCTCTGGAGGCAATCAGAGGTAGATTATCCCTGCACCAGAGAGCCTGGCTAGACATCACAAAAGATATGTGGGTGTAGAAGATTATTTCCAAAGGTTATACAATTCCCTTTTCCCTTCTACCTCCAGCTGTATGCAAATTTCCCTGACTTTCCATCTAGTCAGAGGAAAGCAGCAGCACTAGAAATACAAAAGCTGCTACAAAAAAAGAGTAATCCAAGAGGTCTCACCAGACCAGTTAGAATGCAGAACTTACTCAAAATTATTTTCAGTGCCAAAGAAATCAGGGGACTGGAGACTGATTTGGGATTTCAGCAACTTGAACAAATCAGTTTGACATACAAAGTTTTGGATGGTTACAGTTCAGTCCATTTGGCCCTTCTTATGCAAGGACAACTAGATGTGCTCGACAGACCTTCAAGATGAGTACTTTTACATAAAAATGAACCAACAATCCAGTAGGTGTCTACGCTTCCAGCTGAAAGCTAGTCATTACCAGTTCGGAGCACTGCCCTTTGGTTTCACCACAGCCCCCAGGGTGTTTACCAAATGCATGGCAGTGGTAGCAGCTTGCCTCAGATTGCAGGGATTCTGAATATTTTGTAACTAGATGAGCTGTTCATTACCACCCTTACCAGGCATCTACTAATAAGAGCATGATATCAGGTACTCCAGGCTTGCTTCCATCTTGGAGTAACCATAAATTACAACAATTTTCAGAATAGTCTCAAACATTGGAATTCATAGGAGCAAATTTCAACACAGTGTCAGTGACAGCTTCTCTTCCTGCCTCTCTCAAGAGTACAACCAATTAGATTCCAGGTCAGAAAAATAATTCACAGTACCACAGTCTCAGCCTGATTGATTCTACAAGCCTTGGGATTAATGTCAGCAGCTATAGTCCTAGTTCCTCTAGCAAGATTTTACATAGCCTAGTACCTACCTATGAACCTATCTGCCTGAGGGCATTTATAAGCCTAGCCAGAATGTGTAAGCTTTCGCCGCCCCATTGATTAATTAACTGAGCCTCTGTCAAGAAGAGCCAATGAAGTTATCCCAGGGGTGAATTTTCTGTTACCCATCCACTCGTCAAGGTTTCTCTTGAAGAGTGTTAGTGAGGGGCTCTGCCTAATGTAGTTAGGAATTTTGTTCTAAAGCACGAGGAGTCTCTGTGACAGGAATCTATCCCTCCAGCATGTTCTATTTATTGTTGTGGCGAGGTTTAGCTCAGTAGAGCAAGTGGCTTGCAGTGGCTTGGATTTCTTTAGGTGGAGCATGTCCATCAATTCTGAGTTGGACATGGCTTTGTAAGTCAGGTAGAGATCACCTCTGAGTAAGTGATATGCCACTGAGTACAGCTGGAGTTCTTCCAGTTGGGCTGCATAGGACATATGTTTGAGGCCAGTAATCCTCTTGGTGAGGTACTTTTGTGGTCTTTCCAGCTGTTGCAAGTATCTTGTGAGGTACATCCCAAATGGGGCATTGTACTCTATGATGGGTCTGATGAGCGACGAGTAGAGGGGCACTATAACCTCTTTATTTCTAGATGCAAACCCTTTAGTAATTAGATGGACTACATAGAAGGATTTCCTAACTACTTTGGCAATATGATTGTCAAAGTAGAGATTACTATCTACCTGGATCTCCAGATCTCTTATTACTTCTTCTGTATTAAGGGGGATGCCACCTATGTGGTAATTCATGGGTGTTTTGTTTTTCCCAAATGGGATGACTATGAATTTTTTGGCATTTAGCTTGAGAACATGACATTGACACCAGGTGTCCATCTCAGTAAGGCCCTTTTGGAGAAAGTCCATGTCAGCTGGAGAGTCAATTATGGCTCCGAGTTTGCAGTCATCGGCGAACCTGGTTAGCCATAGTCCTCCTGTGTTTGCCTGTACTTCTGAGAAGTATATGCTGAACAGTAGAGGTCCCAGGACCGAGCCTTGTAGGACACCACTTGTGACTGGTTTAGAGTTGGACCTGGAGCCCGCTATTCTTACCATGTGAGTTCTGTCTGTAAGCCAGTTGGCAAACCATCTCGTGACATAGGGGATGTTCTTCGTGTTTCACTGTTGCAGTCATTACAGTTGGGTTATCCTGCTGGCAGGCTACCCTCAGTCGGCCTGAATTCCAAAGTCTAGGTCTGGCGTCGGTTGCTGTCGCCTCTTCCCTAACGTCAGTGCACCACAGGTATAAAAGATGCAGCTGACGCCATTTTCTTCAGTCTTTCTTGCAGTGCGGTGCCCGAAGCAAAATCAGTTTGCAAGTGCTGGTCGGCCAACTCCTGAGTTTTTCAAATTCGAATTTCAGATCCGAAGTCTTCATTAAAGGTAAATATCCCGTTGGAGAAACTTTTTTCTTGCTCCAGACCGATGTCAGAAAAAGTTAATAATTGTATTTCTTGTGGGAAGCAAATACCTCATAAGGATTTTCATTCTTACTATATTCCTTGCCTAGGCCCTGACCATAATGTTGCTAGTTGTCGGTTTTGTGCTAGATTTAACCAGCGCACTATTAAGCGTCGGTACGATTTTGCATTCCATTACTTTGGCAAAAGGTTTAATTACATAACGCCGTCGGAACAACCGACTACCAGAGTTTATAAAAAGCACAAAGAAAAAGAAAAGGGCAGGCATCTGAGATCCAAAACCGATGACGAGGCTTCTGCTAGGCCTGTCGCCGGTTCTCAGTGAGGTGCTTTCGCAGCCCCTGACGCCCGCTACCTCAGAGCCACAGGCCGCTTCCGTCTCCCACGTGGAGCTGACGAGGCTGCTGGAAATCAAGGTATTGGACACTCGGAAACTATTCCCTCAGATGGGTCCGGAGCCGCTGAACAGACATCTGCTTCTGAGGGTGTTTTCAGGCCTACACAGTTATATGTAAAAATACTTCAGCTTCAAAGGCAAAGACTAAAGCAGATCTAAAGACAAAGAAACAAGTACAGCATTCTCCTGGACAGGCCTCCATGCCTAAAAAATAGATGCTTAAAATGGCCAAAGACCTTATTACTTTGATCAGGGGTTCCCATCCCCCTCCTGATAAGAGGCCTATGCAAGAGTTAGAATGAATTTTCAGACCAGGTTTCCATTTCCACTGATTCCTCCTCTAAACAGGAATATTCTCTTCCTCCCTATGATGACTCTGATGCTGAAGAATCTATCCCTTCAGCCTCCCCTCCTGAGGATTATTCTTTTGGGGAGACACTGCATACTATAAGGGGGCATTTCCACTGGGAGAGCGAAGATTACGCAGAATCCAAGAAAAGGCTCAGAGACTTCCTTTTATTGCCTCAGCACAGGGCCCCTTGCTATCCCACCTGTTTTAGACATTGTAGATGATGTATTTTCAGAGTCCAGTCTATCTCCAGACTCTTTACCACCAGCGCCTATTAAGCCAGACATATACTATAGGGTTCCTGATTCACATAAATTTCTTTATAAAAACCCTGCTGCTGACCCAGAAACCATTTCTCCGGGTCCCAAAGGGGTCCAGGCTTCTACTGCAAAAAAACCCCTATCCCCTCTGATAGGGATTCTAGGGCCCTAGACAGATGGGGTAAAAAGATGTATACTTCTGCAACCTTGGCTGTAAGAGCCTTAAATTGCCAATTTCATATGCTTAAATATCAGCAATATCTTATGTCATTGCTTAAACAGAAAATGTCAACTAATTCAGAATGTGCAGACAAGGAAATGCAGGATTTATTGCATGCAGCTGAACAAGTTGGAAAGCATACTATGCAATGTGGTTTTGATTCTCTAGAGGCCTCCTGCAGGGCCGCTGTTACAGGTTCTGTCATTAGGAGGCATGCTTGGTTAAAAGAACAGAATCTGCCTGATCATGTTAAAGCAAAACTATTAAATGCTCCATTACAGCATGATACTTTGTTTGGTGTTAAAGCAGAAGAGGTGTTGAAGAAAATGGAGGACAAAGCTAAATCTATGCAAACAGTCAAGGATTTCTTGCAGGTACAGCCTCCCAGGTTTAGCAGGAACTGGCTCACAAAGAATTGGTCTTTTCCAGTGTCCGATAGGCCACAAAGAAGCAGATACAGATGCCCCAGAGGCAGATCACATGGGGTGCTTCTACCTCCAAGAGCGGAGAGGAAAAATCACAGCCATACAGGAAACAGTCTCAATGACTTCCCCCTTCCAGCGCCAAGCACTTATCTTTTGGCACCCCCTTTGGGGGGAAACTAGCACTTTTTTCACAAAATTGGCACATGATTACCCAGGACAAATGGGTTCTAAATATAGTATCACAAGGCTACAGGTTCCACTTTCACACCCTGCCAAGGCCAAATGGTATGCCAAACCTGCCACGCAATCAATGGGCAGAGGCACAAAAACAAGTTTCATCCCTCATGGACATGAGGGCCATTCAGCAAGTGCCACAGCAAGAGCAGGGACAAGGATTCTATTCAAGACTGTTCTTGGTACCCAGAAAGGACAAAGCCTGGAGACCAATACTGGATCTATCTATTCTAAACACATACCTGAATATTCCAAAATTCAAAATGTTGACTCTACAACAGCTTCTGCCCATGTTGGGCAAAAAGGCTTGGCTTGTGTATTTAGATCTAAAAGAGGCATACCTGCATATTCCAATCAGACAAGCATGCAGAAGATGCCTCAGATTCAAAGCTGGTTCAATGCACTACCAATTCTCTGCACTGCCCTTTGGCTTATCTACTGCGCCCAGGGTCTTCACAAAGTGCCTGGCTCCAGTAATTGCATACTGCAGACAAAGAGGAATACAGATGTATCCTTACTTAGATGACTGCCTCATTCAAGCAGAGAAAAAAGACATTCTACTACAGCATCTGGCGTTTGTAAAGAGATTACTACCATACCTAGGGTACACAGTCAACAAACAGAAATCAAAACTAGTACCCTCTCAAGAGATGATATTCCTGGGTGCAAGCTTAAATACAACTGCCCAGATGGCTTATCTCACGCCAGCCAAACGAAGACATCTGGCTACCTATTTCAAACTGTTGGCAACAAAGACCCAGTTATCTGCACCAAAAATTCTGCAGGCTTTGAGCTTCATGGCATCCTGCATTCTACTAATTCCATATGCAAGACTGCATATGAGGAAACTACAATGGTACCTAAAAAGTGTTTGGACTCAACATTGCCACAGCCTGGAAACAATAGTTACTCTCATTCCCTGCCTACAACAGGAGTTTTGATGGTGGGCGAAGGCCTGCCACCAGAACAAGGGCAGCCATTCACTCTACCCCCAGCCACACAGACATTAACAACAGATGCATCGGATTATGCCTGAGGAAACCACATGGCAGGAAGATGTATGCAAGGCACATGGTCCGCAAACCAAATGCATCTGCATATCAATCAAAAAGAGATGCTAGCTGTTCAAAATGCCCTGACAGCCTTCAAGGACCTACTTCATCCGGGACAACTATTGATAAAGACAGACAATACCACTGTCATGTGGTATATAAACAAGCAGGGAGGCACTCATTCTTACCCCCTTTGCAGACTAGCCATGACTTTGTGGGACACAGCATTGACTTACCAAGTACATCTGCTGGTACAATTCCTGCCAGGAAAGATAAATACTCTGGCAGACGAACTAAGCAGAAACCTCATGGATCCCTACGAGTGGAAATTGGATCCACAAGTCTTCAGCATGGTAACAAGGAAATGGGGATGCCCGGACATAGATCTATTTGCCTCACCTCACAACTACTAACTAAAGAGATTCTGCACAAGGACTTATCACAGACAGGCATGGAAAGTGGATGCCCTATCCTTCAGCTGGAAAGACTTAACAGTATATGCCTTTCCTCCTCTGCCTCTCCTCCCCAAGGTACTCCTAAAAGTTAGACAGGAGAAGCCAAAAATGATACTAATTGCCCCAGACTGGCCACGCCAGTGCTGGTATCCAATCCTAAGGAACTTGTCTCAATGCCCAGCCTGGACCTTACCTCAAGTGCCTCATCTAGTGTCCCAGCAGAACAATCCGATCCTGCACAGCCAACTCAAGACCTTAAATCTGGCAGCATGGAGGATAATGTAGTCATACAAAACACACCTCTTACTAAAGCGGTGATGGATGTCATTTTGGAGGCCAGGAGGCTTAGTACTAGAAAATCCTATGCTGGAAAATGGAAGAGATTCTGTGCTTGGAACCAGGCACAAGGAATTGACACAGCTCTACCAAATATTCCTCAGATTTTGCAATACTTGACTGAGATGCTGGACAAAGACCTATCCTTCTCATCTATAAAAGTTCATGCCTCTGCCATTTCGGCTCATTACAATACAGAGCCACCAATCTTTTTGCATGTTATTAAGGCAGTACCTCAGAGGGGCCAAAAATTTAAGGCCTCCAAGGAGATCACCAATACCAGCATGGGACCTCAATTATGTTTTGGAAAAAACTCACCCTGCCTCCTTTTGAGCCAGCCGCTACAGCTGATATAAAGTTTTTATCTTGGAAAACAGCTCTGCTCCTAGCAATAACTTCTGCAAGACGAGTCTCAGAGCTACAGGCACTCATGGCTGTGGAACCTTTTGTCATTTTTTATCCAGACAGGGTTTCTCTGAGGACAAACCCGACTTTTATGCCTAAGGTAGTGTCCAGTGTGGCCCTTAACCAAACTATTCATCTGCCTGCCTTTTATCCAAACCCACAGAATAAGGGGGAAATAATTCTGCAGTCTTTGGACATACACAGACAGCTATGCTTCTATTTGAACAGAACCAAGGCTTTCAGAAAGACCGAGCAATTACTAGTGGCATTTGCTGCAGGATGACAAGGAAAGGCTATCTCAAAGCAGACTATTTCAAAGTGGATAGGCCACTGCATTCGTTTCTGCTATTCACAACATGGCTAGCCAGTACCTAAGGGCATAAGGCCACATTCAAACAAAGCAGCAGCCACTTCAGCAGCCTTTCTCAGGGGAGTAGCAACCAAAGACATTTTAGAGGCTGCTACTTGGAGTTCAGTGCACACCTTCACAAAGCACTATCACTTACCACTTATCACTCTACTCTAAATCCAGGGTAAGCTTTGCCACTGCAGTTCTGCAGGGCCTAATAGCCACTCCTAATGCTATTTAGCTCCAGCCTCCCAACCTTAGCTTTGGGATTCAACCCAATTGTAATGACTGCAACAGTGAAACACGAAGAACATAGTACAGTTGTGTACACTTACCATAAATGTAGATGTTCGAGTGTATTCACTGTTGCAGTCCAGGTTACCCACCCACCATCCCCCATTTCTTTGCTGCAATTTATCTGCTCTTCTCTAACCTGTACAACCTATGTGGTGTATTTGCTTATAGATGTAAGTATTATATATATTTTGGTGCATGCATGTTTATTTGGCATATTTTTAGCCTACCCTTTGAAGGGCACCTGACATCTGGGGCAAGAAAAACTGAAGAAAATGGAGTTGGCTGCATCTTTTATACCCCTGACGCACTGATGTCAGGGAAGAGGCGACGGCAACCGACGCCGGACCTAGATTTTGGAATTCAGGCCAACTGAGGGTAGCCTGCCAGCAGGATAACCCAATTGTAATGACTGCAACAGTGAATACACTCGAACATCTACATTTATGGTAAGTGTACACAACTGTACTTTTATGTTCAGGCTGGTGAGTTTTTCTATAATTCCCGATTGGGGAATGGTGCCAAAAGCCTTGGCGAGGTCAGGTTAGGCTTTGTGAACCACCTTCCCCTCATCTATAGCCTTGGTGACTGTCTCGAAGAAGTCAACCAGGTTTATGATCTGCCCTTAACAAAGCCGAACTAGGTTGGGTCAAGTGTTTGGAGGTTCCCAATGTCTTTCTTAATGAGTTCCATGATGATGCGCTCCATAGCCTTGCAGACCAGGCTAGTCAGGCTTATGCGGCAATAGTTACCAGGGTCAGTTGTGGCCCCTCCTTTGTGGAGCAGAATAACCATTGCTGTGCGCCATTCTATGGGCATGTAGCATGTGGAGAGGCTGAGGTTGAACAGTGTGTTTAAGTGGGGGGGTTAGTTTGTTCTGTAGTTCATGCAAGACGCAGCCTGGGACACCATCTGGCCCCATTGACGCTGTGCTTTTGGCTTTTGAAAGGGCTGTTTTCACCTGTGCGTCTGTGATTTTTGGGACACTACACTTTTCCGGTATTGTTGTGGGCCCTTTTGGGGGTGAGAGGGGGGTGAAGTTTGCACTGAATCTATCTGCCAGGATGTTGGCAATATCAGTAGGTTCAGTATAGTTTGTGCTATTTTGCACTAGCTCAGAGCATATCTGTGAGTTGCCACTTAGATTCTTGACATAGCTAAAGAAGGCTTTGTGGTTATCCTTCGAATCCTTGGCTATTTTTCTTTCGAAGTTAGCCTTGGATGATTTTATGAGGGACCTTAGTTTCTTACTGATACTGATCAGGGATGTCTTTCCTTTATGGGATTTGCTTTTTATCTGAACTAGTTTCCTCTTTCTATTGTATAGCCTGTTTATGGCAGGGGTCCACCAGACTGGTTTCCTTCTCTTAGGGGAGTGAGTCTTGGTTTTGCTAGGGATGGCACGATCTATGCATCCTTGTAGGTGCTCATAGAGTGCATTTGTAAAGGTTCCTGCATCTTGGGCATTGGTATCCTTTAGTGTGGGGGCTGTGAAACTTACCACCTCTTTCTTAAGTAAGGTGAAGTTTGCTATAGAAAGGTTTTTCACTACGGTTTCTTTGGTTTAGGGGTGGTGGTCTGGTGTGGATATCCAGAGTGATTTGTTTATGGTCTGATCTAACCAGTGATGGGTTGACCTCCAGTGCGGAACACCTGTCGCCCATGTTGGTGATGACCAGGTCCAATATGTTTTCACCTCTGGTAGGGGAGTTTACCAGCTGATCCAGGGCATTTGAGTTGATAAATTCCAGGAAGCACTGGACCTGGGAGTTTGTACTTGAGTAGTTTTCCCAGTTAATGGTAGGGTAATTGAAATCACCCAATATTAGGGTGTCCGTTAGGACCTTCATGTTTTTCAGTGTCTCCAGAAAGGTGGCGTCGTGGTCCTGGGTCATGGAGGGTGATCTGTAGCAGGCCACAATTTGCATTGCAGATTTGTCCGATGTTAGTTGCACATGGATTATCTCAGAGGTATCATGCTGCGCCACTAACCTGGAGGTGTAGGTATCCTTGATAAATATGGATACACCCCCTCCTTTTGTGTTTCGTTCCATGTTCGAAATGTGTGGTATGAGTTGTAGCCCGGTAGTGCTGGGGTGCTCTGTGGAGCCTTGAACCAGGTTTCAGTTACTGCACAGATGTCGACGTTTTCCATACTGAGGAGTGCTTCGAGCACGTGCATTTTGAGATTTAAACTCCTGGCGTTGAGTAGCATAACCCTCATTTTTTTTTATTTGTGCTGTTTACAGAGGTGGGTTTGACATTTGAGCCTTGCCTAAAAAAGGCACTATGGGGGCCGCAAGAGCCTTGGCCAGTATTTGAAAGCCTAGGGGTGACTGGTGCAAGCTGTCCCTTGCGAAGCAACGAGGCTTGTCGAGCATGTCGTCCCAGGCTGACAGACACTGGATCCCCTTTGAATAACACCAGAAGCTTAGCCAGTTGTTGAAATTGATCATTTTTTCTTTTTACTCCTGTATCATTCTTGGTGAGGGCAGGATGCTACTCAGAGTCAGGGTCATACCCGCCTGGGCTACATGATCAGAGAGCTCTTCCATGTCTCTTTTCATGTAGTCCAGGGAGGTATGTCTCAGGTCATTCACACCAACATGAACAATGACAGAGTCATATTTGTACTTGTTCTGGAGTGACCTAAGTGCTTGTGTTATGTGGCGGATTCTGGCTCCTGACAGGCAGCTAACAGTAACCTTCTCCTTGTCTAGCCTAGTGAGTGGGACGTCAGTGTGCCTGACTCTAGAGTCACCTATTACTAGTGTGTTAGGTATGTTATTTTGCCTTAAGGGCTGTGATTGTGCGGCACACTGATTTTGTGTTTTATGTGTTGTCTGGTTTGTGACGGGAGGTGCAGATTTTTGGGGTGTCTGCTTTGGAGGTCTCTGATGCTTTTGCAGGTTTTTATTTAGAGCCTCCAAGTATGATTTTGTGTATTTATGTGTATTTTTTTTGCCAGTGCTGGTTTGGTATGTCTGTGTGAGGTTAGAGGTTTGGTGCAAGTGTTAACCTTCTCCTCATGACTGCCTGTTCCAGTCTTGGGTGGAGAGAGCTTAGCCTCCAATTTAGCTTTATAATTGCATTTCTCGCATATGTTAATGTTTTGTGGTAGGAGGAGAGGGTTGTCTGTGTACATGAGGCAGTTGTAACATTGCTTCAGGATACTCAGGTTCACCAGCTGGACTGGAGAGTATACCTAAAATTGCCCTTTGGTCATGCCTGAATAGTAGGGTGAGCTGCTTAGTTGGTGAGGGGTAAATAATGAGCCTTGCCCTGCTGGGCAATCAAGTGTCGGGGTATATTAGTGCTTGCTATTAGGTCTGAGCAAGTGCTGACTGTAGGATGCTTTTTAAATGCTTAGGTTGAGAGACTACTTTCAAGGGAAAAACTGAAGCGGAGACTTGGTGGAGCCAGGAATAATTTAGCCCTAGCTAACCAGCGCTGCCCAGATGTGCAAAACTGTGCAAACATGGTTTTTACAGAAGGGAAATGAAAGAGATAGAAATTAGCCCAAAATGGCCTATAAACTACTAACTTCTAGGTTGGAACCACTCCTCCAGGGACATATGGCTGCTCAAAGCTCCCTCTCTCACAAGTGAACAGAGAAGCCTCCATCTATCCAAGTAAGGTATGGGCAACTCCGAAACTTGTAACACAGCCCTGAATTCAGCACTAGCCTGAAAACTGGACTATACTAGCTTAGAAAGGTGGGAAACGAGGATTTTTTTTTTTTAAAGATAAGGCAAAAACAGTAAAAATACACTTAAAACAGTTATAGATGACTACAAGCAAAAAGGCTTTTAAACAAATTACCCAATTCACCAGTAAAAAAATTTGAAAACTGAGCCCTGTTCCTGTAGTCTTCAATCAGACAAGTTCTAACTGCAAACTCCTGCCACTGGGGTGCAGGGGAACCTTCTCCAAAAAAGAAGGCCTGGATTAGTGCTCAAGTTATACAAACAACGCTAGATTCAGCAGGCCTGGATCTAGTCTATGCTACACCAAACAAGGCACACCAATTTCAGTAAGAAACAGTTCAAATATGCAGGCACTATAAGCCTTTAACCAGAAATTCTCAACTCAGAAGGGCAGAGTCCAGCCTCTCCTCTCACAAGAGTGCAGACCACAAACCTTCTTAATGTAAAATAACTGGCCTGAAGCCCAAGTGCTTAAACCAGAACTAATACACTTTTAGAATAACAGACACTGAGCCTTCAATCAGCAGTTCCCAACTTAGAAGGATGTAAGCTACCTGTCCTGCCACAACAGTGCAGACCACAAACCTTCCTAATGTAAAACAACTGGTCTGAAGCCCAAGTGCTTAAACCAAAAGGCTTAGAGTGATAGTTACACCAAGCAGTAATAAATACAATTGAGTACTTTTAAGATGTCGCAAAAGCAAAATAAAGTTGGAAGAAACACAAATACAGTAAAAGCAGATGAATATATATATATATATTTTTTTTGAATGAGCAAATGAGATGGGCCCAGAGGAGTATCCAAATGCAATTTTACAAGAGGGGCGGGCAGTTTCAAATCCACCAAGATTAACACCAAAACAAATCAGGGAGGGTGGGTGGGGGACTAACTGAAAAAACAGAGCCACAACTTCCAGCTAGATAGTATTCAATGCAACACAAATCAATTTAAATACTGTATTATCTGAAAAAAGTGCAGATAAAGATTTACTTAAATTCACTTATGCATCCAGTTGATTGCAGGTAGGTCTTAGCCGGCCAAAGCTCAGACTTTAAGCAGAAAATAATCCAACAATGTAGCACTTATATAAGGCAGAAACCGAATATCAATGAATTGAAACTACCCTCACTTATCACTGGCTATGCAGGAATTCTAACGAGCATTAACTGAAAAAACAGAGCCACAACTTCCAGCTAGATAGTATTCAATGCAAAACAAATAAATCAATTTAAATGCTGTATTATTTGAAAAAAGTGCAGATAAAGATTTACTTAAATTCACTTATATGTCCAGTTGATTGCAGGTAGGTCTTAGCCGGCCAAAGCTCAGAGTTTAATTCTTCAATGGATGTTAGCAACGCAATGGTCTATTTTTTACCAATACTTCAGCTCAAATAATCATTCAGACATGCAAGAGATACCTTTAGTGGTGGATTTTATCAGATCAAGTTCTACAAGTCTGTCCTTTCATTCTTTCTCAGCCCAAGGCCATAGTGACCATGGATGCATCCCAAATTGGGTGGGGTGGGCGCTTCCTGGGGAAAACAGTCCAAGGCACTTGGTCCCATGAAGAGGCCAACACTCATATCAATGTCCTGGAAATGAGAGCAGTGCTCTTAGTATGTCATGCCTTCCAAGACTCTCTCCCTTTCAGGACAATTGTGATTCAGATGGACAATATGGCAGTAGTTTGGTACATCAACAAACAAGGAGGACCCAGGTCTTACATTTTGTGTCAAGAAGCCCTCAGAGTGTGCCAATGAGCAATCTCATCCAACCGTTTTCTGATAGCAGTGCTCATTCTGGGGAAGTCCAGCGTGACAGCAGACAGATTAAGTAGGTCCATTCTACCTCACAAGTGGTCTCTCAACATAAAGGTGGCAGAAATTATTTTTTTGCCAGTGGGGCTGACCTTGCTGAGATCTCTCTGCATCTCCCAGAACAACAAGTGCAGCAGCTTCTTTGTCCTAATCATTCCATCAGAGGAATCACAAGAGATGCTCTACTACACCATTGGCCCCCGAAATCCTTTGATCCCCAAATTTCTGCAGAAATCTTTGCATTTGAAGAGCAAAGTCTTTCTCATTGCATCTTACTGGCCTCGACAGATTTGGTTCCCCTTTCTTTGGCCTCATCTAATTTACCCACCTTGGATTCTGAATCTGATTCCAGACCTTCTGTCTCACTTGACAGGCATGATTCACCTAGATATCTCAAACCTAAAGCATGACAGAGTGGTTTCGCCACTTCCTGTAATACCCAGACAACCCATGCTCTTATCCCCTGTCTGTCATATACTTTTATCTTCCCATAAAGTTTCTACAAGAAAACTTTACAGAAGTAAATGGAAGAGGTTTGTTTTTGGGTGCTTCAGAAGTGTATTAACTCATTTTCAGCCCCTGTACAAAGTGTCCTTGAGTTTTTGTCAACAGTTTTTAATGAAAGAGCTAGCTGTTCAACCATCAGCATTCAATTAGCAGGCATGTCTGATTTTCACTTTGGATTTGAGAACTTCACCCTGGCTTCATGTGAACTTTGTAAGGCCTTCTTGAGAGGTACCTTTCTTTTCAGACCTCCTTAAAAAGATCGATCTCCTCCATGGGACTTAAATTTGGTACTGCAGGCCTCTATTCATTCCCCCTTTGAACCAGCAGCAAAATGTGATCTTAAGTTTTTGACCTGGAAGACTATTTCTGGTGGCCATCACCTCTACTAGAAGTGTTTCAGAACTTCAAGCATTGTCTTATAAATCTCCCTACTTGATTTTTCATAGGGATAGAGTAATATTTCAAACTGATCCTTTCCCTCTTAAGGTGGTGTTAGAATCTTACATCAACCAGTCCATTAATCTGCCAGATTTCTTTCCTAAATTTGCAAACAAAGGTGAATATATGTCGTACTTACTGGATGTTTACAGGAAATTACATTTTTACTTGCATAAAACAAAAAATAAATTAGGAAGATGGATCAATTATTATCTCCTTTGCAGATTCTTAATTGGGTAAATCAGTTGCACTGTAGCCAGATGGCTGAAAGATTGTATATCATTTGTCTACAATAATGTGGGTCTGTTATTACCAAAACCTTTAGGAGCCCATTCATCTAGGTCCATGGCTACTTCTTCAGTGTTTCTGTCTAGGGCTTCCATGGACAACATATGTGGGGGCTGCAGCTTGTGCTAATCTTCATACCTTTATTATTCATTATGAACTGGATCTGGTCTTGAGGGGAAGAGCAGCCTATGGCTCAGCTGTGCTCAGGAATATCCTTTCTTAGAGTCCACCCAGGATTTTAGGTAGCTGGGATCTCTGCCCAGCTGTTGAGAAATGAATGAAAATTGACATCGGGTAAAGAAGTTATGTACTCACCATAACGTTCCGTGTTGCCTGTTTTCATTCTTTGTCAACTCCCCTCCCACCAACCCACGATCTTTTTCACAATTGATTTCTAAAAGAATGAGAACTGATAAGGACACTACTGTTCCTTATGTTGAGCTCCAGATAATGGTTTTTTCTGTCAGGAATATTATGATAATATTTCTTACATTATGTCAACCAGCAAACAAGATCTGAGGTATATTAGGGGTTGGTGCATTATGGGTAAAGGAGGAGTTTGAGAGCCTTTTAATGGCCACGAGCTAAAGTAACAGCTGAGTCGGATCCTAACTCAACTGTTGAGGAAGAATAAAAATGGACAACACAGATAGAATTTTATTGTGAGTACATAACTTCTTTTTAATTCACATTAGTCTTATTCTGTTAATGCCTGAGGTCAATAGTTTGTGTCCCTGATTAATTCACTATTTGTCCCTGATTATTTTGAGAGCTATGCTGCTAAGAGCTCTATTTCTGGCAGATAAGTCCACCTTGGGGAGCCCCTCTATACAGAAATTGTTGCCCTTTTAAGAAAATAATATTTAATTTAAATTTCTGACAAAAAGCAGCATTTCGTCTTAAGAAATCTGATATTTTTGTTAATATCGGACGTTTCCTGTCAGAGACCATTGTTTATATCTGTGTTATATACCTAATTAGGGGATAATTTTGACTTTGTTCAGTTTGTGTAAATTTGTGTGATGAAAAGTCTTACATTCTGGGATGGGCAAAGACATGTTTACAGTGTAGTGCTTATTCTCACTTTGTGATAACCTCCCTGACATTTTTATTTTATTGTCAGTGTTTTCATCGTAGTAAAAGGAGTACTAGCATGGAATATGAGTGCTACTTCTGCTTTTATTTTGTGAAATGGCTGGGAGACACTGGAGACGATTCCTCACAGGGTAATCAAGAAAAGAGACCGTTAAACCAGTCAGATGCCTCTCCTTTGAGTCAGTATTCTTCCACAGTGACTCCTATAAAGAAAAAAAAGATTAAACATAGTTTATCTCAAGAGATAATTACAGATAAGAAAGACATTTCTTACCATAGCAAATCGTGCATTATCAGCTGTAAATCCTAGTATTCAGCAGCCATTACAGGTGAGCATCCCCTGTAAAGAAATTGTTAGGAAACCAGGTCGGATAATTTTGATTATGACAAAGATGAGGCGGCTTTTCCTCAGGTTCACAAGCCCATCTTTGACTGAAGAAAATAAAATTTATTTTCTTCATGAGGAGGAATTCTCTGCTAATCAGACCATAACCAGGATGAATAAGGTATTTTTATGGGGATAAAATAGGTTGTTCTTGAACTGAGGAGATATTATGATATGTTACCAATGTATATTCCTTATTTTTCACCCACCCCTCCTATACTTCCTCTTGGAGGATATGTTGAATACTGCCTGGAATTATCCTGATAGCTGTTAGTCCCTGAAAAAACAGATGAGTTGCATAAAATCCCTTAGACTTATAAAGTCCTTTTCTCTCGCCTTAGGTCAGCCCCAGCTGCAATACCCACTGCATCTACTTCTGGGAAAAGATTGGTATTCAATACCAGCCATTCATCTGGTGACATGGAAGTTAAGGTACTGGACTATCCCAGTAAGCGAATGATTGTTTTCTTCCAGTTTGGCTTTTGAAATTTTCATTTATTAGGCATACATGTGGAAGTTTATGCTTTGTTTTAAGGGAACCTGCTACTTCACTTCCTTTGGAAGAAAGTTCTTTTTTGAATGAAACTGTTTTTACCTTTTCTCAGATACATGCTTTGAAGAGAGAGTTTGTATGATTTTTTTTAAAACAAGAAAAATCTCTACCAAATCATCATGTTTGATATAGGCAATCATGTATTCATACAAATCAAAACAAACCATAGCAACATAATTCCAGTTGCAAAGACAAACCATATTGACATAATTGTAGTTACAATCATTATACATCACCTGCAATCCATCCAGTCATTGTCAAACACCACCTTAGCTCATTCAAATTCTACCTTCCTTTAAACTTTGTTCCTTCTTTACATGTATCATTTCCACAACTCCCATCCCTTCCCATGCAATTTGCTCCCACCCTCTTCCAAAGATCCCAATTCTAGTCTCCTCTCTGTTACTATATACACTGTTTCAAGCAAAGTTGATTTAGACTTTGATTTCCACTTTTCTGCAATTGCTGTTCTGGCAGCCACCATAATCAGATCCAGCAATGCCTTGCAGTGTCTAGGCAACTCCAATGCTGCAACACAGCTAAAAAAAACCCACCTCCCTAGTAACACTAGTTTGCTCACCGAATATCCTTGACAGAGCAGTCTGTATGGAATCTTTAAAGTCTGCCATGTCATTACACTCCCATAAAATATGTTCCCAGTTACCTCTTTCTTCCCCATCACATCTCCAACATTTGCTGTCTACATGAGGAAACATTCTTTGTAGTCTACTTGGAGTATAAAAGTACTTAAGTAAACACTTCCAAACAAAGATCCTAAATTTTTGAGGCTTTGTTTCATATTTGTGAGACATACATATATCCCCCAATATTTCTTTATGAATTTCTTATTCAGTCTCTCTTCCCAATCCTTTCTAACCTCTTCTGATTTATTCTTACAGTTATCATGCAATATTTTGTATGCTGTACTAATTATTCCTTTTTTTAACAGCATCTTCTGTTCTAGATTTTACTAAACACTCTATCAGTGCTGGTATTTCACCTAGGATCCCCCCCTTTCTTTCTCTTTGCCTATACTTTGATATCAATCCTTGATAGGGAAGGCAATGCCTGTCCTGTAGTCCACAGAAATTCTTGGCCTCTTCCTATTCTTCTGCCTTTCCCTCTCAAATGATTTGCTCCCAGTACCTTGGTTCTTTTACCAGTTTTCTCCAAAAAATTCCAGCCTCCTCTTGCCTATTGTCTGTATCCCTAAGTGCAGTCATCCCTCTCAGCAGAATCTCCTTTCTCCATTCCCGTATTGGCTTGGTTCTTAGAATACTTTTTGCTGCGTTATAAATATATTATTCTGCACAGTTATTATTCTTCTAAAGGATTTGCATCTACAATCCCAGTTTCTCCTAGTTTCATGAGCCCCCCATTTCATCATCTTCCCTTTCACTTTGAATTATAGTTTTGCTGCTGGTGCTGTGTATAGGAGCCTTAATTGTGTAGCTCTATCATACGCCCTTCAAATCAGGTAATCTCAAACCACCTTGTTCATTTGGAAGAATCAGCTTATAGTAATAAAAAGTTTGCTGAAGAGGTAAAGTCTGAGATCTCAAGATTCTGCTTTAGATAAGGAGATACTGCCTGGCTCATCTGCTACCCAGATTCTCAAACAATATAATGAGAGTGAGAAAACTGATTCAAGGAGCTTCTAACATTTTTCATGCCCCCAATACAAATCTTATAGGCCTCCATCTTTCATAACAAAGCCAAATACCAGACATATGTTCACAAGCAAGGTGCTAAAAGAGATGTCCGGGGGAAATAAGAAACAGGCATCCTTCCAGAAAAAGGGACAGACCCAACAGTACAGAATGACTGTGCAAGCATTCTCCTCCCCCAGTGATGAATATCTCTTCAAATCCAGCCAAAAAAAATGGTTCTGTTTGTCCCACTATGATGAAAGTTTGTCTCAAACTGTTGGGTGTTAGAAGTGGTGTAGGAGGGTTACAGATGGCAACGGATATAAAACCCCCCTTTCAGGGTATTTCCCCCTTATCCTCTGAACCAAAAAGAATATTTTTCTCAGGTTCTTCAGTCTTTACACACCCAAGGAGTCATAGAACCAATGCCTGTAAGTCAAAGGGGAAAATACATTTATTCCAGAATGTTTCTGGTACCAAAGAAAGATTCCTCATGGAGGATGTACTCGTGTCTCATGTACTAGATCTTTCTTTTCTAAATTTGAAAGGTGCTTATTACCACATTCCTGTAGCCATAGGCATCAGGAAATTTCTAAGGGTCTCTGGTTCTGGGTCACATTATCAGTTGTCTGCATTACTCTCTTGATTATCTACTGCTCCATAGGTGTTTATGAAATGCCTAACTGCAGTTATAGCTTACTGAGACTAAATGGCATTCATAGTTTTCTTTATTTAGACATCTCACTTCTCTTTGTAGAATCTTTATCCAGACGTAAAGAGTCATTAACATGGGTTATGTCTCTTGTGACCAATTTGGGATTCCAGATAAGTCCTTCTTAACTCCATCTTACAAGGTTGTGTTTCTTGGGTGCCTTCTAGACACTTCTTTTTAAAAGGTCTTTTTGACACGAGAAGGTGTGTTTTTATCTGGAACCTTTCTTGAACTTCTCCGGTCAGTCTCAAGCTTCTGCAAGAGAACGTCTCATGATCCTAGGGTTCACGGCTTCTATGATTCTCATGATTTCCCTAGCCAGGTCGTACATGAGAAAGATGCAGTGTTTTTTAAAAAAAAACAAATGGACCCAACAATTACATCCTCTGGAGAATCAAACTTGTTAGCTTTCTAAAAATGGAACTGCATTGGTGGAGACAATGAGAGCTGGCTTGAGGACAAGCTTACCCTGGCCTTTTAAGAGTGTCCTGCCCCTGCCTCCTAATCATCCAACACTCACTGCCTGGCAGTTTGTTTTGCTGTGAGCTCTGATTCTCCCAAAGCTCAGCAAGCTCTCCAGCTAGCACACTATCCTACCCCAGCAAGAGGTACCTTCCTGCCTGCAACATCAAATGCCTGACCTTCTAGTCAAGTTTGGACCACTTAGGCCTCAGCCATGGCTTTATCTCTGTATACCATTAGTACAGACAATAGCATATTCCTTTATCCCATGCACATTTAAGGATTTTAGTGAACTGCATAGGCCTTAAGTGTTTTGTAACTACTGCATACGAGACCTATGCAGTTGTGCACCATTTTATGAATGGTGTCTATTGTGTTATTATGCTTGCTTCCACTAAAGATTTCCATTTCTACTGTATGCTTTATTTCTTTAGGCCACTCAACACATTGTCAGCAACTGTGAATACTGTGAAAAACTCAGGCAGGCTACCAAATTATGATAAAGGCTTTAGTTTTACTTCTCAAAAAAATTGATTATTAGAGAAAAAAATCAAGAAATGCTTAGTGGAGTTGGCAAATACAGAAAAGGGAAGATATTTAGCAAAAGTTTTTTTTCCTATGGATTCTAGACTTCATTGTCATCCACTTCTGTTCCGTCAGTCATATCTGTGCTAGGGAAGTCTCAATCAATGTCTGTGCCTACAAGTCCAAAAGTCAAATAAGCTTGTTCATTGCTACTAATGTCTGGCTAGGTGTCAGTCTTCCTAAGATTATTTTGGATGTAAAAGAACCCGAGTTGTATGTTTTCTTGGGGAACAACCTGAAAGTATTTTCCTGTCTAAGGTGTACTTTTCCAGAGTAGAGGCATGTCTCATTCAGTCTGTATTTTGCCTATAAGTGACTAAAACAGGTTAACAGTAGAGATTCTTTTAGCCCCTTCTGGAAAAAAATCAGGATTGGTGTTAGGCCATTTTGTGGTGTAACTTATGTTGGAGTAGATTTAACCACTTATTTATGTTTATACCTTCAGAGGCCTTACAGACCACTTTACCTCTTTCTTCTTATGAGGGTAAGTCTAGTTTAAACACATTGTGTTTCTCCCTTTAGTTCAGTGTTTCTAATTAGGACACTTCCTCTGTGTAGTCCCCCCCCAACAGTAATGTCAGTGATACTATTAATACCAATGGAGAAAATTACAGCTAGTTTGTTATGAAGGGCTTCCGTTATAAAAAGCCTTTCTCAAATGTTAAGTCTTAAACTCGGTGGGGAGATTCCCTCTATTTTTTTTTTTAAACATTCAGGGACTTAAGGAATAAAAGGAGAACTGTAATTTTTAATCTAAAATTGGATCCTGCTATTTTGGCAGTTTCAACAACTTCAGAAGCTCCTTGTACATTTTCAATATTTCCAAGAACTTTTCCCTTTATAAGAGCAGAAAGGTTTTTGAGAAAATATGATATGAAGATTTATACCTGAAATATTTTGGTACTAACTGCTTTGCTGATAGCAGTCCTATTACATTTCTGTTTTCTTTTTCAAATGCAGGAAAAAGCAAAAAACTTGATGCACTCTGAGAAGGAAGAATTGATTTCTATAATTAAGAACTCTTAAGACTATAAGCCTTCAGGCACTATACACAGTGGTTCATTGTTGCTGTTAACAGCGCTGCCTTGATTGGTATTGTCTTACACAAACCTTTTTAGTTGTCATTAGAAAATCTGCCTGAAAGCGTAAAAGCTCCGATTGTTTTTTTTGTTTGCATTTTCTATTTCTAATTTGTTAAAATTCAAGGAAGAAAGGGAAAGTTCAAGAAATGACAGCAGGAAAAATATTTTCCAGCTGTTCCATCTTTCCTCTGAAAAATATGTACATAAAACAACTGTCCAACGCTGCTTTTGTGTAAATGTCCTAAGTCAAAGTATAAATCGCCATACTCAAAGGATGAGTGAAGTGGCAGCACGTTCACCTATCACTTAGCCTAATTATCATATTTGGTTCATGTTAGAGTGAAGCCTTGAAGAAAAGATTTACTTAATTCTTTTATGGTACTCGGTATTTTATTTTAGGAGTCTTTTATAAAAGTGATAATGATGGTTAATGTTCCACTTGTGTGGCTCCACTAACTTAACTTTGTCTTGGTAGAGGCCCAGAGAACTGTGTGGCACAGTGGTTAGCATTGTTGACTCGGCATACTTTTCTCTCCAATTTATTTATTTTATTTTTTGGCACCATCTGCTTGGATTCTACATATCATCCCCTTTTTTTTCTGGATGGCCAAAACCCTGCAGTAGTTGGCAATAGACTGGCAGTCTGTCTAGGATTGCTTATTTTTTTAGTGGGGGTTGGCCATGCATTTTGATTCTGTTAGAGCCCAACAAGCTTTAATTAAACAAAAACATTAACTGGATGATCGTCATCTGATTTTGACCTGTTGCATATGTACCACAAAATAAAGATGATAATTGTTTTAGTTTGATTACTTTTGTATTACTTTTTACTTTTCATTTAATGCTTAAATATAGTTAATGTAGTTGTGCTTTCAATATACCTATACAGTATAAGTGCTTTAGTATTTTAAGTAGTTGTACCATAATTTAAAAATAATGTGCCTAGCTTGTAATTTTAATTTGGCACCTATTATTTTATTTCTGAATCATGTTTTATATTCCTCATTGGATTAAAATGAAAAAAATATATATTTCAGTAGTGTTAGGTGTCTGCTTTAAAGAGCTTTTTTGTTCAGTCTCGTTTGTTTTCATCACTTTTGTATGGGCTTTTCCCATGTCATAACCCCCCAGTCAAGTTTAAAAAAAATCCTGCTTCTATGCCTGATACTAGTTAAAACAGGCGTTGGTATATTTGTTGGGTATTTGCCTTTGTAGTGTACAGTTGGTTACAGTTTATGAAGTGGGGATGGATAAGACCACCTCTGGCTTCAAAAAATGTAAAGCATGTGGACACATGATCCTACCCAAAGACCCACATGAGCTTTGCGTTTTGTGTCTTAGAATTGAGGATCTTGATTATGATTGCACTATTTAAAAAATGTTAGTTCTAAGACTATAATCGACAGAAGAACAAACTATTATTAAAGGGATTACTGGAAGGAGAGCGGCAAGAAAATGAGAAGGTGAGTCACAGAGACTGACCAGAAAGTTCAGAAAAGAAGAAGAAGAAACGGTGACTGCAAAGTACTGAACCTTCCATCCAAGAGAAGTTATCACTGGCTAAAAGAGCTGTGATCACCTTGTTATCTCATCTGGGGCCATCTGTAGTCACCATTCCTTCACTCTACCTTGCTTCCTTGTCAAGACACTTAAGGGCCGACACATTCCACTTCAAGAAGGAGAACAGAAAACAACTTCTTGGAGTAGTTGTCTCATTTCCTGTTTTCTCATCACAATTCAGCGGCATCCTTTCACTCCTCTAGGTCTCTCAAGTCCCCTACAGTTAGACTGGAGCAAGATTATGTCTTCCTTCCTGAAAGCCCAGCTTAAGTCTATTGTTCTCTTGTCCCACTTAACGTCAAGGGGGTATAATGATGCAGCTGTTTCTTTCTTTTATTCAGTTTCATTTTATGATTGTTTTATTTGATTTACAGAAATCAACAAAAATGCTACATGTAGAAAAGATGTTTATTTAAAGATAAGATGAAGTTCCACAAAACGAAAACAGCACTACAAGAGATTGTAGAGTGTTTTGCCATGGGGTGAACATTTTCAGGTACTTTTCTTGATCTGTCTAAGGTTTCTGATGTTATAAACAATCAGATCTTTCTGAACTGCCTGTGTACCTGTCACTTCTCATGGTTTTTGCCAACTGGTTTTAAACTTATCCTATTATTAACTTAATGGCTGATCCCCTGTAGTTCATTAGAATGACACAATTCCTTAGAAAAAGATTACTCCTGAAATCATCACACATGGTTCCATACTTAGCATAGTAATTTTCTCAGTATTTGGTAATAATATATCAACTCAGTGAGGCTTGGCCATGCTCTAACACTGTGCTGCTGATTCAAGTCTTTTATAATTACCCTCTGCTGTTTCAAGGGTTTATTCACATCTTCATACTCTACTTCTTATGGTCCAAAACTGACTAGTAAAATCTTAATTAAACCGTAATGCAACTAAAACCAGGTAACCCTCCTTATTTTCAGCCTTCTACCTCCTCACAGGGAGAAGTCATATCTAAGGACAATTGGACTCTCAAGGAAGTAAGCAATGTAAAACTACAGGGAATCACAAAATGAAAATTTGAGGAAGTTAAGAACAAATTAAAAACTAGGCTTTCTTTAAAGGGACAAGCCTTTTATGCCAGATTTTAAATTGTCACAAACGTTACATCTTGCCTTCTCTGGCCATTGTATCTCTCTTAACATTTTTACTAATCTACATTCAGCTCAATTCTCCAGACTATAATATACCTGTGATAGGAGAGCTAAATTTGCCTCTATTCAGACTACCAAAATTCTTCAGTGTTTTCCTAAGACAAATACCCTGGCTAATTCAGTCAGTACTTGACAATGATGCTGGCTGGACCTGTATGTACTATCCTTTATCCATGGAACCATGCACATATTCATCGCTCTTATTCTCTAAACTGCAGTGGTTGCAAGCTGAGCAGACTAGACCACACCACCCCATACCCAAAAGCAATCACGTCTATCTGCAGACTTTCTCTTCAAGGAGTGTAAACTGTATGCATTTTCAACTCGTCAAGTACATTTTTCCTATCTGTAACATCACTGGCTATTATGCATAAGAATTAATATCCCTATGCTTTATTTTTTGCAGTGGCAGTGATTTAAAAGTTTTAATCTTGTCATTTTTTTACACAGTTGTGTGACCTTGAAGTTGGCAGTGCACAAACACACACACAACATATATATATATATATATATATATATATATATATATATATATATATATATATATGGGTCTACTTCTAAATTTCAAACTTTCACAAGTTCGAATTCCTTATGGTTGAGACCATAAAATTGAACTGCAACCCCCACCCCCTGCTAATTAAATATACCAACTCCGAGATCACACTACAGTGAGGAAAACAGTAAATATACCATTACATGCTGTATGGTGATCTCTCTCCATTTAAACAGTTTGAACTTTCACAAGTTTAGTCTAATGGTCTTGACCATAAGACATTTGAACTTGTGAAAATTCGAAATTTCGAAGTCGACCCAAATATATATATATATATATATATATATATATATATATATATATATGTATATATATATATATATATATATATTTTTTTTTTTTTTTTGTGTGTGTGGGTCTACTTTGAGTCATTGAAAACACATCTCACTGAATTTCAAAACATACCAAATCACTGAAATATATACATATATATATATATATATATATATATATATATATATACAAGGGAGTGTGGTGGTAGGTTAAAAATGGTTTGCATCTGGCTAAAACTTCAACCAATTTATTCTGTTCAGTTCAAGCTTCAACTTCTTGCCACTTGATAAAACATAGTGGACCCTCAAGCATTCCCAAACAAGCTGAGAGATGCAATCCCCAACATGTGCTAAGTAATGCCAGATGGCTTCCTGCCAGTGTGCCATGTCTGACAAAATCTAGCGGGAGGTAACCTGCCTGTCCTGGAGGAGTAGTGGCAATAGTCCAAAGTCCTGACACAGTGCTGAGTTTTTCACATTTTCAAGGATAGTGAACCTTGCTACTCTGAGAAGGAACCTCCTTACTTTCACTTATATAGGAGCTCTCCTCTTTTTGGCCACTAAAGCTACTTGACCATGGTTGCATACTGGGACAGGAACTGATCTATAAATTATAAATTTCATTGTATGGCTTAGTCCTTGCTTCACCATCTCAATCCAGTGCAATGCTGCTGCTACACCCATCCTCTTGTGGATATAATTCTTTCATACTCCTTCACTTAGCATAGCTGCTTCCTTCTCACTTTCAGAGAGCAATCCACTCTTTTCTGGGAGAAGACCGTGACCTCTAATTTGAAGGTGCTAATTTTAATCTCAGCATCTTCACACTCATTACTAAGCAATCCCATTGCAAATTGGGATCTCATTAACTTTTAGCTAAGAGAACATTATCATGTGCAAACAAACAATATGCAGCTTTCACATCCCTTAACTGTATGCTTTTCAGACTTTGGTTGCTTATTGATATCCTGTCAGGAAAAAATCATCACCAGGAAGGGAGACAAGGTGAGGTGATACCACTGGTACAACTGCAGGCCCACCCTTGGTGAAGTCAAACACACCCTGAAATGTACTTGATTTAATGTTGATAATGCAAACAGGTCTTGCTAAAGGACATGCCGCAGTGACCCCAAGTCTCTGTTCTGTTTTAGCACTTCCTGCATGACATTTCAGGGTACATGTTCAGTGAAATTTTCCAGGTAGACCATATCAACAAGCTCCCTTCATCTCTCCAGTTTCTGTGCAAGGACTATTATCAGAAGTCCTACTGACTCCGATGATCTACTGTTAGATGAAGTTTCCTTTCCAGCACCCTTGGTTAGACTGTCCTAGGGGCCTGAGTAGTATGGTCCGTTCATAACTGGAGCACAGCATTCAGTCCATCTTTTTGAAAACTGAGATCACTATCCACATTTGCTAATCTAAAGATAATAGGTACTGTCCCTGCTTCTATGCAGCATCAAACTGGGGGAGTTAACCATGTTAACTCAGTAGTGTCCAGAACATTCAGTATTTCTTACATAGTCTGATACTACCAGCCTTGCCACAGTACAGCTGTTTAATGGCACATTAACCTCATGAAATAGTGACCTCAAGGCATGTACACCATATTTAGGAATTCCTTAAAGTGTTCCTTCCCCTTCCTGGCAATGTCCCCAGCTGAGGCCAGCATTCTGACAATTGTTTCTTTATTAACCTAATAGATACCCTGCCCTTTAGCCTTTAGTGAAGTTGTACAGCCAAATATGTAATGCTTATTCAACTAACCTTCACCTGACTCGCACCTAAATCTCTGTATTATGTTGGTTATCCTTCTCCTCTGTGGTCTCCAAGCGATGGAACTCCATTTCACTCATAATATGACAACTTCCCATAAGCATTCAGGAAAGACCTGAAAATCCATCTTTATACAGAGTTCAACCTGAAATGATCAGAAAAACAAAGTTTGTTGCTCAGTCTAGAACATGAAAAGGTGATTCAGGATTCTCCTCAAAAAGAATTTGTTCAACTAACAGTAATTCAGTCAGAATCTACTTGTGTGCCTAACATTTGTTTGAGTCTAAAACTGCTGGCAATAATGTGCATTGTCAGAAAAATGACAATTCTAAGAAACCTGACATTTGTAAATATTCTAGGTTTAGAAGATTGATAATGAAGCCACTCAGATGTATAGTGATTGCACACATTACTGAGTGGTATTATTTTCTTTGAAATGCATTTTGTGTGCATTTCACGACTTAGTACAGTGACAGTATATAGTTTTTGAATCATGTTAAATAAATTCTAAAATATAGTGTACAGTTCTTTACTATAAATCTGACACATCTGTATTTAATGTATGAAAACTGCATGTGCGTTTAGGGAAGCTAAAGCTACTGGAAATTGTGATTTATGTGATCTTGCCAGAGTTTGTCTGTAGTAAGGCATCTTGATAAAAGCCTGTTGATGACAAACTCCTAAACATCTTAAGTCTAATGCCTCATGCACTTTCATCTTGACAATGTATATTCATTATTGGCATACATTTACAACATGCATGTTCAAAGGTATCAGAAATTTAACTGTGCCCACAAAAATATATAGCACGTGTCCCTAATGTATAACTTAGAAAAAAGGATTAAGCAAAAGTGGAAGGGACAAAAGTTATTCAGTAACTAATTATGCTCCATTCTGACTTTTACCACACTATCCCTCAGGCTAATATTATTCAATATGCAGATGATTCCACAATCATCTGCGCTGCCTCATCCATACCAACTCTACTAAAGCTTACCCAGGATGCCTTCTGCACCACTGAAAATTGGATGAAAGACCACCATCTAGCTCTTAATGCTGCTAAAACCAAACTCATGATATTTACTCCTTCAAAAACTACTAACATCGATCGTAAATCATTCTCCATCTACAGCCAAAATAACATCCCCCTTGAGCTTGTATCAGAAACCAAACTATTAGGAGTCTAAATTGATGACAAGCTTAAATTCCATTCCCATCTACTACAAAACATAAATAAAACCCACCAAAAACTTGGCATGCTCTACCGTCATAATCATTTCCTTAGCTCAGCTACCAAGATTACTCTCTCAACTACATTTCTCTTACCCTCCCTTCTCTATGGAGCACCCCTTCTTACTAACCTACAATCTTCCCACAAAACCAAACCATCCTCTTGTTACAATAAAATTGCCAAATTTGCCACTTCTAACAAATCATCAACACACCACTGTGAACCACTCCACAAACTGAAATGGTTAGAACTACCCAACTACCTCTCATATACCCAACTCACATATGCTCACAAACTGATTTTCCAGCCATCCCTCTGCCCCTCGCTCTCTTCTACCTTTAAAATGCACCACACACAAAGACATCTAAGATCAAACAATCAAAACCTCATAGAAATTCATAGACCCCTCTACCCTCCTGGACAAAACCTCATGTCCTTCTCACTAGCACGCTTATGGAACTCCCTTCCTCCCTCTATTCGTACCATTACAAGCCTCCCATCCTTTAAAAAATCACTCCACTCATCTAACCTCCACACGGGAATGCTCCTGCTCTCACCCTTCATAACCTACTATTTACTCTAGTAACCTTTTCTCCTCTGACTGTCTAAACACCAGGTAGCATTACTCATGGCCTACCTGTATACTACTCTAACTCTGCTCAAAAAAAAAAAAAAAAAAATTATATATTGTTACTCTTATTACCTGTGTTTTTAGCTGTCTCTGCATGTTTAAGTACATAAACTGTACAATGTTTAACCCCATCAAATGTATATGTATATCCTCACCTTTGTGTAATCTGTATGTGGAGCTTTTTCTCAATGTTTAACCCCATGTAATGTATATGTATATCCTCATCTTTGTTTAATTTGTATGTGGAGCTTTTCTCCCCAGGACTCCATTGAAAACGGGTTCTTCAAGCCCAATGGACTATCCTGGTTAAACAAATACAAATAAATAAAATAAAAATACAAATAAATAAAATAAAAATAAATTATGCCTTTTCCACTTTGCCTCACACTTCTTAGAAAAAAAACAGTCCTTGAAAAGTTCTTAAATAGCCACAGGGAGGCAGCAAAAGCTAATTATTTTGCTCTATAAACATTTGCCTTGATTTTAATAAGGTGCAGAGTTTTCCCCCTAAGAAATCTAACTCCCTCAAATAAAACATACATGTGCAATTAGGGCTGCCCTTTTCTGTTAAGTATTTAATGGAACGTTTATCTTTACTAAGTATATTCTTTCACGGACACCCTTTGCAGCATACCCCTCAAACTGCCTAGATTTTCACAGAATGTGCAGATATTTGCCTCAGATATTTGGACTGTTGTTCATAAATTATGTAGTTTTCTGGCAAATCACTGAGGACTGAAACCAGTAAATATTGGCACCAATTTGAGTTTTATACTTTACATCTTTCAGAAAAT
This sequence comes from Protopterus annectens, assembly GCF_019279795.1. Classification (NCBI taxonomy): domain Eukaryota; kingdom Metazoa; phylum Chordata; order Ceratodontiformes; family Protopteridae; genus Protopterus; species Protopterus annectens. The sequence continues at coordinate 199,708,027 of NC_056746.1, read as the reverse complement.
GTATAACACCACAACATTTGTTAGTCTAGCAACTAAGTTTAAAAGAGCAATATTTAAAATCTAGAGTATTTTGGGCCTTTATCCTCCCATTTTTTTAAGGCTTTATCCAGATTTCTTACACTAAGAAGTTGAGACCTCTGCATTGCAGTGTAGCTTGTCTTCTAGTGGGAATACTAGGTTTCTAAAGCACTTTCATCATGAAAGGTGCTTACTGATACTTGCGTGTGAGTCTGTGTGTGCATGGAAGTAGGAGGAGAAGGGTGTCAAGGGGTGCAATGGGCACTGATTGGCTGTTACCCTCATCAAGGCTTATTATTTGACAGTCTATTTTCATATGATAGCTGGAAATGTCCAAGTGGCAATGACCTTTTTCTTTGAAATGGTGAGGAGATAAGCGCCAGAAACAATTCTTAGACAGAATGTAATAGCTGTTTTTAATGCATTTTATGTTTGTCAGTTGATGAATACATAGACAATACTCAATGAAAAAAGTAATTTAAAAAATAATTAGAGCACTTCATACAGAGTAGGCATAAACAGCATGTCAGTATAAAGCATTTTAGTCACACAAGGTAAAACTAAAGATAACTTTAGAAATACAAAAGAAACAGGTATTATGCATCCATATCATCAGAAAAAGGGAGCTTGTAAGCTCTCTGCGAACCATGGCTTTTGCTGGAGCAGGCAACTGAGTAAATGTCAGGGAAATCACACTAGGACAGCTTAACTTTATTTGGGGTAATCAGAGTTTCTTTAATTGATGGCAGATGTGTACCCAAGAAGACTGAATGTTGTAATTTAATCAAAAGGTGCTTCAACAAAGTATTAGTTTAAGGGTGTGCATGCAACAAATTATTAGTTTAAGGGTGTGCACACTTATGCAACCAGCGTATTGTACATTTTTTTTATATATTTTTTCCCCTAACAGATTTGTTTGTTATTCAATTGAATTGTACAGGTTATAGGTCACATTAAAGATATATATATATATATATATATATATATATATATATATATATATATATATATATATATATATGGGCTATGTCACATGATCGAACGTTCAAATGTTCGAATTCCATATGGCCGAGACCATATGATCAAACATTTGAATGTTCGAAAATGTGTAGTAGACCTGCAAAACACAAACAACAAAAAATAAACTGTGTATAGCAGGGGGGCTAGCCCCCCCTGCACCCCCCCCGAAACTTAAATATACCAACTCCAAGATCGCACTACAGTGAGGACAAGGGAAATCTCCCAGTCCGCGCTTATTTGCCGATCCCCGTTCAGAATTTCGAAGTTTTAAAACTTCGAACATATGGTCTTCGATCATATGGGTTTCAAAGTTTTAAGATTCGAAATTCTGAAGGAAACCCATATATATATATATATATATATATATATATATATATATATATATATATAGTTCCACTTCATATGATCAAAAGCTCATAACATCTAAATTCAAAACAGCGAGACCAAATGATTAAAAATCCAAAACATCTAAAACTCATAACATCGAATCTCAAAACATTGAAAACTACAAAGCAACTATAAATAATATCCCACACACTGTTTACTATGTTTATGCAGGGGGGAAAGCCCTCCTGCACCCTCCACACCCCCGTAATTTAAATATACCAACTCTGAGGTCGCACTACAGTGGGGTTAGGAAATTAACTTTTTCCCCCACTGTAGTGCGACCGGAGTGTATATTTAATTAGGGGTGAGCAGAGCCCCACTTGGGAGGGTGCAGGGGTTCTTGCCCCCCTGCATAAATGTAGTAAAACCTCTGTGGGATATTATTTATAGTTGCTTTGTAGTTTTCAGTGTTTTGAGATTCGATGTTACGAGTTTTAGATGTTTTGGGTTTTAGATGTTGTGGTTTAGATGCTATGAATTTAGATGTTATGGGTTTTCGATGTTTTCAAGTGGAACCATATATATATATATATATATATATATATATATATATATATATATTTTTTTTTTTTAACAGCTTGTAATGTAATGGAGGATTTAGCTGCCCAAATGTACCACCTGTTAAAAGAACAGAATGGCAATATGAAATGTCAAGTAGCTTTTAAAGTCCCCATCTGTGTCACAGCACAAGATGTGTTACAGCTTTCAAAGTCCATCTCCAGTGCATTTCCATGGTAGCTGCACATTGTGAGTTTAGTTATTACAGTGAGATTCATATGTAGGGACCTCATAATAACAAGCTTTATATATCTATGTGCTTATTTATAAGCCTCACTATAACAAGGTTATTTTCAGTCTATTTCAGAGCATTATTGAAGTGCTGCTTGTATTACAATATTTTGTCACATAATTTTGTGGTGTTTGCACATTTTAAAGGTGAAAATATTTAACCAAAAGGTTTTAGAAAAGGAAGTTTACAAAAGGTGCTCTATTAATTGTGCTGTTGTCAAATGTTACAACTTAAAGTGACTTCATAGAATGGGTAACATTTATGTATTTATTTTTACAGAGCATTGATCCCATTGGACCCATTTTAGTCTCAGCCCAGATATAACATTTCATAATGTTTCAGCCACAATTTAAAAGAAAAGTGATCAAATTAATGCTCTAGTCAGAAAATTAAAAGGTTTGTGCGTGTTCAAAAATACTCCCACAGTGTTGTAAAACAGCTACACTACTTCTCTGTGCATATTTAATGTTGTAACAATTAATAACAATAAGTCAGAATATCCTGCAGTCAGATTCCCAAAGGTCCTATAATCTAACAGAAGACACAACTATCCAATGCCAGCACAGACAAAAATAACTATATTTGAAGGCGAATTAAATTGAAATGGCTTTTTTGGCAAAAAACTATTTTCGTTGTCATAACTCAAAATAGGAGCACTTAGGTTTTGTGTAAGAAGATTAAACTGATGAATTAATAACCGAAAATAACAAAAACAGCAAACAGTTTAAGTAATCAATAAAAGCATACAGTTAACATTTTCATAAAGTTTATTCATACAAGCCCTGGGACTTGGAAACGTTACCGCCAGCAATAAGCCGTCTTTACTGCTAGTAGCCATTTCTTATTCATAGAGAACCCCAGCACAGTGCTTCACCTTGAAGAGGTACAGCACTGTGATGGGCTGTTGTTTTGGCCCACCACAAATGTAAATGAGGCATTCTGGTGGAGCATCATATGATAATTGGCTATGTGATCTCCTCTACTAACGCACACAATAAGTACTTTATGCAGCTAAGCGATTCAGGGACTACTTCAGCTAAGGAAGTTCTTGCAGACTTAATGGGAGGCCAAGGGCAAAAAATGCCCTGGGTAGAAATTTGATACTGTTGCCAAATGCACTTTAATGGAAGAATAATTAAGTTGGTATCAAACACTTGAGATGTAGTCCAAATGGCAGGCACTGATACAGCAAATGGGTGCAAACCTTTATCAGTTGCTTATAATGAGAAATGTTCCTATATTCTCTTATACATTTGTCAAGAAATGGGTTTCTGGGGTTAGGATCTGGACTACTCTGTCTGGGTATCCAGGATCCCTGGCCATTAGTGAAGGTGGATAAACCTTGCTCTAAATCAGATGGTGTGTATACCCAAGTGATGCTTACCTGAAGGGTATATCAGCAAAGTTCTCACAGGCTTTAGCTGCTGTGGCTTCTTTAGAAGATGAGGTCAAAGCAGGGGGAAACAAAGTTGATGGCTACAGTAAGGGGATGTGCGAATGACCTTGGTCTTGTACTGCTTGGCATTCTGTATTAATTTGTGAATAAGGGGAAATGGGGAAAAGACACACACGAGTCATTGAGGCCATTTTTGCACAAATTAATCCCTAGGCTATTCTTCCTCCTTACCAGTAGGAGTGATGGAGCAGAATGCTCCAAGTGGAGTATCACAGTCCTGGGTCCTCTCCTGTTTGGTATCTACTTCTCTGAAGTGCAGGCTAACACAGAAGGTCTTTGGCTAACAAAGTTTGCAGATGACTGCAAACTAGGAGCCATAATCGAAACTCCTAACGATGTGGACAAACTACAAAAGGGCCTCACTGAGACAGATACCTGGTGTCAAAGCTGTGGCCTGAAGCTCAATGCCAAAAAGTGCATTGTCATCCCCTTTGGTAAAAACTCTGTACCCATGAGCTACCACATAGCTGGTAGTTTACTTAATGCCAAAAATGTGATGAGACCTTGGGACACAGGTGGACAGTAGTCTCTCCTTTGATAATCACATTGCCACAATGGTCAGGAAATCCTTCTACGTGGTTCATCTCATCACAAAAGGATTCTCATCCAGAATAAAAGAAGTCATTGTTCCCCTCTACTCATCACTCATTAGACCCACTATAGAGTACAACGCCCCTTTTGGTATGTACCTCACAAGACATCTACAACAACTGAAAAGACCACAGAAATACCTCACAAAGAGGATTACTGGCCTCAAACAGATGCCCTACGCAGACCGTCTCAAAAAACTACAGCTTTACTCCATCGCATACCACCTACTCAGGGGCAATCTCTGCCTAACATACAAAGCTATGTCAAATCCAGAGCTGTTGGACATGCTCCACTTAAAGAAATCCCAATCCCTCCGAGCTACACGCTCTAGGGACCTAAACCTTGTCACCACAATAAACAGAACATGCTGGAGGGATAGATTTCTGTCCCAGAGACTTCCCATACTCTGGAACAGACTACCTATCTATGTCAAACAGAGCTCCTCATTAGCACTCTTCAAGAAAAATCTTGATGATTGGATGGGAAATAGGAAATTCACCCCAGGGATCACTTCTGTGGCTCTGCTCGACAGGGGCACAGGAAAATAATTTTCTTGGGTGGCGAAAGCCAGGGTACATTTTTTGGCTTGGCCTATATAGGCCCTAGGGCCAATAGCCTAGTACCTACCTATGAATTAGTAGAAGTCACTGTATTTGGTATTAGACAGAGATATGAAAAGCTCATACTTATACTTATCCTAGCATTAAACACATTTTCACTTCACTGACACAGAGGAACCACACATGTGGCATCGGTAAGCAACAGCTGAGCCTGTCTGGTAAGGAATTGTGTTTCTCTTGAAATTTGGTATGATTTCAAAAGGTGGTTCATGTACACAGCCCATTCCTGCACCCTCAATGCCTGTTATGGGAGTAAGAATGTGATACCCCATTTGTTTGTGTACCAAGGTACAACTAGGCTTCCAGTGTGAATGAGGGTAGCATTGTGAGGAAAGGAATCATGAAAGGCCTGTAGAGTAAGAAGAACTGCCTTCTTTTCCAAGATGTTGAGGTACTTGTGACCCTGCATGCCGGACTATCTGTCCTTGGTAATGCTTCTGCCACCTTAGGGCAGAAGCTTCTGAGGTGAAGGCCAAAACAGAGGTAGATACTTGGACAGGAATGTCCAGAACGAGGTTTGTGGTGTGTAAACACCACAACAGGTGTTGTTAGCATGTTTTAGAAATTCTTGGTATCTGAGCTACTAGTTGGCACCACCAGAGCCAGAACATGGTCAAATGGGGACCTAGGCATGGTAATGGATCAGGTCTCTTGCCCAGCCATTCCAGTGTCCTATTAAAAAGCAGAGGTTGCTGCTGGCAAAACAACTTTGCATTTCAGTGGTTCATCTAGAAATGCAGTATCTGCTGCCGTTGAATATTAAACTGCCTATGTTACATGAAAAAGTGATGTGCTGGTGATATTGTCATAACATTTGCAGAACTAAATCAGCTATGCAATAGGGAATGGCTGGTAAACAATGACAAGAGATTAATACTTACTAGGCATGCATTTCTGGAGACCTTTAAAGAGCCTGGCCCAAATTCCCAATTTCTCCAGAGCACTAGCTGGTTAAGTTAGTTGCTCAGTGACACAGAGTAGGTAAATAACTTCCTACAGAAATGCAAACAACCAAATCCATGCATCCCCAGCAAAAAAAAAAAAAAAAAAAAAATGTCTTCAGATCTTCACATTACTGTAGGAAGGGAATTGGTAATGTTAGCCAATCATGACCCACCAAATCCATGCCCCCCCCAGCTCTCAACACAAAACTTAAAAATCTTCAGATTGCTGGAAACAGCCTATTGGCTTCCAGCAGTAATGTCAGCCACTCACTCTCCACCAAATCCATGCTCTCCCACTGCCCTTCAAATGAAAATAAACAAAACAAGCAAAAAAAAAAAAAAAAAAAAGCCAAGTTCACCTGCCTTTCTGTACTAGCATTTTAGTACAGAAAAAAGCCTGCCTTTGGAGACTGATTAAATCACTTAACCAGACAGCCACTCCTAACTTAGGCATTTTACATACACACACCTCCTACTGCAAAATAAATGCTTGTCTTCCTGCTGCATACCTGAATTTCGATCTTGCATTCTTCCCTCAGCGTACCTGGATTTTGATCTTGCATTATTTTTGTCTTTTCAAAATGTGCACACGCAGTTTCCCAGTAATATACACACACCTTCTAAGCTGCTGCTGAAAAAAAATCTCATTCTCCAGATATTGTCTTCCCATAGCTTGTTTTGTTCTCAATGCTGCTGCAAGAGATGCTAACTTGTCTTTTTCTGGACTGCTTCACTCACATATGTCTCACTTCAAATGCTCCATCCTGCTTAAACAATTGAGCCAAATTCCTGGATATTTCTTATTGGGTCAGCAAATTTGGCTCCAATTCTATATGTTTTTAAATATTTGTGATTCTGTTTTTTTTAACAATTCAGTATAGCCTAGCTTGGCCCTGAGCTGCCTAGGTTGCCTTGTGCTGTATCTAGCCCCAGGCTCCACTGAACCTACTGGGTCCTCACTGCAGCACTCTCATATGGAATCCAGTATGGGGGAACCATATAAATAATTGCTGCCATCAACCCCCAAGGGTCAAGGACACAAAGAAGTGGGCAATGATTTGGAGGCACTTTTTTTTGAAGAGCTAAGTTCCTGCCTACCGGAAGTCAGATCTTGCAGAATAGAGTATGTAGCATGAATATGATGAATGTGACTGCCTCTGTGGCCTCCATCAGTGATATTGCAGGATTCATCATAATTTCTAAATACTAAAAAAAACAAGAAGAAACTCTCTCAGCAATTTTAAATTGCTTCTTATTCAAGGGGTTAGGAACCAATCATTCAGGTAAGGACAAAATGTCTCTCATTGCAAACTGTGGTTTGCTGTAACTGTGGGCCTACATTTGGTGAAGAATGGTGGCTGAGATGGAATGAAATGGAAGCATTCAGAATTTGCAATGACCAGCTCATACCTGGAACTACATGAACCTCCTAACCTTCTTTACAATATTAATGTGAAGATAAGGTTCCTAGAGGTCTAAAGAACACATCCAGTCTTCTTCTGACAGACAATGAAGGACGGACTGCACACTATGTGCAAATGTATTCCTTTGGAATCAACTGGTTTAGGGTATGTGGTTGGTTATGGGTTTGATGTCCTTGGACTTTCTAGGAAGTAAAAAGAACCTCGAGTAAGGCCTCTTTCCTTTTTTGATCATGTGAGACCATTCAGATGGCTTACTTCTGTAAGAGGCTGAATGTCTCTTTCTTTGCCTCAGTTTTCTGAAAGGGTGGGATGTCCAGCAAGGTTAGTGATATAGTAAGGTATGGAAGGAATTGTACAGCCTCTGGATATTACTGTTCTGACCCCCCAAATGCATGATGGTCAACCCCAGCAACCCCAAGAGAGGTATAGACAAATGACCCCCTGTCTGCCTTCAGAGAGGGATAGCTGGGCAAGGTACTAAGGAGTTTCTTGCTGCCCACTTGGGCCATGGTATTCCTACTCCTACTTTGGCTGTTGCTGATTGTTACCATGTCTGGGCCGGTGACTACTCTGCCAGCTGCTTCAGCTTTGGTGATTCCTATTAGATCCTCTATTATTTTGCTGCTATTGACCAGATCTAAAAAAACTGATATGGTCTCCACTGTGCTCTAATGAACAAGTATTGGGAAGATAAGTATAGAATTTTACACCAACATCTGAAACGATTTTTATTCCTCTCCATGTTGTCCAGCTGAATCTTGACTGACAGACCAGACATCACAATGCTATCAGAGGAGGCAATTTAAAGGGCTGATTTAACATCCTTGGCAAAAACTATAAGATGCAGACAAAGGTGCAAGTGGAGAACTATGCTGGTGCCTGCTGGTCTTGCTACACCATCCACTGAACCATGAACAAGGTGCATGTTTAGATTCCTTATGGGGGAAATGGTCACTTGCTGAGAAAATTCTATCTGACAGACCCTCCACCAAATGGATAAGTTAATTGGCCATCTCTCTGTCTCTAGAGTCATGGCATGCATACCATGTCACTTACTATCCTCAGAGCAAAATATATGGATATATAAATCCACTTCTCAAACCTGTCCATCACTCTGGAGTTCTTCAATGGGGAGTGGAGAACCACAATCTGTTTGTTTTGCAGTGCTGATTCATACCCAATTATTTCTGGTTCTGTTCCCCCAATTATCACTTGTAACTACTCTTTGTATCTCTCCTCCTACCCTGGCTTCTTTTTATTGTTCTTTTCATGGCAAGGGACAATCATTCACACTGCCTACCTTGACCTGGCCAAGGCATTTGACACAATACCTCACTCAGGCATTGTTGACAAACTTAAGAGGTTAGGTACAAACCTGTATGTCACCCAGTGGATTGCCAACTGTCTCATAGAGAGTACCCAGAAAGTTAGAGTTGGGAGGTCCACCTCTACAAAGAGGCCAGTCACAAGTGGAGTTCTTCAGAGGTCAGTCCTTGGATCACTCCTTTTTGGCATTTACTTCTCAGAAGTCAAGGCCAATGTCAGTGGTTTCTATCTGACTAAATTTGCAGATGATTGCAAATTAGGAGCTGTCATTGAATCTCATATTGACACAGATATTCTCCAGGAGGGGCTGACGCAGACAAACAACTGGTGTCAGAGCCATGGACTAAAACAAAATGCCAAGAAATGCATAATAGTATCCTTTGGGAAGTCATCCATCCCTGGTAACTATCATATTGAGAATGTACCCCCCTTAGAGTTGACCCAGTAGTCAAGGACTTAGGGACACACACAGATAGTAATCTAGCCATTGATCATCATGTGTCTACAGTGGTGAGGAAATCATTCTGTGTTGTATGATTTGTAAACAAAGGTATGGCATCTAAGTCCAAGGAAGTCATTGTTCCATGTGAAGCAGAGTTCCTCCCAAACCAATTCAAGTGCAATTTGGACAATTGGATGGGAAACCGGAAATTCATACCTGGTTTGGCACCTATATCTCTAATGCAAACAGGTAACCTGTAAGTGGTTCATCTCCCAGGCCCATGCTTACATTTATCAAAGGTGTCATAACTTGTCAGAGATTTGGGATGCATGGCTAGGCTTAAAAAGGCCCTTGTGTTTGTTAGCCTAGTAAACCCCTATGAAGCTATGGCTGTGTCTCCTACTTGCTCCCCTCATCTTATTCTTTGCCACTGCACTTATATTCTTCAACATCTCTGCCCACATTCTCTTGACTTCTGACGTTCTTCCTCCTAACTCTTCTTACCATGTTCTGTCTGATGTTGCCTCCTCCCATCCAGTTTCACACTATCCTTTCATATTTGAATAATCAGTTTACTAACATTTCTAGCTCCCATAGTCTACTGAGCCAATGTCCCATTCTCCTTTAGACCTCACACCTTCAACCATCCCAAAGCTCCCTAATCTGAACAACTGCTCCACCTTATAAGCACCTTACAAATCTCTGCCTTCTGGTACAGGTAATAGTCCAGCTTATGCAACTTCTTTCATGCCCCATTCCTTCACTTACTGTATTTTTTATTTTTTTGTATTTTGTTTAATTATCATTTTTTCTAAATGTATCTTTTTGTACGTAGTTATGTCATTCTACTTTGTAGGGTAGCACTTGAGACAAGCAAGGTATTTTAAAACTAAACTAGGCAAAGCTGGTTAAATTTGTAGGTACTACAGTGTGCAACTAGTTTGTGAGGCGATATGAAAGAAATGGTCACAAATGTTTAATCAGTTTAAGGAAATTCAGAAACAGTTAATCTTTGTGGACTCATAGGTAGATACTAGGCTGTTGGCCCTAGGGCCTATATAAGCCTAGCCAAAAAGGTACTCTGGCTTTCGCCACCTGAGAAAATTATTTTCCTGTGCCCCTGTCGAGCAGAGCCACAGAAGTGATCCCCGGGGTGAATTTCCTGTTTCCTATCCAATCATCAGGATTTTTCTTGAAGAGTGCTAATGAGGAGCTTTGTTTGATACAGATAGGTAGTTTGTTCCAGAGTATGGGAAGTCTCTGGGACAGGAATCTATCCCTCCAGCATGTTCTGTTTATTGTGGTGACAAGGTTTAGGTCCCTAAAGCGTGTAGGTTGGAGGGATTGATATTTCTGGATTAATGGATCCCAGGAATTACAGACCCTTTAACCTGATGAGCCTCATCTGCAAGGCTATGGAATGAGTCATAACAGTCTTGATAAACTATTATATAAAAATCATGTAAGACTTCACCCCTTGCAGTTTGGCTTTGTTAAGGGTAAAAGCTGTCTAATCAATCTGGTAATTTTTTCGAGATGGTGACAAGCCATGAACAGTGGTCACACTGTCCATACAGCATACCTTGTCCTCACCAAATTGTTTAATAGTATACCACATGACAACATTATCAACAAGTTAAATGAACTCCAAAGTGATCCCTATGTAGTTAGATGGGTGGCAAATTGAGAGACAGAGCCCACTCTGTTAAGGTAGCAGGTGCATCTCAGAGCACAGGAAAGTATTGTTATTTGGCATATACTTCTCTGATCTCCACCTTAAAAATTAGAAGCAAGTTTCCCTATGATTGTAAACTTGGTGTTATACTTGAATGCCTTTCTGATGTGCTGAAGCTACAAAGTGAACATACATGCTCATAGCTGGTACACTGAAACAGGCTAAACAACGCAATATTGTGCATTTGGCAAACAAACACTCCAGTTGGCTTATAGTATAGAAAATACCCCACTCCAAAGAGGAAGATGTTGTAGGAAACCTGAAAATATGGGTATATAACTCCCTCTTCTTTGACCGTTATGTTGCAGTGTTGGTCAAAAAATCCTTCTGTATTGGTACAGTTGATCACAGGCAGTATTTTCTTTAGGTCCAGAGGAGTTCTGATCCCTTGGTGTCTACACTAATCAGGCCAGTCATAGAACAGAATGCCCCTTTGGGATGTATCTAACTTAACATATCAAACAGTTAGACCCCAAAGGCTCCTGAAAAAAAAAGATCATAAGATCATAAGACCTGAGCAATCAAGAGAAGCTAGAGGCCTTGCCTCTGTATTCAGGGTCCTATAGACTCCTCAGTGGCAGTCTGTGCCTCATCTTCCAGGACATTAAGGATCCTGTAATCCAAGACCTCTTATTTCTCCACAAATCAAACAGTCCTGTGAACACTAGAACTAGAGATATGAATTTACTTCAGCAAATAAATAAGTCACAGAGGCGAAACAGATTTGTTACACTACTACCATTCTCGGGAACAGAATTTTTCTCAGGATTAAGCACTGTGCCACACTATCTTCTTTTAAGAAGGAGATGGACAATTTGATGAGTATTACTAAATTTACTTCAGGTGTGACTACCTCCTTGAAAAAAGGAGGCAATGTTTAAGGATGGGTACTGCAAGGTGTAAGTTGCCACTTGGCCCACTTGCCTTGTGCAGTCAATGATTTTGGAATTCTCACAACTAACTGTAGACCTGATTTCCTTATCTTAAATAGAATTGCTGTTTTTCAGCTCCAGTGGTGGCTGATGACTTTGAAACAAGTGTGTGTGTATGTGTGTGTGTGTGTGTGTGTGTGTGTGTGGGGCTGGAGGAACTAACTGAAGGGGGTGGGGCTATATCATGGCAAGTCAATGACCATTACCAGGGATTAAGCAACAAATGGGGTCCGTCACTTTCATGAGTGGCACAGTGGTGCAGCAGTTAGCATTGTCACCTCACAACAAGAGGTTCTCCTGTTCGATTCTTGACTGCAGTGCCTTCTGTGCAGAGTCTGTGTGTCCTCCCTGTGTTCATGTGGGTTTCCTATGGGTGCTCCAGTTTCTTCCCACATTCCCAAGACATGCTGCAGGTGGATTGGACATTCTGAATTGGCCCTAGGTGTGAGTCTGTGCCTTCTGAGGAAGGTTGGGCACTAGATCGGCAACTCAACACCATAAAACTCTACTGCCACTCATTCTGCGGACACTAATGATCCACCTTGGCAATCCCTAATGGAAGCAGCCAAAAGGAGGCGAAGAAGAAGAATACAAGGGATCCATCACTTTCATCCACAGACTGCTTTGTTCCCACTAATTCTATTCACTTTATTGAATATATACCCCTCAGATATCTAATTGTAATCAACTGAGCCAGCCTTAGGAGAAATGGAGGTCTAGACAAAGGACATTTTAGCCCTTCTGTTGCACACTGATCCCCCTGTATCCCTAGTGCCCCTCTCCTCTCCTGGCTCCACACCATATGGCTAGATTACTTATTTTTCATAATTTCTTTTATTTTTTTTAGCTTTTCCCCCCATCTTTTTAACACACTATAACTTGCTAAGACAGCACTGCAGTAAGTGTAGAGAAGGCAACTGTATTACACTAAAGGTCTTGGGTGTGAGGGTTAGGTCACCAGACGTCATAGGGTTCTAAATGCTTTTTTTTCAACCTCTTGATCCAGATGATAATCTGAACAATAATCATGACTAAAAAATTTCAGTACTATTTTTTTTCATGGAAAACAAAAACAGTTGTATCCAAAATTGAATGTTCAAAACTGATAAAATAGTATTTTCCAATAAACTAAGAAGACAGACGCTTACAAGGATATATACATACTTCCTGTGAAGAGTACATGCATCCCTACTCCTCCAAAAAAGAGATATTCTGTGTAGCCTTCTGAAGGTGGACTGGGATGAATGTAAAAGAACAAATGGCAATGGGGAGGAAACCAGAGTACCTGGATAAAACCCAGAGACAGGGACTATACGCAAACTCCACACAGAAGGCATCATATCTAAAAACTCAAGCAGAGAACCAAGTGCTGTGAGATGACAATGTGAAGCAATGTGCCATTTTGTCAATGGTCAGCTGCTGTTATAAACATCCTGCTGAGACTGCCCAAGCAACTACTTATTGTGTACATTGCTGATATCTGACTGCAATGGAAATTGAAAGAAATTATGGTCAGCTTGTTATTTTCCGAGGCAATGCAATCCCCCCATTGCAGAAACACTCATTTCATCTACCAACAGCTCCAATATCAATCAATCATATCCACTTAAGTAACTGCATACACTTCAGCTGTCTGTGTTAAAAAATAGACACAGTAAAGTATTCCATTTGGCTTCACACAAGTGCACATTAGTTCTGCAAAGCCAGGACAATAACATCTTAACTTGGGCAAATGGCAGAAGTTTCAGTCACTTTCAGCCACAGAAAGCCCCCATATCCAGTAAGTAAAGTAACATTTGTTGGCTGTGTACTCCAAAAATATCAAACTGTAACAAAATAAAAATAACTGGCCACAATAATTTATTTTAACATCTCTGCACACACAGAGATTTGTCTACAAATTATACCAAACTGTATGGCTGCAAATCCTTCAGAAGTCTGATTGGGATCAAATAAATAAATGAATGAATAAATAAATAAATAATGATCACATGTATTTCAACTTGTTGCTTTCAGAATCATACAGTGCAACCTACTGCTGCCCCCCTCCCCCATATGAGTGCATATACACACACATGGCCATCAATTACATCTACTTGTATGGCTGTCACTGTACACCTCACATGTTTTATTATAATTAAATTAATGAAAAAATGCATACACTACCACTCAGGAATGGAACTTCTCTGCTTACTGCTGTCAGAATAAACTGTAGGGCCATTACAAGCCTAGTCAAGTTATTTCCATGATCAGCACTTATTGCCCCTATCCAAGAGGGACATAGGTGGAAACTCCAGGGGAAATTTACGGTCACCCATCCAATCATCCAGATTGTGTTTGAAGAGGGCCAATGAGGTGCTCTATTTGACATGAAGTGGGTGTCTGTTCCAAAGGTGTGGTAACCTCTGGGAGACAAATATGTCCCACCAGCAGGTTTTATTAATGTCACATACCAGGTTAAGGTCTTTAGACTGAGTAACCCTTGTACCATTTGACTTACGGATATGCAGCATTTCCAGTAACGCAGGGATAGACATTACCTTGTATGCAAGGCAGAGATCACCTCTGGAGTAGTCTGTATGAAACAGAATAAAGTGACAGTGATTTCAGATGATCCCCATAGGACAGATGCTGAAGACCTTGAATTTTCCTTGTGAGGCTCCTTTGTGGTGTCTCCAATTACTGTAGGTGCTTAGAAAGGTACATACCAAAAGGGATGTTGTACTCAATTATTGGCCTGGTGAGGGAAGAGAGGGAGATTATAACTTATTTTTTTCTGGAGGCAATGCCCTTACTTATGAGCAATGCCCTTACTTTGCATTTGTATGCTTCTTCTGTTGTCATTATTTAATGACTTCAATCCTCACTGATTTTCCAGAAAGCCACAAATATTACAAGAAACAGACCAACATATAAAGAAAAATTAGAAGCCACTGAGAGTTTCTATGCCCCTATATATATATATATATATATATATATATATATATATATGTATACACACACACACACACACACACACACATACATAATTACATGCGCACACTTGCTCACTTAAAGGACAGCTGTGCCCAACTGTTTTGTTTTTTATTTCCAAAAGTGATCTTCCTTCCTTCCTTGTAATCCAACACAAAACATTCAATGACTGAATGAAATTTATTTCAAGTCCAGAGCTTATGAAGACCAATTAAATGCTTGCTTTAATTTAGATCCTGCTGCATATAACATTTTAAGACCATAAGTCTAATAATGATTTAAATGTTAGTAAACTATTTGCTAACCTAATATCTATAGAGTGTTCTATCATTTACCAGCCCCACAATGGAAAACAGACTTTGGTTTGAAGTTAACACTAGGTAAATTAACTAATAAGTTATCGCCCTTATTTCCTATGTTTGCCTCTTCTTGTATTACATCTTGAAGGCTAGGAGTGGCCAAGTAATTGGGTTAGGTCACTTTTCCCAACTACCAAGCCTTTAAGAAAACAATGGCTTTTAAGACAGATTTAAATGCCTGTGTTGTATCAGTCACAGATTACCATAAACAGACCTCAGATAAATAGTATAGCCTGGAGCCACAGTCTGAATAAAGTCTTTAAAGCTTAGTTTTTAGATGAAAATGAACAGGAAAACTGAATTCACACTTTTTTTCTTCTTTCAAATTACTTGTCTTTCCCTTTAACCAAACTCTTGAATGCCACAAAGAAAAAAAAGTTAATCTTACTCTTCTGATTTTCTGTCAGTATTTGATTTTAGTTTTTTCTTTACTATGTTTTCTATAAAAGTGCATGTTTTGTTACAGCATTTTTGCATTTCTTGCAGTGTTTGATTGAGACAAGTCAGTGAGTAGAGGATGGAAGAGTAACATCAAAGGGTCTAATTCTAGCTACAATATTAAAAACGTTGAATGTAACACAAACCAGCTCAGTCCAAGTAACACATATTAATCACAAAGTTCAGATTACACTTGAATACACTGCTTTGGTATTTATTTATTGACATTTGATTACTGGAACAGTTCGACTGGGTAGAAGCCCATTTTCATCTGAGGCTCAGAGAGAAAAGCTCCAGATTATTACAAATCATCATTATTTTGAAAAGAGCAATTAACTCAGCCATATTTTCAAGACTGTCATTTAAACATTCCTTAAAATGTATCAGATATGGTCACTAATAAAAAATCAAAGTAATGAAAAATATGAATTTATGCTGACAGTCAAAAGTAGGCATTCACAATACTTTTGTAAGCTGATGAGAACAAGAGCCACAGTAAATGATCCTGTCATCTTAGGGTTGTCATTCTGTCCATCTAATGACAGGAAGGCAAAAGCATTGACTGCGAATTAAAATCATACAGCATGGCAGGCCCCCTTTCAGGATATTTTGGAGTATAACAAATTAGAAAATGACCACATTGATACAGAAAAATTAGTAATGCAGGAAAGATCAACATATTCTGAAAAATACCTTTCAGTTTTTGGGTGCAGTTCTTTCAAATAAATTAAAAAAAATACTTATCTTCCTATATGGTGACAGTGCAGGCATAGTGCTTGTAAAAAATATACCATACTTAAAAAAAAAAATACTTGTGTTCATACCTTTACAGCCATCCATTAATACATTCTTTCACATTCATTCTAAGGTTGTCTCAGTCACCTTACTGCTTCATATAGTAGTCCAGTGAGCAAAATTTCAGTGACATTTTTCTGTTCTGAAAACAGCACAAAGGCATTATCACCTTATTTTGCACATAGAGTAAGTATAATGCCAGGTTGTTTTGAAAACAGACCAGTAAGTGGAGAAATCTGGATCTTTTTGGAATGCTGTGCACATGTGGAGCTTCAAGCAACAGAAACAAAACAGAAAGTCAAAAGCTCAACTATTATTTTTAATTTAGAATAATATTCAACTTTTTTTTTTTTACTTTAAATACAGTCAATAAAATCATATTTTATCTTTTTTTTTTTTTTTTCCATAGGTGGGGGGGCTGCAGTCCAGTAGCCAGTACAACAAGCCTCCTCCATGTGCAGTTTTTTTCTATAATTCAGAAACAGTTTTGGCCTCACAGAATGC
The DNA here is from genome assembly GCF_019279795.1 of Protopterus annectens. NCBI lineage: Eukaryota > Metazoa > Chordata > Ceratodontiformes > Protopteridae > Protopterus > Protopterus annectens. The sequence goes on along the minus strand of NC_056746.1, from coordinate 199,691,273 downwards.
AAGATGAACATTTGCTTTCTGGTCCTGACGTAGGCAAAAAAAAAACATATAAACTATTACAAAACTCCTTCCTGGCAACTCTCATAATTAGAAAAACAAGCTGTTTTGATCTGCTTTGACCAGAGATTTACCAAATAATTTCTGCTTCTTTGATCACTGGGGTTCTTAACTCTGCTTTAAAGGGGGTTTTAGTTACCCCAGTTTTAAAGAAACATAACTTAGATCCTGATACCACTTAGGAAATATTCAAGGGACTGTATCTGGATTAAATTCTTCATTTTTTATCCTATCACTTTGACATTCAATTAAAAATACATAAAACAAAAAAATCAATTAAAATAGCCAACAATGTGGGCAGTATTAAATACAGACGCACTTGTAATCAACCACAGTAATTAAAATAATGCTATAGTAATTCTAAATCATATGCCAAGGTAAATAAAGGCCCTTTGCTCTTCACCATGTATATGCTGTTGTTAGGAGAAGTCTTCAGTATCATTGCTATGCTGATGGCACTAAGCTTTAGCTCTCCTTCCATCAGAAAAATCTATCTTTTGTGGAGTTGTTAGGTGATGACTTGAAATGTATTCTGGGCTGAATGACTGCCATGGCTATTCATGCTATCCTAAGAGACTAACTGGCCAGCCTCAAGTCCTACCATTAGTTAAAATGATAATAAGTTGAGTGTGATTACTAATGACTGATTGTGTTGTCTGTTCATCTTTATGACATCTCTTCTCTTAAGCACCTCCCCCCTCCAGAGGATCTTCTGGAAGTTGTCTTTATCTTGGTGTCTCTGTGTATTAATTATTGGAACTACTGTAACTCCTTTTACCTGGAGCTTCCTAACAACAAGTGTGATCATTTACAGTTTGTTCAAAATGATGCAGCTTGGTTACTTGATTATTTACAGGCACTCTGAGTTACCTTTACATGATCCCATTTTGTAGAGTCCGCATTGGCTCTCTATTTGATCTCATATCAGTTTCAATGTTCTGTTGCATGATATGGGTCCCCCCAAATCTTAAGGAACTCCTGATCCTCTATTAGCCATTTGTTCATCTTTCATGGGGTTGCTGGTGGTGTCCATAGAGCTGTTGGAGATCTCTGATATTTCTTTTTGCTATCAAGCTCCATGCTTCTGGAACTTTCTTTCCCAGTGGTTGGGGGAATGGCATGTTCTTTTGGGATTTAACAGCTGTTGTTTAAATGGGCATTTGATTTAAACTGATTACAGTATTATTTTATTTACTGTTTTATTACCGATCTTTCTGTACTTTGTATTGCTTGTGTTGGCTGTTTTAATTGATTTGTTGTTATATGTTTTAATTGAATTCTACTTGCCTGCAATAACTTTAATACATTTAAATTTGAATTTGACCTTCTTAGCATGGATTATGACTGAAAAGGATTTATAGGCCACACCACTTAACTGGTTAACTAAAAACAGAGCTCTGAGCTTGAATGGTGGGTTTGTAAATGTAAGTCTATCTCTGATAAAAAACAAAAAGGGCTGTGTACTCTAATACATTCATTTAATTTAAGACATTTCATTCTAACATTCTTCTGGCAGATGACAGAGCTACTCAAAGCAAAGTTTTCCAGGAAAAAAACTTGATGTCAGCAAACACTATGGGTTCAAAGGGTAGCAGTGTTAACCTATACTCATTCCACAATACTGACACGTTCCTCCTTTGAGATCTTAAATGCAAAATAGCTGCAAGAAAACATTCAATCTGATATTGACGACTTTTCATTTCGTCCTCACACAATGGGTTTGGATCCAAACCATCGGATCCGACTCAGCCTTTACTAAGCTTGTGGCAACCAAAATCCTCTTGGATACCTCCCCTTACCCATAATGCACCTTCCCATATTACCTTAGATCTCATTTGCTGCTTCACAAAAGACGTCTGCGGTTAGCTCCTGGATATTTTCAGGTGATATTGTTACAGTTTAATAAGTTTCTGAACTTTTTTAGTATTCTACTTTTCTGTTTATAGCAGTAGTCTTTTTCTGTCTCCCTTTTTGTTCTCTGAAATTTTTTCTTCACAGTAACCATTTTTTTATTGGGTTACTTCTCCCTGCTATTCTTGTGCCTAATGAGTGGTCCTCAACAAGGTAGTAGCATCCCCCCTGAACAACAAATGCAGCAGCTACTTTGTCCTGATCCCCCCAACTGGGGAGTCCCCGAGGATGGTCTCATTCACGATTGGCCTTCCCGTCTCCTGTATGCATTCCCCCCAATCCTCTTGATTCCCAAATTCCTCCAGAAAGCAAAAAACTTGAAGAGAACAGTAATCCTCATTGCTCCCTTCTGGCCTCGACAAATCTAGTTCCCCTTTCTTTGGCCTTACCTTCGGGAAAGACCATGGATTCTGGAACCTACTCCGGGCCTTCTGTCACACCCAAAAAGAAAGATTCATCCCCTTCTGTAAAACCTCAAGCCGACGGCTTGGCTTCTCCAGTTTCATTTATAGCCAGACAACCTATGCTCTCCTCTCTAGTGCATCGTATTTTGATATAATCCCATAAACAATCCACTCAAAAGCTGATTAAGAGCAAATGGAGGACATTTGTAATCTGGTCATGACAACGCGATTTAGACCCTTACACTGCCCCTGTTCACTCTGTTCTAGAGTTCTTAGCTCATCTTTTTGAAAGTGGAGCTGTGGCTTCTACCATCACAATACAATTGACAGCTATCTCTGTTTTTCACGTTGGAGATGGTAATTTATCTCTAATCTCACACAAGCTTTGCAAAACCTTCTTAAAGTGGATCTTGTTGCTAAGGCTAGCACACAAAGATCCTTCCCCTCCTTAGGACCTTAATTTGGTACTATGCTTTATTTTTCAACCCCCCCCCCCCCCTTTGAAGCTGCAGCATCATGTGACATCAATTTTTTTGTCTCGGAAAACCATTTTCCTTGTAGCAATTACTTCAGCTAGAATAGTTTTAGAAATTCAGGACTTGTCTTCTTTGTCTCCATACCTGATTTTTCATAAAGACAGAGTTTCCTTGTGAACCAACCCTTCATTTTTACCTAAAGTAGTTTCTGAGTCTAATATCAATCGAACCATTAATTTGCCCATCTTTTTTCACAACTTTACTAATAAAGGAGAATATGTACTACATTGATTGGATGCTCATAGACAATTATGCTTTTATCTACACAGGACAAAAGAAGTTAGAAAAGCAATTGTTCATTTCTTTTTCCAGTCCCAGAAAGGGATGACCAATATCTAAGGTTACTCTGGCAAAATGGTTATCTGAGTGCATTACATTAATCTGCCACAAACAAGGTGTAGCTCTTCCTAAACTAGTTTGGGCTCATACAACCAGAGGAATGGCAACTTCAACAGTTTTCCAGAGTAATGCTTCTTTGGATGAAATTTCTGCAGCAGCCACTTGGACAAATCACCATACCTTTATCACTCATTACAAATTGAATTTGGTCTCCAGGGGAAGAGCCTTCTTTGGTTCGATGGTTCTGGGGAATATTCTTCCATGAGACCACCCGGGATTGAAGATAGCTGGGGACTCTATCTCATATGTGAGGATGAAATGAAGACTTGACAATATCAGATAAATAAGTTATGTACTTACCATAACATTCCCTCTGTACTGTTGGTTTTTCATTTCTCCTCACAACCCCTCCCTCCAAACCCCTATCTTGGTTTTCTGGTAGAACAGGAAGCATGATTTATGCCGCCTTTTTATATTTTCCATAATCCAGAGAGGATCTCCTTACAATCCTCTTATATACAAGTTTTTTTTTGTACATCTCCTTATTGGAGATAATATTAGCAAACAAGATCTGAGGTAACAGGTGAAGGTGCATTATGAGTAAGGGGAAGTATCCAAGAGCTTTTTGGTTCCCATGAGCTTAGTAATGGCCGAGTTGGATCCGATGGTTCAGATCTGAACTCCTGTGTGAGGAGAAATGAAAATTCGACAATACAGATGGAACGTTATGGTAAGTACATAACTTCTTTATTTACATTGTGGATGTTATTGAAGTAGGGCAAGACAACAAGCTAATAATGCCGATGCATGCATTTTGATGGGGGACTATGCAACATTTGACTCAAACAGGAAATACATCATCTGATATTGCCAATTTCTTATCTCATCCTCACATATGGGATTCAGTCATTAGCAAACTCGTGGCAGCCAAAAAGCTCTTGGGTACCTCCCTTTACCTACATTGCATCTCTCCCAATTACCACAGATCTTGTTTGCAGCTTTAAGATGTGGTCCAATCAGCTAGCTCTTGGTGTCAGATTGTATAATTATAATTCTTTTCCTTTTAGAACCTCCATTTTCTTATTTTTTGAATGTAATTAATTTTTACTATTTCTCCCTTGTAGTTTAGAACCCTTTCTTACAGTAACCATTTTTTATTTAGTTTGCTTTCACTTCTCCTTTCTATTTCCCACCAGTAACCCTTTTTTTTATAGGTCACTCTCCTCCCTTTTACCTTTTTAGGTATTTTTAGACTACTGTTGTTAGTAGCTTTCCCCTTTTTTGTCTCCTTTTTTAAAAAAAATCTTTCTTTTTTGCTGTCACTTTTTCGCTGAGTGTGTGTTTGTGTGAGTGGATTCTGTACCTATCCATTCTTTCCATCATGGTAGAAAAACAGGAGAAACCATCCGGTTTCAAAAAATGTTCGAAGTGCAGGCATAAAATTGCAGTAAGTGAATACAGTCTCTCTGTGTTGTGTATTGCCTTGGCCCCCTTCACTTGCAAGAGGATTGTGCTATATGCCATTCCCTTAATCATCGAGCTTTAGTAGAATGTAAGAATAAGCTCATTGTAAGGGGTATGTTGTCTTCTGCTTTTGGAGAGGCTATTTCTGAAGGAAAAGAGAAATCTGATTCAAACTCTAAGACAAAATTGGCACATTTGAGCCCTGCTTCATCCTTGTCCTCCAGATCTTCAGACAAAGAAAAAAAGAGACCCTCTTCGGCACCAACAGATATTTCAGAGCCAGAACCAGAAATGGTGAAATCTCCCAGGTCTGGGGAGTCTATGATCCAATCGGAGTCTTTGGAACTGACCTCTACTAAGTTGGATCTGACTTCTTTGGCGTCAATCCTAACTAGTAAAGATGGATCAGATCCGTTGATGCTAAATCCGACATCCAGTCCTTTTAAGTCTATTTTGACCTTACCGAGGACACGGTACTCTCCCACTTATGATCTGGTTCCATCGTAAGTGCTGTCTTCCTTTTTATCAAGACCAAGATTCCCATCTGCCTCTTCCTCCAGTTCAACCAAGAGTCTAACTGACGATTATGTGGAATGGATGGTGCAGAAAATTTTGTGGGTGCAGGGTATCACCAAGTCCCCCTTGACCTCAACCCTTACAGTGCTAGGTCTGTCTAAACTGTCCACTCCCCTTCTTCCTCCTCCTTGACTTCAGGGCAAGCTTTGAGTTCCTGGACCCATAGTGAGCCTTGCAAACCTCAAGTGCACCTTGGGGTTTTGGTGAAGGTTAGTTCAGCTCTGGCTTCAACCCCAGGCAAGCTGTCTTCTGGATTGGAGGGGAACCCATCCTAAAATCATGGCTTGTTGGAGCCAGAGTCCTCATCCGTTCAGGAACAGTCAGCCTTTGGGGCCTTGGAGAGGGCCATAGCTGCAACTAAAAAGTCACCTGCCCCCTTGGATCTGCTATCCCAGCAGGATACCCTAGGTACCTTTTTTCATCACCAAGTCCACAGGGACAGTGAGACCTTAAGTGCCAGGATACCCATCCGGGTACCCCTGATTCTTCTGATACCTTCCCAGTCTACCCCACTGAGGAGGTCCCTAGGAAGATATTATGCAAGAGGAAGCATTTGGACTCCATGTAGGAGTCAACCACAGAAGACACTGACCTTGATGAGCGTGAAAGTTCCTCAAGGTCACTCTCTGAGGATGATGTTCTTCATCTCACATTGCTGCAGTCCTTACACTTGGGTAGTCCGCTGTCCACGGTCGGCCCGAATATCAAAGTATAAGGCTGACGTCGGTCAGGGCGCATTTAACTGACGTCAGGATGTCAGGGTACAAATGCGCATGACCGGCGTCATATCCTCAGTCTTTTTTGCCGCATGGTCCGATGCAGAAGCAGCATTGCAAGTGCCGGTTGGCGTTCTGAGATTTTTCGATTTAGAAGTTTCAGACCGAGTTCAAAGTTGGCTAAGTACCCGTTGGAATATTTTAGTTTTTCTTGCCTCAGTCATTTACCGGATGTCAGAAAAAGTTAATAATTGCGTTTCTTGTGGGAAACAGATACCGCATAGAGATTATCATACTTTGTGTATTCCTTGCTTAGGGCCTGAGCACGACGTTGTTGGCTGTCGCTCTTGTGCTAGATTTAATAAACGCACTATAAAGAGAAGGTTGGATTGTGCAAGGTTAGTCTTTGGGAAGCGGTGTAATTATAAAATGCCGTCGGATGCTCCGACGCCCGCTTCCTCGAAGAAGCGCAAGGACAAGGCAGTTAAGCCTAGGCTGGAAGAACCGTCTGTACCAGACGCCGGTTCTTTAGAGGTGTCGGTGGAGCCGGTGGCTCCACCAGAGATTTCTTTGTGTTCCCAGAGTGAGACCTTATTATTGCAAGATGTGGCCTCTCAGGAGGCAAGTCAGGCTGAGGGGGCTTCTCAGGTTACTATACTCCCCTCCCTTCCTAAGGTGGCTAGGCCCTCTCCTTCTGTTTCTAAGGCTTCTCCCAGGGGCAGGCCAGGTTTAGCTTCAGTTGGTGTTACCCCTAGCTCTTCAGGTACTATGCCCAAGAAGCATATGCTTAAAATGGCAGAAGATTTGATTACTTTGATTAGGGGTTCTATGCCCCCTCCTGCTAAGAGACTTAGGGTGGAGCCTGAGCTGGGGGGTTTGAGCAAGCTTCAGATGTTTCAGAGTCTTGGCTGAAGACTTGCAGGAGTACTCTCCTTATTCTGATTCTGATGTGGATGATTCTACTCCTTCTGCTACTCCTCCTGAGGATTTTTCTTTTCAGAAACTCTTCATTCCATGAGGGAGCATTTTAAGTGGGAGGGTCAGGACTTCTCTGATTCCAGGAAACGGCTTAGGGAATTTCTGTTTTACCCCAGCATAGGCCTTTGGCTATACCTCCTGTTTTGGATGTAGTGGAAGATGTTTTACAGAGGCTTCTCTTAATCCTGATTCTTTGCCTCCTGCTCCTGTTAAGCCGGATAGATATTACAGGGTGCCTGAAGTTCATAAGTATCTTTTTAAGAGTCCTAGGGCAGACCCAGAAACTGTTAGCCAGGGGCCTAAGGGTGTTAAGGCTTCTGTTGTTAAGAATCCGGTTCCTACAGACAAGGAGGCTAGGGCCTTGGATAGATGGGGAAAGAAAGTTTATACTTCTTCCACTCTTGCTATGAGGGCTCTGAATTGCCAGTTTCACATGTTGAAATACCAAAACTATCTCCTTTCACAATTGAAGTCTAAGGTTGATGCTCTAGCAGTTGGTATTGATTGTAAAGAGTTGCAAGATTTAGTACATGTTTCTGAACAGGTGGGTAAGCATTCTTTGCAATGTGGTTTTGATGCTGTACAGGCCTCGTCTAGGGTGGCTGCCACTGGGACTGTTCTTCGCAGGCACGCCTGGCTGAGGGATCAGAATTTGTCTGAACATGTTAAAACAAGGATTTTAGATGCTCCTTTACAATCTGACGTGTTGTTTGGTCCTCCTGTTGAGACAGTCTTAAATAAAATGGAAGACAAGGCTAAGTCTATGCAGACTGTTAAAGATTTTTTGCAGGTCCAGCCTCCAAAGTTTAGTAGAAATTGGCCTACTAAGGGGTGGACGTATCCTTCTTATGATTCCCAGTCTAGGGGTAGATCTAGACGTGGTAAGGGCAGAGCTCAGGGCTCTTTCAGGCCTAGAACAGGGAGTTCTCCTGCACAGGCTTCGGGTGAGGGCAGGGGTCAGTCCTTTCGTAAGCAGACCCAATGACCTACCTTTTCAGCTGCCAGAGCCTGCTCGTCTGGCAGCACCTTTGGGAGGAAGGTTGGCACTTTTCAAAGAAAATTGGAGTTTAATTACCCAGGACAGATGGGTATTGGATATCATACACCACGGCTACAGGTTTTATTTCCATACCTTGCCTCCTTTCAAAGGCATGCCAGACGTTCCTCCTCAACAAAGAATAGAGGCTCACAAACAAGTTTCTCTGTTGCTCCAACTAGGGGCCATACAGCCGGTCCCTCTGCCAGAAGTGGGCCTAGGATTCTATTCTCGCCTGTTCCTAGTACCAAAGAAGGGGAACACGTGGAGACCAATTTTGGATTTATCTATCCTCAACACTTATCTGGACATTCCCAAGTTCAAAATGTTGACGTTGCAGCAGCTTTTACCTCTGCTGGGCAAAGATCATTGGATGGTAACTTTGGATCTCAAGGAGGCTTACCTTCATGTTCCTATCAGACTCAGTTGCAGAAAGTATCTGCGTTTTCGAGCTGGGACTTCTCACTATCAGTTCTCTGCATTGCCCTTTGGCTTATCTACTGCGCCCAGAGTGTTCACGAAAGTTCTGGCTCCAGTGATAGCTTTCTTCAGACTAAAAGGAATACAGATCTATCCTTATTTGGACGACTGCCTAATTCTGGCTCAAGGAAGGGGAAGAGCTTCTTCATCATTTGGAATATGTGATAGCAGTGCTAAGATGCCTAGGGTATTCTGTGAACGAAATAAAGTCCAGTCTAGTACCCTCTCAAGACATGTGCTTTCTGGGTGTGAGACTGAATACAGCAGCCCAGATGGCCTTTTTAACCCCGGACAAACAAAAGTGTCTATCCCTTTACTTCCATCAACTATCTCATCAGTCCGGGCTGACTGCAAGGACAGTCCTTCAAGCCTTAGGGTTCATGGCATCTTGTATTCTGATGCTTCCCAATGCCAAACTGCATATGAGGAAGCTACAATGGTATCTCAAAACTGTATGGACACAGCACTGCCAGGATCTGGACACTGTCATTCAAATAATACCTTGCATTCAGAAGGAATTTTTGTGGTGGGCTCAGGAATGTCACCTAAACAAGGGACTCTCTGTGACCCGGCCAGAGGCAAGTCAGATTTTAACGACAGATGCCTCAGACAAAGCTTGGGGAGCTCATCTAAATGGAAAGTGGATACAAAACAAGTGGCCTGTCAGACTACAACATCTACATATCAACATGAAGGAGATGTTAGCAGTCTAGTTTGCATTAATAGCTTTCAAGGAATTCCTTCTTCCAGGACAGGTGTTGATTCTAACAGACAACACAACTGTCATGTGGTACATCAACAAGCAAGGGGAACGCATTCTTATCCTCTATGCAGGCAAGCAATGATTTTGTGGGAGACTGCTCTCAGTTTACAGCTCAATCTTCAGGCAAGGTTTCTGCCGGGAGCACAGAACTCCTTAGCAGATGTGTTGAGCAGACGAATTATGGATCCCCACGAGTGGAAATTGGATCCTCATGTATTTCAGAAATTGACAGTGTCATGGGGAACTCCAGACATAGATCTGTTCGCTTCTCCACTAAACCATCAGCTGCCAAAGTTTTGCACGAAAAGGTTTCATCCCACAGCTTGGAGAGTGGATGCTCTTTCTTTCAATTGGAGCAATCTTCATGTGTATGCCTTTCCACCTCTGCCTCTCCTCCCAAAGGTACTTCTGAAGGTCAGACAGGACAAGCCAAGGATGATTTTAATAGCTCCAGATTGGCCTCGACAGCACTGGTACCCATTACTAAGAAGTCTAGTATGGAAGCCTCCATGGCCTTTGCCTTCGATTCCACACCTGTTGTCACAGGAGGACAGCCATTTGCTCAATGTCAAGCTTCACTCTCTGCACCTAACAGCCTGGCATATTCTGTTTTGAACCATAATGGGCCTCCGCTTCCTCAGCAAGTTTTGAATGTTATTTTGGAAGCTAGAAGGCCTAGTACACGGAAAGTGTACGCTGATAAATGGAAGAGATTTTTATTTTGGAGTGCAGCAAAAGATTTTGATGTTTCTGAGCCTAATTTGTGTGTGGCTCTTCAATATCTTACTGAGTTACTAGACAAAGGTTTGTCTTTCTCTTCTATTAAAGTTCATGCTGCAGCAATTTCAGCTCACTATGATTGCGACCCGCCATTGTTTTCTCATCCTTTGTTCAAGCAATTTCTTAGAGGGCAAAGAATATAAGACCCCACGAAGAGCTCCTACTCCTGCTTGGGATCTCAATTTTGTGTTGGAGAAACTCACTCTACAACCTTTTGAGCCTGCAGCTACTGCTGAGTTGAAATATTTATCATGGAAGACTGCTTTTTTGTTGGCCATTACCTCTGCAAGAAGGGTTTCTGAATTACAGGCCCTTATGGCAGTTGAGCCTTTCTTGATTTTCCATAAGGATAGGGTATCATTACGTACTAATCCTTCCTTTATGCCTAAGGTGGTTTCTAGTGTGGCTTTAAACCAGACTATTCATTTGCCTACTTTTTATGCAAATCCCCAAAATAAGGGGAAAAGATTTTGCACACTTTGGATGTACACAGGCAGTTGCGTTATTATTTGGACAGAACTAAAGGGTTCAGGCAGTCTCAGCAGTTGTTTGTTTCTTTTTGCTTTGAGTTCTCAGGGCAAGCCTGTGTCAAAACAAACTATTTCTAAGTGGATTGGGTTTTGCATTGCTTTCTGTTATTCCCATCATGGCAAGGAGGTTCCAGCTGGGATTAGGCCTCATTCCACTAGGGCTACTGCCACTTCAACAGCTTTTTGAGGGAGTGGCAACCAAGGATATTTTGGAGGCAGCTACTTGGAGTTCTGTGCATACTTTCTCTAGGCATTATCACCTGCCACTTTACTCTAAGTCCAGGGCTGGTTTTGCCACTGCGGTTTTGCAGGGCATTTTGGCAGCTCCTGCTTCCTTATAGTTAGCCATCCTCCCTTACCTCTGCTTTGGGATTCTACCCAAGTGTAAGGACTGCAGCAATGTGAGATGAAGAACATAGTACAGTTTTGTACCTACCATAAATGTAGATGTTCGAAGATCCACATTGCTGCAGTCCAATTTACCCTCCCTCCTTCCCCTCTGTAGTTGGAGGTGGTTGTGTGGGTTGGGTTGTACATATTGTATATATTGTATATATTGTACATATGGTTAGAGCAAGGGTAGTTGGTTATTTGTTTGCTGTCTTTTGGTTTTGACCTTTATTTTTAAGGTCTTCTGACATCTGGGGCAAGAAAAGACTGAGGATATGACGTCGGTCATGCGCATTTGTACCCTGACGTCCTGACGTCAGTTAAATGCGCCCTGACCGACGTCAGCCTTATACTTTGATATTCGGGCCGACCGTGGACAGCGGACTACCCAAGTGTAAGGACTGCAGCAATGTGGATCTTCGAACATCTACATTTATGGTAGGTACAAAACTGTACTTTTTCTTTGGGGAGATTCTGGAGATTCTGAAATGGAGGGGTGGCTGGCAGCCCAGCAGTCCTTCACCTGAGGAGTCAGTATACTTGGCTTCCTTTGGTTCCTGCCCTTCTACCACCTGGGTGACTCCACCCACCACTGAGCTGATAGGTTTGATCTCATGGTGGGCATGGGAGACCTCAGAATCCATTGAACCTGTGCCCCGGAGACCAAATAAAATTATAACCACTCCCTCAGATAAGGCCTTATGGACAAAAAGGGTTGCAGTTGATGCCATGGTCATGGTGGCAGTGACCAAGAAGGAACTCTCCAAGGAGAGTTCAACTATCCATCTTCATAATAAAGATTCTAGGAAGATGGATACATGTGGGAAGCATGTATTCTCATCACTGACCTTTGCCTTATGGTCACTGAATTACCTTTCACATTATACCAGGTTGCAAAGGGATCTGATCAAGGAGCTCTCGGATACCCTTGAAGGAGCAGTAGCTGAGGGAGCTAAAGAGAAAGTAGCTTCCCAGTTAGCCACCCTACATTCAGTAGCCAAGTCATCCATGAGGCTCACAGCACATGCAGCTGAAGGAATGAGCAGAATGGCGAGTTCTGGCATCTCTATGAGGTGGAATGCCTGGATGCGCCTTTGCGATTTTGCAGAACCTTTTAAGTCTTCGTTCATCAATGCTCTGTTTGACTGCATGTCTCTTTTTGGTCTCAAAATCAAAGATACACTATCCAAGTGTTAGAAGGAGGGTAAGACCCTATCTGCCATAGGTACATGTTTTTCAGCTCCTCAGAGACCTTATCCCAGGGGTCAGAGAGGCAGCGGAAGAATGTGGTTCAAGAAGTCTCAAGGGTCCTACCAAGACGCACATGGATAATTTTCCCTCAGAGGCAGAGGGGGAAACAATAATGGAAGATGCCCTCAAGGCAGAGGAGGTCCACAAAACCAAGATTCCTGAGAATCTTTCTTCGGGAAGCCTTTTCAGAGCTCCTGAAAGGAGGCCCAATTGTCCACCTCTGGAGGCAATCGGGGGTCGATTATGCCTCACTGGAGAGGCTGGGAAGAGATAACTTCTGATGTGTGGGTGCGGAGGATGATATCCAGGGGTTACCAAATTCCCTCCTCTCAACAACCCCCTCCCAACAAAAAAAAAATCCCAGATGTTCCACCCAGTCAAAGGGATCAAGCAGTCACTCAAATTCAAAAACTGCTAGGAAAAAAGAGTCATCCAAGAGGTCCCCCATGATCAGAAAGGATTCAGAAGCTACTCAGGTTCTTTTTGGTTCCAAAGAAAACAGGGAACTGGAGACCAAGCTTGGATCTTGGCAAACTGAACAAGTCAGTTCAACGATGCAAGTTCCAAATGTCATGGTACAGTCCATACTTTCTTTTCTGGAACAGGATGATTGGATGTGCTCTGTAGATCTTTAGGATGCATACTACCATATAAAAATGGACAGACCCTCCAGAGGATTTCTACACTTCCAGCTGGGAGCCAGTCATTACCAGGTCAGAGCACTGCCTGTTGGTATCACTACTGCCCCCAGGGTGTTCACCAAATGCATGACAGTGGTTGTGCCTCACCTGAGATGACAAGGATTCCAAGTGTTTCCTTAGTTAGATGACTGGCTCATTTCCTCCCTGACCAGGCATCTACTTGTTCATGCAAGAGACTCTGTTCAGAACTAGGCATAACTATAAATGATCAAATATCCCATCTGGAAACCACTCAAACAATAGAGCTCATAGGAGCACTGCTGGACACCAATCAGATGATTGTGAAACTTCCTCCTTCCAGGGTTTTAACAATCAGAGGGCAAACCTCAAGGTTAATCAGAAACAAGAAGGTATCTGCCCATCATGTTCTACAGGCCTTAGGATCTATGGACTCTGCGATTATGCTGGTTCCACTAACCAGGTATCACATGCAAATTCTGCAATGGTTTCTGGCTTCTCAATAGTCAATAATTCATCAACCAATGTCTTGTCAGATTTTCATAATGAAAATATGCAAAAAGGATCTCTCATGGTGGATTCATTCAGAACAGGTGGCACAAGGTTTACCACAGGCTATGGTAACCATGGATGCTTCCCAGATGGATTTATCATTATCTGGGGAAGACTGTCCAAGGTACCTGGTCCACAAATGAGGCCAATCTCCACATAAACATCCCACACTTGAAGGCAGTGCTTCTATCATTTCAAGCATTTCAGACTGCTCTTCCTCTATGAACAGTAGCGATTCAGTCAGATAAGATATCGGTAGTATGTTACATAAACAAGCAAGGAAGAACCAGATTATACCATCTGTGTCAAGAAGCACTCAGGGTGTGGCAATGGGTGATCTCATCCAACTGCTTTCTGATAGTAATGCATATTCTGGGGAGGTCCAACATCATAGCGGACAAGTTGAACACAGCCATTTTTATGCTTCACAAGTAGTCCCTCAACCAGAACATAGCGGAGAATATTTTCCGCACATGGAGCCAGCCTTGCTGCTACCTCTTTGCCTCTCCCCTGAACATCAAATGCAGCAGCTATTTCTCCCTAATTCCCCCACCTGGGCAGTCCCTGAGGGATGATCTAATACACAATTGGCCCCCAGGACTACTGTATGCCTTTCCCCCATTCCATCGAGTCCCAAATTCCTGTAGAAAGCCAACAGGTTGAAGAGAGCAGTAATCCTCATTGTCCCATTTTGGCCTCGACAAATCTGGTTTCCTTTCCTCTGGCTTCATCTACAGAAGGAGCTCTTGATTCTGGAACCCCTTCCAGATCTGTTGACACATCCAACAGGAATGCTTCTTCCCAACCTTCACAATCTCAAGCTGACAGCTTACTTCCTGCAGTTCCGTTGATTGCCAGACAACCTATACACTCCCCCCCAGTCCATCATATTTGATATCCTCCCTTAAGTCATCCACTCAAAAACTATATAGGAGGAAATGGAAGAGATTTGTAATCTGGGAACAATGCCACAATATAGATCCCATCTCGGCTCTCATTCACTTCATTCTGGAATTTCTAGCCCACCTTTTCAATAACAGAGCTGTGGCCTTGACTATTAAGGTACAGTTAGCAGCCATTTGAAATTTCCACACTGGGATAGACAATTTATCTTTAATTGCCTACAAACTTTGCAAAACCTTCTTGAAAGGGACCGTGTTGTTAAAACCTCCCCACAAGGATCCTTCTCCCCCTTTGGATCTAAATTTGGTTCTATGTCTGATTGTTCAACCACTCTTCGAACCTGCAGCATCTTGTGATATTAAGTTCCTTTCATATCTTTTTGGTGGTGATTAAATTAGTGAGGTGTTCATAGACAATTGCATTTCTATTTGCATAGGACTAAAGAGTTTTGGAAAGCAAACCAATTGTTTTTTGCATTTGCGGCCCTAGGAAAGGCCTACCAGTTTCCAAGGTTACTTTATCAAAATGCTTTCTAGCTGTATTTTTTTTTATTTACACTTCAAAAGGCATGAAACTTGACAAGTCCATTTCAGCTCATTCTACCAGGGCTATGGCCATGTCTGCAGTCTTTCAGACGAACGCCTCCTTGGATGATATTTGTGCAGCAGCCACTTGGGCAAGCCATCATACCTTTATCACTCATTAAAAATTAGATTTGGTCTCCAAGGGAAAGGCCTCCTTTGGTGCGATAGTTCTGAGGAATATTCTCCCATGAGTCCACCCGGGGTAAAGGTAGCTGGGAACTCAGTCCCATATGTGAGGATGAGATGAAAAATTGACAATATTCAATTAAGAAGTTATGTACTCACTATAACGTTCCATCTGCATTGTTGATTTTTCATCTCTTCTCACATGCCCTCCCTCCAACTCCCTCCCATGGGTTTCTTGGTTGAACTGGAAGAGATTCTAAAGGTTATGGTTGGTTTTCTTTATACTCCAGAAATGGTCTCTGTTAAGATCTTCTACTGTATTAAAAACTACAACTTCCTTCTTTTCTATGCATGTAATTATAGCAAACAAGTTCTGAGGTAATTGGGAGAGATGCATTGCGGGTAAAGGGAGGTACCTAAGAGGTTTTTGGTTGCCATGAGCTTGCTAATAGT
Source organism: Protopterus annectens (assembly GCF_019279795.1). Taxonomy (NCBI): domain Eukaryota; kingdom Metazoa; phylum Chordata; order Ceratodontiformes; family Protopteridae; genus Protopterus; species Protopterus annectens. The sequence goes on along the minus strand of NC_056746.1, from coordinate 199,675,785 downwards.
GGAGTCAGATCCGATGGATCAGATCCAGACCCATATGTGAGGAGAGATGAAAAATCGACAATACAGATGGAAGATTATGGTGAGTACATAACTTCTTATTCTAAGACCTTATGGAAAACAGCAGATAATGTGCCTTTGTCTTTCTGCTCTGGTCACAATAAAATCCTGCACCCCTTACTCATGTGAGACTTTCTTACCTCTTACTACCTGTAACACCTATTTAGATAATTTATTAATTTATTTTACAGGTTCATACGTATTTACTAGGCTAACAAACACAAGGGCCTTTTTAAGACTAGCCATACATCCCAAATCTCTGACAAATTCTGGTACCCTTGATAAGTGTAAGCAGGGGCTTGGGAGGTGAAACATTTACAAGCAGGGGTCTGAGAGACGAACCATTTACAAGCTGCATGTGTCCATTAGAGACATAGGTGCCAAACCAGGGATGAATTTCCTGTTCCCCATCCAGTTGTCCAAGTTACACTTGAATTGGATAAGGGAGGAACTCTGCTTCATATGGATGGGGAGCCTATTCCAGAGAAGGGGTAGTCTCTGAGATGCATACTTGTCTCTCCAGCAGGTCTTATTTATATTTCAGGCAAGGTTTAAGTCTTTAGAATGGGTAATTCTGGTGCTGTTTGTTTTATGGATATGTAGTGTATAGGAGCTAGCAAGTTAGGCTGGTGCACGGCAAGAGCACTTGTTAGACCCAAAATCAGAAAAAAGGCCAGCACCAAGGAAGGTTCAAAAGTAGTTTAATAAAACTGAAACTAGACCGGTTTCAGCAGCAAGGCTTTCATCAGTAGTATAGTCAGCAAAAAGCACTTAGTCATCATCTTATATAATGTTCTCTAAGGCATCTATATGACATCACTTCCTGATAAGTCAAAAATGCAAACAAGGCAAAAGTAATTGAAAAATACAATCAACGCAAAAGTAATTGAAAAATACATAGTTCAGTAAACAAAAAGTTTGCCTGAGTTGCATGCATATCTCCAGATTATAATGAAAAATCCAAAGAGACACAGTATACTGGTATATCAATGATAATAAACAAACTTAATAAAAACATACAATAAAGGGTAAATGCCCAAAATAAACCCGAAACAAAAGTCAGGTTATAAGAATTCTGGTGTTGAATACCAGCCACACTATCCTAAAATGAGCTGAAATGCAAAACCTAAGCAATGCAACCTGATAAGAAATAAGTACATATACGTAATGCAAGTGATGGTTAATTACAAATTATAATTTATCATTTAATCCAGGAGGAAAAGCCCCCAAGTTTAATGATCCACCTTTTTCTTTGGTATTTAGGATATCATGCCAACCTGTTTTAAAAGATCGATTCCTATGATATGATCAATGATGGTGAATGTAAATTTGGCAGTGGGATGTTTGATAACATGTCTATATAGTGCATTAGTTAATCTTCTGTTTCTAATGTCACCAAGGTGTTCAGAGATCCTGACACGAAACTGTCTAGACGTTTGGCCAATATAAAATGCATGACATGTACATGTGGCAAGATAAATAATCCAGTCTGAACTGCAGTTACCAAAAACTGTATGTCGTATATTTGTCCAGTGTTCCTACTAGTGAAAGAAGTAGTTTTGAAAATATAGTTACAAAACTGCAATGTCCACATGGATAAATGCCTGAAAGTTTATCTCCAGTAAGTGTTCTTTGAGTTGGAGTGTGATCCATGACCCTGGTTTTTATAGTGTGAAAATAGATTCCCTAAAGTTTTGCCTTTCCTATAGGAAAAATAACATCGTTCTCGAGATAATCTTCCAACAATGGATGAGAATTCAATATATTCCAGTGAGTATTAATAATATTTACTAAATTGGCACTATTCCTGCCATAAGTGGTGACAAATCTACATACATCTGATTCCTCATTATGAGTTTTAGTATTGTATTGGAGAAGAGAATCCCTGGATTTAGCATTACTAAATTGGACTGCTGACTCAATAGTACGAGTGGAATAACCTCTGGACAAAAATCTCTTGGTTAGATCCATTTGATGACTCTGAAGATCATCCACTGAGGAACAAATCCTTTTCATCCGCACAAACTGTGATTTCGGTATGTTCGAATAATATGTTTCGGATGAAAACTATCAGCATGTAGAAGGGTATTATATTGTGAGAATTTTCTGTGTACGGACGTTCTAAGAGTGTTATCCTCCTGTCGAATTAAATTGACATCCAAATAACTGATTGCACTCCTATTATATTCCACAGTGAATTCGATACCCCAGATGTTCCCATTCAAATGTTGAATAAATTCCTGGAGGTATTCCTCACCTCCTTTCCATATAAGCCAACAGTCGTCCAGGTATCTTCTCCATATATCAATCTCAGGTAGATATATGTTGTGCAAAGGGTCATATAAAATCATATCTTCCATGTAGCCCATAAAAGATCAGCATAGATGGGGGCAAATGATGCACCGACAGCCGTACCCTGTAGTTGCCAATAGCAGTTTTGTTGGAAATAAAACACATTTTTAGTTAGAATGTGTTCAGCCATACACAACAATAAGGTGTTCATCCCTGGGGGGTATAAATTGGTTTTATTTAGCCAGTATTCCAAGGCATTAATACCCGCCCAATGAGGGATGCTGGTATAAAGCGAGGATACATCAAGGGTACACATAAGCCATTCAGGGTCCAATTGAGACTCGGAGACTATCTGCAAAAATTCAGTCGTGTCCTTGATTCTTGCTCTAACACATGTTAACAGTGGTTTCAGTTTTTCAGTTAGAAAAACAGACAAGGGTTCAGTGAGTGACCCAATGCCAGATACAATCGGTCTGCCTGGTGGCTGATCAATGGACTTATGAATGAGTTTTGGTTTTATCAGAGATAATTCCAGATTCTACAGCCTTTTCCAAAAATTCATTAATTTCCAAGGCAAAACCTGGAGTCGGATCAATCTCCATCTTCATGTAATGATGATGGTTGGAAAGTTGTCTAAGACCTTCATTCACATAATACTCAGTATCCATCACCACCACCGCACCCCCTTTGTCGGCAGAAATAATAACAATATCCGTATTGTTTCTGAGTTGTGTGAGTGCTATTTGTTCCTTCCTAGAAATGTTATGCTTTATAGTGTCAACAGAACCCAAATTGAAGTGTATATCCTTTATAACCGCCTGCTGGAAAACAGCAACATGTTTATCCATGGGAGGGTTAAATGTAGATTTGTGAAATCTAAAATCAGATGATCTTTGAGCATTGTCAGTTTGATCTTGTTGTTGAAAAAATAATTTCAAGTTAATTTTCCTACAAAAATCCATTGTATCAGAAACCAAAATACTTTCATCAGTGAAAAAACCAGGTATGAAACCAAGGCCTTTATTAAGAAGGGAATATTGATCATCAGTCAAAATATGACTTGAAATATTTAAAACATTAGTACATGAATGATTTACTTCACTATCGACATGAAGAGCTCTTCTAAGTTTTTGACCTCTGTGTTTCCTTCCTGCCCTGTGTTTTTCCCCTAAAGGGACTTCAGTCCTTGACCCCTTTTAGCATTTGGAGAATCACCAATATTAGGTGTCTCAGTATCAGTAGTCGAAGAATCCTCACCAGAGGTAATAAAGCTAGGCCCAGTCTTTTTTAAAATAGACCTTGGTCTTTTTATGTATAAATGAAGCATTCTTGGTACCATGAGCAAACCTCACACCCCTTTGTGAATCAAATTGTTTGCCCCTATCATAATCTTCCTTATCCCGGGAAAATTTGTGCAATTTCTTTTTCTTAAGGTTATTTTCCAAAATAGAGATTTCTTTAGATAATTTGCCAAGACAACCCTGAAAACTAGCCTCATGTTCAAACCGTTTCAGGTTGTTACATGTTTTTTCTACTTCAATAATATTACTCTGTATTGTTCTCTCATAGAAAGAGGCCAAAATGTTAACTCTAATCATGGCAGCCTCCTGTTGTGCTTGTTGCCAATCTTTCAACAGAGTTTCATCCGGTGTGCCCACTAGTGGTTGGATTTTACATCTCAATCCTCTAGGGGATATATTCTGTATTTGGTAAGCTTTAAACAATTTACTGTGCCAAATGTTTGTTCTAAGCATCTTAATTTGTTTACCTAATTGAAAGAATAAGTTTTCGCAACCGTCAACTGGATCCATGATTACCAAATCCACCTTTTTTGTATGTTCAGTTCCTATGCCAAAAATTTTTAAGTCATCCTTGTCGGAGCATAAACCAGATAACAATTTACTGAGATCCATGACAATAAGTTGCAATGAACCGGAGGAAGAAGATATAAAAAATAAAAAATAAAAATGAACCCTGAAAAGATTCTTTTATTCTTAAGGGTTGAATTGGCAAATCATGAATAAGTCCAAAACAGAAAATCACAATCAGAGTCACAAAGAAGTTGAAGCCAGAATAAATGGCAAATGTAACCCTATATATAGGGGAATAATTAACCCTAGCACCTAGGCAAAAATGCTATACAGACCAAAAGTCAAAGGCCTGTAATGTCTAAAATGCAATGTTCTGAGTAATGCACAACCTACAGTTGTTCAGAGGTGGCTAAATCCATATGGAGTATACCAATATGTAATGAATTTAAGCCAGACACACTTATGCACATTATTTAAATCAGATAACAATATTAAGAAATCAATAATTGTTCAATACAGTCCTCAGATGAAATTGTTATCAAAGGTATAAATGTACAGATGATTATTGTCAGCACTGTATACCCAGCAATTATTCTAAAAGAAGACCTGAGTGCAACACTGGGCAAACAAAACAAAAGCCCTCAAAATATGTGACCAATATTGACTCAAATGTGAAACAAAACATGAATCAGTAGGAACATAGGAATGAACAGATATAAGCAATAATATTGTATCAACCTAGTGTATATAACAATGGCTAGTTCATCATAATCAAATGAAATAAAATAAAATTATGCATATATTACAAACTGAGCACCCATACATGAAATGTCCTTGAAAAAATAGCAATGTTGTATTGTGCTACAACAGTACTCAGAAATCCAGTATAAAAAAGAAAACGACTAGGCAAAATAATATGAAATATACACGTGTTATAAACTAAGAACACATACATGAAAAGTCCTGAAAAAACTACTTCTTTCACTAGTAGGAACACTGGACAAATATACGACATACAGTTTTTTGGTAACTGCAGTTCAGACTGGATTATTTATCTTGCCACATGTACATGTCATGCATTTTATATTGGCCAAACGTCTAGACAGTTTCGTGTCAGGATCTCTGAACACCTTGGTGACATTAGAAACAGAAGATTAACTAATGCACTATATAGACATGTTATCAAACATCCCACTGCCAAATTTACATTCACCATCATTGATCATATCATAGGGAATCGATCTTTTAAAACAGGTTGGCATGATATCCTAAATACCAAAGAAAAGAGGTGGATCATTAAACTTGGGGGCTTTTCCTCCTGGATTAAATGATAAATTATAATTTGTAATTAACCATCACTTGCATTACGTATATGTACTTATTTCTTATCAGGTTGCATTGCTTAGGTTTTTGCATTTCAGCTCATTTTAGGATAGTGTGGCTGGTATTCAACACCAGAATTCTTATAACCTGACTTTTGTTTCGGGTTTATTTTTGGGCATTTACCCTTTATTGTATGTTTTTTATTAAATTTGTTTACTATCATTGATATACCAGTTTACTGTGTCTCTTTAGATTTTTCATTATAATCTGGAGATATGCATGCAACTCAGGCAAACTTTTTTGTTTACTGAACTATGTATTTTTCAATTACTTTTGCGTTGATTGTATTTTTCAATTACTTTTGCCTTGTTTGCATTTTTGACTTATCAGGAAGTGATGTCATATAGATGCCTTAGAGAACATTATATAAGATGATGACTAAGTGCTTTTTGCTGACTATACTACTGATGAAAGCCTTGCTGCTGAAACCGGTCTAGTTTCAGTTTTATTAAACTACTTTTGAACCTTCCTTGGTGCTGGCCTTTTTTCTGATTTTGTTTTATGGATATGTAGGGGGTCCATCAGAATGGGGTCTGACAATGTATCATATGCCAGGTATAGATCTCCCCTCAACAGCCAACAGGAGAAAGAATCCAGGGATAGGGCCATGAGGCAGTCTGCACTGGTCATGATACTTATGTCTGTATTATTTTATTTGTTAATGAGGGAAACCCACTATGCACAAGTATCTCTTTTTGTGGGCAACCTGGGAGCATGGTCTGGTTAAGTGACTTGCTCGGAGTCACACAGTGGGCAGAGGGTGAGGTAATGAAACTTTGTACTTCAGGATACAGCTTATTAGCAGCTCTGTACTACACAGTCAGACACTGACATCATTTCTGTACTACACAGTCAGACACTGACATCACTCTCACTGCTAAACACAAATCATCCAAACCATCCACCTGAGAGACAGAAGATTAAGTGCAGGACTCTGTTGTAGTAGATGGACACCAGAATGTGAGTCCATGGTAGTTTCCATGGGGGCGTGGAAATAGTCCATTATAAGAGAGCCAGCCTTGCTGTTCTTTGCAATTTTGCATCCATGAGAATCAGATGTGTTTTATTGTGCCTTACCTTTATAAACATTTTCTAAATCAATTAACTAAGGGAAAGCATATGGAAGGTCTTTATTCCACTGTAAGGAGAAGGTATTTGCTCTGTATGCTGTATGCTCTGGAACTTAAAGCTTAGAATCTGTCTGTGCCTTCTGCATATCAAATACATCTGGTTTTGGGTAAATATTTCTGGATTATGGTCTTGAATGCAAATCTGTCCATTTCCCACTTTTAGACCACTTAAATTCACTTGCTCAGTGAATATGCTGTCAGCTTCAAATATTCTGGAAGATGATTTTCTTAAAAGTTTAAGCCCCTTTCTATAACCCATTTACAGAGGTTAGCTTGCTTAATTATTGGGGCTGAGCTTCTGGAGTTTCTTTAGACTTCCCTGTCTGAACCTAAACCTAACCTAAGTGCAGCAATTTATATCTATGATATCCACATCTCCTATGTTAAGATGCAGTGCAGTTTTAGTCGTAGATCCTAGTTGTCCTAAACTGTTTGGGATAGAACATGTGCTCTCTGTTCACAAACTGATACTCATGTAATAATCTGAAATGTTGCTGACATCTGAATTTGCTTACCTCTTAAGAGATTCAGTGGTGAGATCCACCACTGTAGATTTGGCAGAATGTATTTTATCAGTAAAAGTGTGTGTTGAAAAATCTGGTCCCAGTGGATCGGAATGTTTCCAAATCACCATAAATTACTAGAGCATAAGTTAAAGGAGTTAGGAAGAATATCGACAATATTTATAGCTGTTTTCCATCGACCTTTTTGGGTGCTACTGCTATCCAGTAGTGTAAAATATAACCTGTTAGAGAAGAACTAGCATCATATAGGAAGTCAGTAGCACTTATCAGGTTGTTGCTTCAGTGGACAGTTCCCTCCTTCATGCAGACATTAGCACCAATAATTTTTTCCCATTTTCTGGCTTCATGGGGATTATCGCTGTAAAGATTGATACTGCGCATCTAACACCATGGCACAGTTTATGATATGGAAACACTGTATTGCCCATACTTTAATAATGCCTTTATATAAAGTTATTGCTCAAATGCATTTGTTTTCATTGATTTTTCTTTAAATGCCAAGGATATATAGCATATACAACACGCCAGTATATTTAAATGGTTCCATGATGTCACATAATGTGTTGACTTGTGATTAGCATATCCCATAAATGCTTGGCAGTATATTGTAAATGTGCAAGAGAGTTATGGATGGGGTCATGACAGACTCATATGATGGCTAGGTCAGCTGTTGTAGCAATTCTTTGGTGGTTCTACATAATACTTTGCAAACTTTCCTGTTATTACAGAAATGCTTATTTCTAGTCCATGGGTACAAAGACTGGGAAGCTGCTTACACAATGTCTAGCACCTTTAATTAATGAAGGTGAAATTATTATTAATGGGAGGAAATTTGTGGCCAGTTATCTCACTTGCATTATGGCTAAAATGCTGCAGTAATATCTCATTAGAAATTATGCTGTTTGGATGTGTAACAAAAGACAGAGGTCAGGAGGAATGGTATTTCAGTATATGAGCTTAGGATGTGATAAAAAATGTATCTTTTTACTGCCGTAAATTACATCCCTTTGATATGAATGTAAGGGAAGTCTACAGTAGGAGATAACCAGAGGAGAAGGGAATAAACAGAAGAAATGGCCTTCAGATGAGATATTAAACCGAGGCTGCATATGCTTGAGTTGGTCACGTGGACATAAAATATCCTATATCAGTGATCAAAAAGAGTAGGAGACATTCCGCAATACCTTGGCCAAATTTCCCCTCAGAGTATAAATACCATCTCACACTTTTCGGCCACTAAACCAAGACAAAAACACTAAAGGTGGAGGAGTGTCCATATTCACACCTCCAGGCTAGTTGCTCAAAACAATGCATCTGAAATTCTCCAGGTGCAACTAACATTAGGTAAGACTGCAGTCCAGACTGTAGCTTACTACAGATCTCCCACCATGCCCCAAGATTCTCACTACACCTTTCTAAAGATACTGGAAAATATTAAGATATAACCAAACACTCTAATACTGGGTGATTTCAACTAACCTGCCATTAATTGGGAAAACTACTCGGCCACCAACACCTTTTCCCAACGGTTCCTGGAATTCATTAATTCCAATGCCCTGGATCAACTAATCTATTGTCCCACCAGTGGCTCCAATATCCTAGACTTGGTCATTACTAACATGGGAGATAGATGCTCCACACCAGTGGTCACCCCCTCATTGGTCAGGTCTGACCATAAGCAAATCACCCTTGACATCCACATCCCACCCCCACCCCCCAGTAAGGAAACCTACGTAAAAAACTTCTCCAAAGCCAACTTCATGCTACTCAAGTCAGAAGTGACAAACTTCATGGCACCCATGCAGACAGGAGCTGAAAGTTCGACTGCTGAATCCTACGCTAAGGCACTGTATGAGCACATCCACTCATGCATTAATCGTGCCATCCCATATAGAACCAAGACACTCTCCTCCAAAAAAAGGAAGCCAATCTGGTGGTCCCCTGCCATAAACAAACTATACAACAGAAGGAAGAAACTGTTGCAGAAAAGAGGAAAATCCTAGGATGCAAAAACCTCCCTTACCAGCCTCAGTAAGAAGCTGAGATCCCTCATAAAATCCACCAAAGCTAGTTACGAAAATAGAATTGCCAAAGATAACCACAAGGCATTCTATAGTTATGTCAAGAATCTAAATGGTAATGCTCAGGTCTGCTCTGAGCTACAACAGAATGGCATTAAATATACTGATCCCAAGGATATTGCCAATATCCTGGCAGATCGATTTAGTGCCAGATTCACCCCCTAAAGGGCCCATCTCAATACCAAAAGATTGCCAAATTCTGGTAATCACAGACACACATGTAGAAACTGCACTCTCCAAAGCTAAGAATACAGCATCCATGGGACCAGATGACATCCTGGGCTGTGTACTACATGAACTACAAAATTAACTGGCACCTCACCTAAGTGTCATGTTTAATCATAGCCTCACCTCAGGCTTCATGCCCACTGAGTGGTGCACAGCTACAGTTAACCCACTCCACAAGGGGAAATCCACCTTGGATCCCGGGAACTACCGTCCCATCAGTCTGACGAGCCTGATCTGCAAGGGTATGGAATGTATTATCATGGAACTTATAAACAAAGACATTGGCAACCTTCAAACACTGAACCCCACCAGTTTGGGTTCGTGAAGGGCCGATCTTGTCTCCTGAACCTGATTGATTTCTTTGAATCAGTCTCCAGAGTTGTGGACGAGGGTAAGGCAGTCCACACAGCCTATATGGACCTTGCCAAGGCCTTCGACACCATCCCCCACTCTGAAATCATAGATAAACTTACTAGGCTGGGCATAAATCCCTACGTCACCTGATGGGCTGCCAACTTGCTTACTGACAGAACCCAGACTGTAAAAGTAGTCAACTCCAAATCCAGCTCCAGACAAGTGACAAGTGGAGTACCTCAGGGTTCAGTCCTGGGACCGCTCTTCTTTGGCATCTACTTCTCTAAAGTACAGGCCAACACAAGGGACTTGCTAACAAAGTTCACAGATGACTGCAAACTGGGAGCCATTATTGAATCCCCAAATGATGTGGATATTCTACAAAAGGGCCTTACAGAAACAGATGCTTGGTGCCAGAGCCAAGGGTTTAAGCTTAATGCCAAGAAATGTATAGTTATCCCCTTTGGGAAAAAAACATGTACCCATGAATTACCACATAGGTGGCAGTACACTAAACACTGAAAGTGTGATGACAGACTTAGGGACACAGGTGGACAGTGGTCTCACCTTCGATAACCACATCACCACAACAGTCAGGAAATCCTTCTATGTGGCACACCTCATCACTAAGGGCTTTTCATCCAGAAAAAAAGAAGTCCTTGTCCCACTGTATTCATCCCTCATTAGACCCATTATAGAGTACAACGCCCCATTTGGTATGTGCCTCACAAGACATCTGCAACAGCTGGAAAGGCCGCAGAAATACCTCACGAAAAGAATCACAGGCCTAAAGCAGATGCCCTATGCTGACCATCTAAAAAAACTCCCACTATACTCTGTGGCATATTGTCTACCCAGAGGTGATCTCTGCTTAACATACAAGGCCATGTCAAACCCTGAGCTGTTGGACATGCTCCACGTAAAGAAATCCCAATCCCTCAGAGCCACACGCTCCAGGGATCTAAACCTTGTCATCACAATGAACAAAACATGCTGGAGGGATAGGTTCCCGACCTAGAGACTCCCCATAGTCTGGAATAGACTGCCCATACATGTCAAGCAGAGTGCCTATTTGGCCCTCTTCAAAAGGAACCTTGACGATTGGATGGGAGATAGGAAATTCACCCCGGGGATCACGTCAGTTGCCCTGCTAGACAGGGGTCCAGGGAAGTAAATATTGTGGGAAGAACTATCCGGGGAATTGTTATGGCTAGGCTTGTATAGGCCCTAGAGCTGATAGCCTTGTACCAACCTGTGACCCTATGAACCTAGTGAGTTTCCCCTGAAAAGAAGCCACTAGCCTATTGGCACCTAATGCGGTCAACAAAGAATAAATAAATAAAAAATAAAAATAAAATGCTATAAACCCTGGGTTATGGGAAGGTAGAAAGGATGATAAGCTAAGAATACAGGAGATCATGCAGAAATAGACTTTTCACCTCTTTATTTACTGATAACTGGCTGGTGCATTTATTTATTTACATTTTGTTAGCAGATGTAGAGCACTGACTACAACAACAATTATAGGCTCAGCCCCAGTTACATAAAGTAGTAACGAACATTACAGTGCATGTACAGCAATATATGTAGACCTACAATGACAGCACAGTTTACAGCAAAAAGATAATACATGAAATAGTGGCTAATGGTAGAGTGCCTGTACTGGAAATGTGAAGACATACAGTGGTCAGACAGAAGAACGTCAAGAAGATACTGTGTTACATAAACATGTTACAAGTACAGTTACATTGTTTGGCTAATAAGTGATTAGAGTAGAGTACGCACAGTGACTTGGTTTGTAGATGTAATAGAGAATAAAGGAGAAAGCATAGAAGTGTTTGAGAAAGAAGTAGAGAGAAAAATATACAATGATAGGGAGCAGTGAATGGAAGGAACCAATATAGTACCAGTGATAAAGATTTGAGTATTTCATTTAAATAGGGTGGAACAGTGATAGTGAGAAAGAGGGTGATGTCAGACAGGCAAGCTATACATATGTACAAGGTTACCAGTGTTGAAATGGTAGGAGAGCTGTGGGTGGAGATAACTAGATGGGAGGGTGATGTGGAAGGAATGAGAGACAGGTCTTTGGGGGAAGAAAGGCACAGACTCTGAATGATTTACATGTCCATGTGCTAAGACATTTAACACTACTGCTTTGTAAGCCATTTATTAATTATCTCTCTAGAACCAGTTCTTTTAGGACAGTAACATGTCTAGGAAGGAGTGGGGTGATGACAAAACTCAACTCCCAAATTACATTCCTCATGGATGCTATAGGAAAACAAAACAGTATACCTCATAATGCTGGCAGAATGCTTACTGAAGCAAATAAAACTCTGGCTGGTTTTGTGGGGATTTATTGAGAATACAAATATGGGCCCTTTTTGAACACTATTTCTGTGGTTCCTATTTATCAACATAGAAGCAATTTTACTTGTTTGAAACAGTTACAGGAACAGTCTGGGGGGGGGTGCTGGTTAGGTTGAATATCCTGAATGTTAATTTGATTGACAATTAGCACAATGGTTTCCTACAGCAGAAGTATTAACTGTTCTTTTTTGTGGCATGTATGGACTTTTAGTTCCTTTGATACTGTACTTCACAGGAGGCAAGAAAGGAGATTAAAAACTAGTGGGTGGACACCAATATCATGAAGGAAGGTAAAACTGTCCAACTGACTCAGAGCAGTAGGTGGCAGTTACGGGAAGCTGAACTACTGATAAACAGACTTGAAAAACAGAGATAAAACTCAGTGGTTGGTGATGTTTAACAATGTAAGAAATATGGCTCTCAAAATCGGAGGGTTATTATGGGATAGCAGTGTGGATATTGATATAATAAATGAAATGTGGGCAGTTGATATTAGGCAATATTATCTTAAAACAGTGTGTCAGGAACTTGTTGGGAAGGGCAGGATGAGGTGATGGTTGATATGAAATATTTATTGGGGAAAACATTCAGTATGAGGCATAATGTCTGAGATAACGGGCAACGATGATAGGCAGAAGCTGGTTGAAGTAGGTAAAGGGGCTAGATTCATAGATTCATAGGTACATAGATTCATAGATTGTTACTAGGCTAATAACCCAAGGGACCTTTCTAAGCCTAGCCAAGGATAATGATGTCCTGCATCCAAATAGGCCATTGAGGGCCAGGCATTTATAAGCTACCTCTGTCCATAAGGGACATGGATGCCAGGCCTGGTGAAAATGTCCTGTTCCCCATCCACTTGTCTAGGCTGTGCTTAAACTGGGTAACTGATGAACTCAGCTTCACATGGATGGGAAGCCTGTTCCATAGGAGGGGCAGACTCTAGGACATGGACACACTCAGACTCGGAAGGCTAGAATTAAAGGTACGCAAGGGGAGAATGGTGTATGGGTGGTTGATGGAAAGATGCTTATTCAAGGCCCTCAGCTAGAATATAGACTACCCATGTTTACATCAACCTCCAAGAAAAACACCACCACACTCCAGACAAATATCCAACGGCATCTGCCGATTCATTACAAACTCATCCCTTGTTCAGCATCACCCTACAAAAAAATCAAATAGCTACCCATAAATCAAAGATCTAACCTACTGTTAGGATCCCAACTCTATAACTACTCAGACTTCAGACATGTACACCCCCCACTCTGCAGCTGAACTTCATGAAAAGACCTCCTATTACAACCGGAGAAACTACTCACAAACCACACCAACTCTCATTACTAGTAGAGTCAAACTCAACAGAACTGTACATGCATTCTTCTCTCAGGCACCTACTTTTTGGAAAGCTCTCTCCATTGACCTAAAGGGACTCAACACATACTCCAAATTCAGAATGCAATTCGAACAGCATTTCATCCAAGCCAAATGCTCCTACATCAACACAGGAAATATCACTTAACACATTATCCCTATCTCTTTTTCCATTTCTCTTCTCCTCACAGAATTACTGAAGGGTGACCCACTTTAGAAACTAATGTATACATTGTACATTACACTCTGCTTGTACATAAACAGTTTTTCTATGTGCCTAATCTGAACTACTCTGTTGTTTACATTTCTGCCTTTTTGTTTATAAAATGTTGTGTATTGCACCTGAGATGAGCCTGAAATTGGTCAGTATTGATCAGTGTACTAAGGCTGACTTATATGTATATATATATATATATATATATATATATATATATATACACACACACATTTTTTTTATATACTTTTTTTCTCATAGAGAGGGTGGTGGGATCTTAGAACTTTGCCACAAATAATGGTGGAATGCAAGAGTTTGGAGATTCTTGGAGCATACAAGATGGTATGAGAGAATTGGTAGGGAGTGGTAGTTGCAAATCACCTACCTACAATATTCAGTAGAACTAGATAAGCCATAAGTCAACTTTTGTAAGAATAGCCATATATTTGCATATTCATAAGAAAAACTGTTTTATTTATGACTGGTATAAGATATTCACAACATTGGCTCCATTGCAACCATATGACATTTATAGTGTTTAGACTGTATATGTGTTTACAAAGTCTACTGTGGGCAATTGTCCTAACAATTAATGCAAAAAGAAAAAGCTGCCTTTATTATGTTCTGTGACTTTTGTTTGGTCTTGGACTCTTAATCTAGATGCTACCACATGCACAGAAAGGGACAAAGTCTGGATACTTTGTAATCTTTTGCCAACTAGATACTCAGTGGTAATAATACTTGGCCAAATGCTCTCTTTGGAACTATCTATTGTCCTTTCACTACCACTAAATAAAATATATGTCTTTATGTATTTATTTATTTATGTTTGTTTACTAGGATGGTCTGACTATCAAAAGTGTCCCTTTTTAATGGAGCCTCGGGGAGAAAAACTCCACGTATGACAGTACAAATATGCATCAGTAAAATCAATTATATGAACATATATGAGTACTTGACATTGCAAAGTAAAGAATGGTACTGAATAAAATTTTTTTTTAAAGGTTCATTGTAAATTGATATTAGGTGAATGAGAATACAGTTTCCTTAACATATAATTCAGTTCCATGTTAGAGAAATGTTATCTATGCACTGTAGGAGTCAGATGAAAGTTTAGGTCCATTAGTACAGGTGTAGGGATGAGTTTTAGGGATGAGTTAGTGAAATATTAATTATGAGGAGGGGGAGTAGGGCTACATTTTTAGTACAGGGTGCAACTCTCAGAACTGCTTCATGCTGGATTTCACTAGTTGCCATAATTGTTTCTTTACCATACCTCTCACCTGTCCTTGATTTTGCCTCATAATTTGGCCTTTTCCTCTTAGGTAGGTTCTAGGCTATCAGCCCTGGGGCCTATACAAGCCCAGCCAAAAAGGTACCCTGACTTTTGCCACCCAAGAAAATTATTTTCCTGTGCCACTGTTGAGCAGAGCCACAGAGGTGATCCCCGGGGTGAATTTCCTATTTCCCATCCAATCATCAAGATTTTTCCTGAAGAGTGCTAATGAGGAGCTTTGTTTGATATAGATAGGTAGTTTATTCCAGAGTATGGGAAGTCTCTGGGACAGGAATCTATCCCTCTAGCATGTTCTGTTTATTGTGGTGACAAGGTTTAGGTCCCTAGAGCGTGTAGCTTGGAGGGATTGGAATTTTTTTAAGTGGAGCATGTCCAACAGCTCTGGGTTTGACATAGCTTTGTATGTTAGGCAGAGATCACCTCTGAGTAGGCGATATGCGACTGAGTAAAGCTGGAGTTTTTTGAGATGGTCTGCATAGGGCATCTGTTTGAGGCCGGTAATCCTCTGTGTGAGGTATTTATGCGGCCTTTCCAGTTGTTGTAGATGTCTTGTGAGGTACATACTAAAAGGGGCATTGTACTCTATAAAGGGTCTAATGAGTGATGAGTAGAGGGGAACAATTACCTCTTTTTTTCTGGATGAGAAACCTTTTATGATGAGGTGTGCCACGTAGAAGGATTTCCTGACTACTGTGGCGATGTGATTATGAAACGAGAGACTACTGTCCACCTGTGTCCCAAGGTCTCTTATCACACTTTCGGTGTTAAGCATACTGCTGCCTATGTTGTAGTTCATGGGTACAGAGTTTTTACTTTTTGGCATTGAGCTTGAGGCCATGGATTTGACACCAGGCATCTGGCTCAGTGAGGCCCTTTTGTAGGATGTACACATCGTTAGGAGTTTCGATTATGGCTCCTAGTTTGCAGTCATCTGCGAACTTCGTTAGCCAAAGACCTTCTGTGTTAGCCTGTACTTCAGAGAAGTAGATACCAAACAGGTATCTACTCTGTAAATTTTTTGATTTTCTGGTAAATTGTTGAAGATTATGGTCAGTCAGTAATGCCAGATATTAGAGCTTTATACTTCATATTGCTCTGAAAATATACGTTGATGCAAAAGGTGCAGTTGTACCAATCCTGCTTAACCCATAACAGTAGATGTTTGAATTTCAACACTGCTGCAGTAGCCTATGGGCAGTGTCCTACCAAGGACACAGTACCCCGCCAGCTTGCCAAAGCTCTAACTTCCCTCCCTCTCACTCTGGCTACTGATAGGCTGTACCTTTTTGGTGTAAAGTATATCAGCAACCAGATTGAGATAAATCTTAAGGATTTTACTATCGTGAGAAAGGAAGGAAGATTCATCCTGAGCCAACAATCAATAATCACCATAAAAATCATCCAAACAACAATAACAACCATAATAAAGGAGGTTGTGTTCCATCTCAACTATCTACAAATGGGGATAGTGGGTCGGTGCGGCTACTGCAGCAGTGAAGAAATTAGAATATCTACTGTTATGGGTAAGTAGGACTTACACAATGTACTATATTCTTCATTCTCACTGCTTCAGTTGCCTATGGGTAGATTCTCAAAGCTTACCCTACCTGTGAGGGGGGAAGGATAAGGGTCCAGGAGCCCCTGAAGAATGTTCTTAGCAAAGCCTATTCTGGACCAAGAGAAGGAATCCAGTTTGTAGTGCTTTGTGAATGTATGAACGAGAACCAAGATGCTGCCTCTAGATTACTTCGAGCATTCATCCCTTTCCAGTATGTCATCAAAGATGACAAGACCCTGGTAGAATGTGTCTTAACTTTGCCTGGAATAGTTATACCATGATGTCAATAGCAAAAAACAATAGCAGACAACCATCTAGATATAGTCTGTTTAGATGTGTTAGCCTTTTTTAGTCCCAGCATAGGAAACAAAGAGCTACATACCTCTCAACCTCTTAGCACACAAAATCTGGACAAAGACAAAATAAGGGGAGGGGGGGGCAAAGGCTCAAAAGTAGGGACAGATTTTAAATACTGCTCTTATAAACTTAAAGCATTGCTAGAATAACAAGATCTGTGTTAGCATGCATCTTCTGAAGGATATGAAGTATGAAACTCAAATGTTTGTCATTATTTACTGACTTCATTCCTCAGTAATTTGCCAGAAAGCTACACATTTTATAAGGAGCAGACCAAAAACATGAAGCAAAATATGGACATTCTGCAAAATTCTGGACAGATGAGAGGTATGAACAGCTGTTTAGCATTCCTAAATGGCTTTCCTCTGTCAAGGTGGTACCTGAGCTGCCGGTGTTCATCCAAGGTATATAGAATCTGTTCTCTCTTGTTTTTTGGATCAGGATAGAACAATAAGAGATTTATGGCTTGATTCAAGGTAAATTAAAAAAAAAAAAACTTTAGGGATGAATGAAGGATTAGTGTGTAATGTGACCTTATCCCTGTAGAAAACCAGATAGGGTTTACCCACCATGAGAGCTTGCAACTCAGATACGCGCCTTGCAGATGTCAGAGTAACAAGTAAAATAGTTTTCCAAGTAATTAAATGCAAGTCAGCCTGAAAGGCTGGTTCCAAGAGAGTCAGTTTATCTAGAACAAAACTGAGATCCCATCTGTGCTGTTGGCTGCTGAGATTTGCATGCAAAAATCAACTGGACACACAAGCTGATTTAAGTATACTTTTCTATGCACTTTGCTTATTTAAGATTAGGTATTTGCAGATATTTGTTTCATTGAATAATGTCCTGTCTGTCTCTCTGCAGTTCCTGTTGTGGTGTTAATCTTGGTGGCTTTGGAATTGCCCGCCCCTGCTGTAAATCTGTTTTTGGACACTCCTCCTCTGCCTATCTCATTTGCTCACTCAACTGAGTACAGTGAGGTCATATTTTGATTTCGGATGCTCCTACCAGTCCTATCTCCTCTGCTATGTACAGATAGAGCACTTGGGAAGGACATCCCCTATAGCATCTTAATCTGCTCTGTTCCTTCCCTCTCCACAAAAAAAAATATATATATATATATATATATATAAATATATATATATATATATATATATATATATATATATATATATATATATACATATACTTTCTTGAGCTGCTGTTACATAACTATCTTCTACCTCATTACCTTAATTTACTGTTCTGTGTGCTTTTAAGTGTTCAAGTGCCCTTATTCTGCACTTGGTGCCTCCATTTTGATTTTTCATAACTTACTGCTCTCTTCACTTGTTTTTTGTCGTTTTAAACTTATCTGCATTTATTTAAACTATATTTGCCTTAATATTGCTACACACTCAAGTGTGCTAGCTTGTACTGCATTTAAAGTCTTTTTGCTACTGTTTTAACTGCTTTTCTGCAAAAAACAAAAGTTCTAAGCTTGTTTCCTGCCGTTCCTTTAACTAGTCTAGTCCAGATACAGATTTGCTGTGCCAGGACTGTTTTGTAAGTTTCTGATCCCCCCAGACCTTTCTGTGTTGGAGGGAAGCCTTCTAGCTTATCAGTGGGAGTGGTAAGCACTAGGTAGCCTATCTACCACAAGAGGAGTAGTTTTTGGCCCAGAGATTGTAGTTTATTGGCTGTTTGGTCACTTTTTCCATTCCCTTCAACTTTCAGGTTTAAAAGCCCGGGTTTGCAGTTGTTTAAACTCCACAGATCCAGCTTTGGCATCCTGAACACTACAAAAGCAACCGGAAGGAGAAAGAGATACTCTAAGCGCCTCCATTTTGATTTTTTTTAATAATTTTTTGCTCTCTGTCTTGTTTTTGTCGTTTTTAATTTATCTACATTTATTTAAACTGTATTTGCTTTAATATTGCTACACACTCAGGAGTGCTAGGTTGTACTGCATTTAAAGTTTTTTTTTGCTACTGTTTTAGCCACTTTTCTGCAAAAAAAAAAAACTAAAGTTCTAAGCTTGTTTCCCACCTTTCCTGTAACTAGTCTAGTCCAGATACAGACTTGCTGAATCCAGAACTGTTTTGTAAGTTTCTGAGCCCCCCCAGACCCTTCTGTGTTGGAGGCAAGCCCTCTAGCTTATCAGTGGGAGTGGTAAGCACCAGGTAGCCTATCAACCACAAGAGGAGTGGTTTCTGGCCCAGAAATTGTAGTTTATTGGCCGTTTGGACAGCTTTTCTATTTCTTTCAACTTTCTGATTTAAAAGCCCATGTTTATATGGGTTTGCGCTTGTTTAAGCTCCGTGGATCCAGTTTTGGCATCCTGCAGACTACAAGAGCAACAAGAAGGAAAAAAGAGATACTCTAAGTGCCTCCATTTTGATTTTTTTTCATAATTTACTGCTCTCTGCACTTGTTTTTTTGTCATTTTTTAATTTATCTGCATTTATTTAAACTGTAATTGCCTTAATATTGCTACACACTCATGTGTGCTAGCTTGTACTGCATTTAAAGTGTTTTTGCTACTGTTCTAACTGGTTTTCTGCAAAAAAAAAAAAAAAGTTCTAAGCTTGTTTCCTGCTTTTCCTGTAACTAGTCTAGTCCAGATACAGATTTGCTGTATTCAGGACTGTTTTGTAAGTTTCTGAGTAACCCTCAGGCCTTTCTGTTTTGGAGGGAAGCCTTTTAGCTTATCAGTGGGAGTGGTAATCACTAGGTAGCCTATCTACCACAAGAGGAGTGGTTTCTGGCCCAGAAATTGTAGTTTATTGGCCGTTTGGGCATTTTTCCATCCCTTTCAACTTTCTGGATTAAAAGCCCATGTTTGCACACCGTGCAGCTGCACTCAGCTGAGGTAAACTATTACCGGTGCCAGAAAGTTTGCTCTTCAATTTTCCCCTTCGAACAAGCTTATTCTTTTACTTCTTGCACTTCAGTTAGCGTAACTGGCTAGCACTTTAACAGGCTTTTGTAGCATTTATTGTAGCACACTTAGGTGCTATTAGCACTAGCTGTTCCTACGCAGAAACAGCACCAGTACTTATTAGTTATGACTACCCCTCCTGGTATGATTGTAGGGCAATTTCCTGTGCTTTCTCCTGTTAACCTGATGCACTTGGACATTCTGAGACAGTGTGGAAACTGTCTAATGTACACACACAACACTCTCCTCTTACCTCCCAGCACTCATACCTCTGAGAGATGCACTTATATCACCAAAATGGAAGTAGTGCATGCTCCAACCAAGACTGGACTAGTTGGTCAAGAGGAGAAGGTCAACATTTGCAACTCACTAAATAAAACACACAGCCCTCCAAAACACCAACCATCACAACCCACACATAGAAACACAAACCATCCACCCACCTTCATGGAGGCTCTCAATAAAAATGTACCCAAACAGCAGAGACCCCAGAGACAGAAACGCACTCCACTACCACAACACAACACCAATCCCAGAACACATAGCTCACCACCAAAGTGTGCCCCTCAACCCAAGGCCTTAAGGCAAAACACTTTGCCCAATGTACTAATCATAGGATACTCAATTGTGAGGCACACTGATGTCCCACTCACTAGGTTGAACAAGGAGAAGGTGACAGTCAGTTGTCTATCAGGTGCCAGGATCCGCCACATAGCACATGCACTCAGGTCACTCCACAACAAGTTCAAATATGACTCAGTCATTGTCCTTGTGAGTGTGAATGACCTGAGATGTACCTCCCTGGACTACATGAAAAGAGATGTGATGGAACTCTCAGATTTATGTGGCCCAGGCAGGTATGACCCTAGCCCTGAGCAGTATTCTACTGTCACCCAAAATGATACCACAGTACGAGCAGAAGATGATTGACTTCAACAACTTGTTAAGTTTCTGGTGTCATTCTAAAGGGATCCAGTATCTGTCTGCCTGGGATGACATGATCGACAGATCTCGATGCTTTGCCAGAGACTGTACACATCTGTCACCTTTGGGATTCCAGGTATTGGCTAAGGCTCTTGCACCCCTACAGTGCCTTTTTTAGGCAGTCTTCCAAAGATCAAAATTCTACCATAACAGCTACAAACAAATGCAATCTGAGGGTCATGCTGCTCAGTGCTAGAAGTCTAAATCTCAAGATGCACTTGCTTGAAGCTCTCCTCAAAATGGACAATGTCGACATCTGTGCTGTAACAGAGACCTGGTTTAAAGAGGCAGAAAGCACTCCTGTGCTCCCAGGCTACAACTCATTCCATACTTTGAGACCCCAGAATGCGGCCAGAAGCTCCAAAGTGGGTGGTGTCTCCATATTCTTAAAGGATACGCAGACCTCTAGACTGGTAGGCCAGCATAATGCATCTGAGATACTTCAGGTACAACTAACACTGGGTAAGATGGTGATACAAGTCATAGCCTTCTACTGGAACCCCAAACATGTCCCTAGACTCACACACCAACTTCTTAAGCACCCTGGAATCAATCAAGGTCTAACTCAATACTCTCATACTGGGTGACTTCAACTACCCTTCCATCAACTGGAAAAACTATTCAAGTACCAATGTACAGGTCCAACGCTTTCTGGAATTTATCAATTCCAATGCCCTGGACCAGCTCATTCTGACCCCCACTGGAGGAAGCAACATCCTAGACCTGGTTATCACCAGCATGGGAGACCATTGCTCCACACCTATAGTCAATTCCTCCCTGGTTAAATCTGACCACAAACTGATCACCATGGAAATCTCCATCTCACCTACACCCCCCGCTAAGGTGACCACCCTGAAAAACTTCTCTAAAGTCGACTTTGGGCTCCTAAAAGCAGAGGTGGCTAACTTCTCAGCACCCATGCCAATGAAAAATAGTTGCATGACTGCCGAATCATACACTAATGCACTGTACAAGCATGTACACAAATGCATGGACCTTGCCATACCAAATAGAACTAAGATGCTCTCCTCCAAAAACAGGAAGCCAATCTGGTGGTCCCCAGCCATCAATAAACTCTACAACAGAAGGAAGAAACTGCTGCAGAAAAAAATGAAGTTGCAAGACTGGAAAACCTCCCTTATCAGTCTCAACAAAAAGCTGAGATCACTTGTCAAATTCTCTAAAGCCAGCTATGAAGGCAGAATTGCAGCTGACACCAAAAGCGACCAAAAAGCATTCTATAGCTATATCAAAAACCTCAAAGGCAATACCCAGATTTACTCTGAGTTATTGCACAATGGCACCTCCTATACTGAATCAACAGATATAGCCAACATACTGGCCGACCGATTTAGTGCCAACTTTACCCCCCCCCCCCAAGGGCCCTATCACAATACCAGATGAAAGCCTGGTACCCACCATTTCTGCAGCACAGGTAAAAGCTGCATTATCCAAAGCCAAGAATACAGCGTCCATGGGACCTGATAATATCCCTGGCTGTGTCCTACACGAGCTACAAAACAAACTGGCACCACATCTGTGTGCCCTGTTCAATCACAGCCTTACCTCAGACTATGTCCCTAATGAATGGTGCACTGCTACAGTCATCCCGCTCCATAAAGGGGGAGTAACTACAAACTCTGGGAACTATTGCCCCATTAGCCTGACAGGCCTGGTATGCAAAGCTATGGAGCACAGCATCACGGACCTGCTTAACAAAGATATAGGCAATCTCCAAACTCTTGACCCCACACAATTTGGCTTTGTCAAGGGGAGATCCTGCCTACTGAACCTGGTTGACTTCTTTGAGGAAGTCACCAAGGCTGTGGATGAGGGTAAGGCAGTGCATACAGCCTACCTCGACTTGGCCAAGACCTTTGATATCCTTCCCCACTCAGGTATCATTGATAAACTCACCAAACTAGGCATCAATCCTTACATCACTAGGTGGGTTGCAAATTGACTCACAAACAGGACCCACAGAGTAAAAGTTGCGGATTCCTTTCAGAAACTGATTGACCACAAGCACAGAAGAAAGAGGGGGATCTTTAGGCAGAGATAGCTGCAAGATGCACCTTGATGGAAGCATACGACAAGCCATCTTTAAGTAGCTCACACAAATATTTAAGAACCAGTGATACTTCCATTTGCCAATATAAAACTTTTTAGTATCAGGTTTTCTTGTCTCCTTTAGTATCTGTATAGATCCCCTTCAGAAACAAAACGTTTCAAAATTACGAACTTCAAATGGCTGAGACCATAAGATCGAAGTTTTGAAACTTCAACGTTTTGAATAGAGATAGCCGTACAGAGTGGAATGAGAAATTTACCGTTTTCCTCACAGTAGTGAGATCTTGGAGTTAGTATATTTATTTAGCATGGGGTGTGGGGGTGTAGGTGGACTTGCCCCCCCTGCAAAAAAGTATTTTTTTATTACATTTTCGAAGCTTCAAAACTTTGATCTTATGGTCTCAGCCATTTGAAATTTGAAGTTTTGAAACTTTGAGCTTCTGAAGGGGATCTCCTGCTGCATATCCTCATGAAAAAGGTCTATGAAACTCCCCTTATGGTGTGTGAGTAAATCCAGTCTGTAAGGAAGCTTGTGGTAATTGCCTTTAGCCAATTCCATAAAAAGGAAGAAGCAATTTTGCCTGGGTCAAAAGGGAGTCATGACAAAATGTTTGGCAATTCTTTCTGAATCTTTGGAAATACCTTGGAAATCACTGGAAATGGTGGAAAAGCATACAGGAACATTCCCAACAAAAGGGATGACAGATCATCTGTTCTTCATACTTGGCTGCAAGGAAGTCTTCTAGTTGTCAGTTTTGTAAGGAGATGAACATATCTACTCCAGGCATGCCTCACATCTGTATCAATTTGTGGAACATGCCTGTATTGAGTTTCCAGTCTTGAGGATCTGTTAAGTCTGCCTGCCAAAATGTTTTGCTCTGATGGAATGTAAGAGGCTTAAAGAGTCAGAGAATGATAAAGATCCAACCTCTAAGCCATCACTGACATTCGGCAGGGAGGGTACCTCATCACTGTGCTATTATCTGTAACCACCTGTAAAAGGCCCAGATCCCATAGATGGTGTAGAGATTTCAAAGCATGAATCACTGCTGTAATTTCCTTGATGTGTATGTGCTTTGATCAGTCTGAAGAGTCACACAAACCTTGCACATTTTTATTCCCATGGAAACTGCACCCCAAGCACAATCTGAAGGGTCTGCCTGGTCAGATTGAACTGGGGTTGGAAAAGAGAAAGGGGGTCATGGATTTTGATCCCTTCACCACTATAATTTATGCCTTATAACCCCACATCATTGGCATCTGAGAGTCCAAGTGATGTAGGTGCTGGGTCTAAGAATTTTTTGGGTAACACTGAATTTTTTCGTGTAACCAGGCGATTGGTATCATAAGGATCATGTATGACATGAGGCCTAGAATCCTGAGAAATTCTCTTGTAGGAGCCTGAAGCTGTTGAGAAAAAATCAGAAAGCTCTGCTAGTATGTTATTACATTGTCTTTTGAAAGGAAGGCCTTTTGCTTGAGTCTAGCAATCAGACATTCCAAAAAGACAATTTTGTGAGGGCGTGACTTTTGTAGATTTTGAAAGACAGGAGGTTGGACACCTGTGTTAAGGACTCCAACCATCTGACAGAAGACTGCACAAATAAGCAAGTCATATAAAGAAAGAAAATTGTGGATGCCCTGCAATCTGCAGTGAGCCATCACTGGGACCAGACATTTTGTGAATACTCAAGGTGCAATATCGAGCCCAAAGGGTAATGCAGAGAACTTACGATGAGTTCCAGATACAGCAAACCTTAGGATAAATCCTTGAAACTGTGAGCAATGGGTATGGGATGGTAAGCATCTTTGAGATCCAGTGTTACCATGACAGTGGTCTGGAAGCAGTGCAAGCACTGACTGTAGGATCAACACCTTGAATTTTAAAACTTTCACATAAAGGCTGAGAAAAGACAGATTTAGCACAGGTCTCCATGTGCACACCTTCTTTGGTACCAAATGTATCCTGGAATATAAACCTTTGACAATGTGATCTGCAGATATTGGTTCTACGACGCCTGATTCTAACACATGTTATAACACTGATGGAAACAGGTCTATCTGGTTTGGTGGACATGAGGGAATTCCACTAAAAAGAGAGTCCACCCCACTGCCATGTGAATCCTTCCTGAATCACCTTCATTACCCATTGGTCTGAAACCATCTTACTCCAGGTTAAGGGGTTGAGGGTCAGTTGGTGTGCAATATGTAGGGAAACTGGGGCAAGAGGTTTTGGTAAGGTGATCAGATTCACAGCATATTCATTCATTAGCTGGAGCTTGACTGTTATTGGGAAAGTTATTTATTTTATTTGGTTTGGGATAGTTATCCTCCTGACATTTTATTTTGGTAGCTTGCTTGTGATTAGGATGGGGTTTCTGTTTGTTCTGCCCTCTAAAGGATTGAGAAACAGCCTTGCTAGGGTAGAACATGGGTACCTGAAAAAGCTTGAGAGACTCTATGCATCAGTTTATCTCTTTCATCCCACTGTTTCAGGATCTGTGTAGCCACAGGCCCAAATACCCAATCCAGGCTAACTGGAGAATTAAGAATTTCAGACTTCAAATCACCAGAAAAACTCTGATTAAGCAACTAAACAAATTTTCTGAAGACCAAAGAAATTCTTCCAAACTATAAGCACCCTTCAACACATACTTCCACATATAACCATGATAATTAAAGATCCTAAAGGCTGACATAGTAGAAGCAAACAGTCTCTTACCTTGTTTGTCTAACCACTTGCCCTCCTTATAAGAGGGGGCAGGGTTAAATGAAGCTAAATGTTTTTTTGTTAACTGTTGCTACTGGAGTTATTGCAGCAGGGTCAGTTAATAGTTGAGAATATAGACATTTATAAACAGGAGAGACCCTACAATGCTTATCAGTTTTCTTTGGAACTGCGACCCATTGAGTCAAGGGCCTTGCAAGCAGCTTTAAAAGAGTTTCCAAGAGCTTGCAAAATGGGAGGAATAGGTTCAGGATTAGGAACCACATCCTCTAACACATCATAAAGTTTGTGCAAGAAGGAAGGCAAACTCTCCACTGAAAGGACTTCTCACCAAAAAACCGAGGAAATGATTAGGAACCACATCCTCTAACACATCATAAAGTTTTCCCATTTCTGGGGTAGCCCCTACTTGCTTCCATGCAAAAACATTGCTGAGTCTGGCATGAGTCTCTGCAAAGAAAAAAACGTCTAGGATTAACTTCAGTTTCACTATCTGAAGAGTCAGAGGTCTGGGTGATGGATTCCAGAGGAGAATCACCCCTGTCTCCTTTAGAATCATCATCATCTGAAAACACATTCTGCTCTCTGGCAAAAGCTACACTAGAAGTGTGAAAAAGGCAAACAGCCCCCAGAACAGACTGACTGTAAAACGCTCTTGGCCAGAAGTGTAGCTAGGGAATGGCAAGAGGAGTAATTGCCCTGGGCTTAATAGGTTGAGGGGCACAATCGACCACCTTTCATCACAATCTCACTCTCTTCAGTGCAATACCTGCTTTTAAAAGCTGGTGTTGCATTTGCAGTGAAACCTGAGTGCTGCAGCACTCCATGTGTGGTCTAAACCGTAGCAACTGTTGCTACACATGTTAATACAAAAAAATATATATTTTTTTAACTAGACATGTGCCATAGTGCTCCATGCAGTCAGGGTATAAAGTGAGGCAACTGTTTGCTACATTTGTAGGAAAAAAGTTTACTGCAGTTTAAAAGCAATTTTTTTTTATAGCTGTAGTTATATGCCAAGTGGAAGGAGGATCCGGGGGTAGGTCACAGAAATGGGAACTGAATGACTGGAACAGGAAGGGGGGGGGGTGTCATGCATCTGGCCACTTGGTTGATGTGACAGTTGAAAGAATTGTACTTTTTTTGGGGGGGGGTTCCTCTTGAATAGAAGAGCTGTATGGCTGCATGGATATGTGGATCTAATGTTAATAAGCCAATCTCTAAAATGTAGAGTTTGACTTAATACAGTGCATTTTTGTTCTCTGAGCTTGAGGGGAAGGGACGTGGATCTGACTCTAATAAGCCGGTCTGTAAAATGTAGAAATCAGCTTAATACAGTGAAGTGCTTTTTTTTGTTGTTGTTGTTCTTCAAGCTGGGTTGGAGGGACATGGATCTGACTGTAATAAGCAAGTCTCTAAAATGTAGAGACTGGCTTAATACAGTGAGGTGCCCCCATTTTTTGTTTGTTTTTGCTCTTCACTTAAAGATCTGAGGGGGTGGGGAGCTGGTTTGTGGTACCAGCACAGGGTGGTGGTAGAGCAAATATATAATATCTGACTTGTATACAGAAACAACCTGATTATCTGCCCTGTAATTAAGTTTTTGTTTCTTGTTTCTAGGAATATACCTACTAGGAGAATGGTTAGGAAACTGCCTACTGTCCCTGGTAAAAGATCTCTTTCCCCAGACAAATCCTTTACCTGAAGTGTTTGGTTCTCAATACCTGTAACAGATACTAGAACAGCCCCTGAGGAAATGTCTAATTCTTGGTCATTAGTAGCCATTACAGCTACACAATAGGAAGTTGAGGCAATAGGTAAGTGGTCTGTGGAACCATCTTTGTCTATGCCAAGTCAACAGCTATACACTGAGGCAATAATTTTACTTTTTTTTTAAGGTACAAGCAGAGTAGAAGAAGCAGGAATGGGAATATATTCCATGTTGTAGCCAGAGACGAAACCTGATTACCAGTTCACAAAGATCAGTAACACTGGGAGGTAAGTATTCACTAGTAAACACCAAGCAGACTTCCTTTCCACATAGTAGTAAACACAAGCAGTACAATGAAAATTATTGTGTCACCAGACCTTAAACTTTTGGTCAGAAGTATCACAGAACATTTATTACCTCAGAAATGAGAAAAAAATTCTAATTCTGTTAAAAACAGTAGCAGCTAGAAAAACACACATTCTATTGTAAAAAAACAGCCCAAATACTTAATATTCAATAACAAATATTTATGAGAGGAAGGGGTCCCCCAAAGGGGTCTTATCTGTTAGGCAAGAAGCTTCCAACTGACTGCTGTTCCACTGGAGCCAATGAGATGCTTCTCCTTGAAGCAGCAGGAACTTAACGAAGATTTATCTAACTCTGGTTGCTCACAAACGGCCCTCAGAAAAGGGTGCAGCCTACCAGCAGCCAGGATGAGAGAGAAGGGAGTTAGAGCTTTGGCAATCTGGCTGGGAGCTGTGTCCTTTGCAGGATACTACTACCCATAGGCTACTGCAGCAGCGACAATGAAGAACATCCTGTTCTATTAATTTTCTAAGAGAATTGCAGTCATATTTAAAAATAATTTCTGATTTTGGGCCTGTGCCCCTAATTATTTTTGTCATTGTCTAGAACTCATGAGCAAACAAGCTGAGAGGTATATCCTGTACCCAAGTCGCCACGGTAGTAAGAGACGAGACTCAGAGTGCTCCTGAATCCACGGAATCAGTGAATCTCATTCAGCTGGTTCTACGCTGATATCTCCTTAGTGCAGGTTATTAAATCTATTTTGGCAAGATTACAAATGCATCATGCAATAAAACACTGCTGCATAGTGTTTTTGGATCTTATGCAACAAGGTCCAGCATCTTGTAATTATATTTTCGCATTTATTGACAATATTTATTGCAAATCTTGCAGTAACCCATAGCTGAGAAATGTTACTTTAATAAAAAAATTAGGTACCTGCTTTATACAATTAATAATCAAAGGAAGGGAGAGCAGGCATTAGGCACCAGCATGGAACCAGGATTGGATGGGGTGCTAATCCACTGAGGAGACACACATAGATAGGGCCAAAGGGAGTCAGACCAGACATCAGGCATAGCGTATGGAACCAGTCATGCACAGAAGCACAAACAAATTGAATCATCAATTCATCTATCAGAATACCTTTGGATTTTGTAAGGAAATCAGCGACTTAGTCAAAAACTAATGTAGACAGACAGATAACATACAAACTCCACAAAGAAAGCAGCCCTGAGAGCCTAAGCCAGAGAACTAAGACTGTGAGGCAGACACACTAACTGGTGCACCATTCTGTCACCCAGAACTGATGGAATGTTCACTCTTATTCTGTCATCACAGTGAAGCACTCCATGGTGAGGTTTCCTACTTTTTAAATAAACAGTATAGCTATGCCACCTGTCAACAGGACATGGATAACTTTTCAAAATTCTTAAATTTCTCTGTGTATGACACCTGCTACAGACATGGTACTATTTCAATTATGTTCCTCCAAACTGTATTCTCCTTATCAGTGTCTGTCAGGACATGATTTCTAATCACTCACACACTTTTCCACACAGATCTCACTTGGGATTTTTGCATTACCACTGCTGCATTATGTTGTGTTAGTCATACCTCTTAGTATGTATTGTAAAAAACTGCCATGCAGCTACTTAGCTTTCGGTGGTGCAGCAGTAGCGTTGTTGCCTCATAGCAAGAGGTTCTCCTGTTCGATTCTCGGCTGGAGTGCATTCTGTGTAGAGTCCGCATGTCCTCCCCGTGGTTGAGTAGCGTTCGAAAGACATGCGTGAATGGGCGTGCCTTCGCTGAAGGCTGGGCATCAGACCTGGCAACTCGGCACCATAAAAATCTACTGCCAATCATTAGCGGACCGGAGTTCCACTGTGGCAACCCCTAACCAGGAAAAGCCGAAAAGGCAAAAAAAAAAAAAAAAAAAAAAAAACATGACTCTAAATCCCCTGTTTCTGATGCCCAGTCCATGTGGCATCAAACCCAGAGAAAGGTGTTTAAAAGAGCACTGGAAAAATGCAGCAACTGTTTTTAATAAGGAGTAAACACTATTTGACAGAAACAACGTTATATATAAATAGTAAATAGTACGTTAACATTAAAAACAAATTTCCAGGATATTTTAATAGAAATTATACTATTAACCTGGAAAAATGTTAGAACTGATTTAAAAAAAATAGTACAAAATAACAAAGTAACCATAATGGACATATGTGTTGCATAGTATTATAATTAATTAGAGCTACAGCTGTTTTTCCTTTTGTCTTGCAATGCTGAATTTAAGGAAAAGAAGTGAGGCCATTCTTATGTTAACTCACTTTTGTTTATTACTACATTGATTTTTAGCATCCATTCTGACATACACAAAACCTACAAAGAGAAGTTGGTACTTCAGTAGACCAGTTTGAGTGGTGCACTCACCCTCGCTTCAAACAGTGACAGTTTCGAGAAAAAGAGAGAATTCAGTTAAAGAGAGAAGCATATGTACATTAAACAGAAGTGTGATCACTTCAGGAATAAAATGGTATAACGTCAGTATATACATTATTTCATTTAAAAGAACTGTGCCCTTTCCAAAGGTCAGTTCATCTGTGTTTCCTGTATTCCATGTAAAGGCATGCATAGGTATAGAAAGCAGTCACCTTGTGCTTGTTTTAGTGTACCACAGGAAACACGCTTTTGGTATGGGGCAGTCTGTCTCAGGGGCTGCAGCAGAACAGCCGCTTTTACTGTGTAAAGCAGCAGCCAATGTACACAATCAGGGTACACACAATCTGCTAAGTGACACTGACAAAGTTATTTATTCATTCACTGAGAAGCTGTTAACTTGTTAGGCTTTTTTTTATGTGGGTGACCCAAGAAGGTTAACTGACTCACTGAAGGTCACACTATATAGTACCTGCAAAGAAAACCATCTACTGGACAGAGTACATTTGGTATCACTACTGCCTCCTGGGTGTGATATTAGCTGCCTAATATCTGTTGAGCTCATCTTTTTATTATGCAGAAAGAACCAGTAAGAACGTTTTCTTAAAAACAGGGAATCGTATTTGTTTCACAGTTTTTCTTTGCAGGTATATATTTAGGAGATTATCTCAGCACTATTAACTCCTGTACTGTCAGTTTGTAAACGTGCTTTAACAGTTTATGTATTTCAGCTGTATTAACAGTCCTCCATCTCATCACTGAAAGGAAGGAAAATACCCAGAACACAGACTTCCTTGGAAAAGATTCATGTAGTGGAACAGAGTGTTTAAGATGTTCTGTTGGTGAGAAAGCTTTGAAAATCACGTTATCTTATATTTACAGTGACACCCATTCTCTCCATGAAGGACAAAGTGCTGTTCTGGGCTGAATGCCACATTTTCTGTTAGCCTGGCTGCCTCTGTTGCTAGGTGTACAGAACGATCTTAGCATATCCACATCTAAAATTACTGCATTAACGGTTCCGCCCACACTGCTGACAAGAGCAACACACAACCAGCCCGGCTGATTTGCCACTGAGCTGGGCAATTGGCTTATTTCATGCAAAAGGTAATGAGAATTTTGAGCACAGGGTTATGAAATTGCCTTCATTAGGATTTTGCTTTTTTAAAACTATGGCATCCTAATATTATTGCCTGGTATCTGCTACATTTAAATAGTGCAGTAGTCTTTTTTTTAAATATTACTACTAAAGCAAATGAATGGCAAATTCTGCTTCTTCAAACACTGTCCGTTTTTTCCCCAGTTTTGTTTTAGCTCTTTTCTCACCAGATGGATAACTGCCTCGGCCATCATACTTGTCCAAAATCTGCACCTCTATCTTTCTTGCTTACAGCTTGCATGCTTTCATTGCCTGCTGTGAGGGTGGCAAGAAAAAGTCAGCATCCAGGTCATCTTTTTCCAGTTTTATAATGGACACTAGCTACTTCAAGCTCAATACATTTCTTCCCCTGCAGCAATGAGAATGACAAGTTACTCAAATTTACCACAAGATGGCAGTAAAACAGCACTTCTCAAAACCGTACAAGATTTCCACAATCCACAGACAGCTCATTTATTTGGACTGACAATTTTCCTTGTCTCCATTAATCACACAGACATATTCTTACTTTTGAAGCTAGACCACTAAGCCTGTTAATAAGACTAGAACATAACTAATGTAGTAATTGTCAGTATCAAATTTTCAGCTCCTATGACACATTTAAACAATGGCTGCTATTAGAGATATCTACTATCCAAGTCTTTACAGTCCTACTACACTAAAATTTAGTGACTGCAGCTTCATTCCCTCAGTGTTTACACTTTAACGCAAGGCTCTGAGACATAAATGACTTAGCATTCTTAACCACTGGTCTGGTTGGTTGCTTTTCTTTGGTATCTAATGATGAGTGTCCAGCTGTAGGGCTGCTCTTTTACAATCAATATTTTATTTCAGTTTTGCTGACCTGTATAACCATGCTGGGCATTGAGAATTCTTCAGAGAGGACCCAAGGGAGAAACTCTGACAGTTTTATAATTGACATACATTGTTATATAACTGATTTCCAAAGCTGTGGTTTACTTTGTGTGTGTGTCTGTGTGTGTTTATATATATATATATATTATATATATATATATATATATATATATATATATATATATATATATATATATATATATATATATATAGCGTGTGTGTGTGTGTATAAAATGTATGTATCTTTGTGTTATATGCACACACATTCATTCCATTAACAGCTAATTAGACTCAATCTATTAATTTATCTTGCAGCTTTTGCTTAGAGATCTGATATAGCAGACCTGAAATGAATAACAAAAGAAGACTTTTAGTACAGGTGGCGATGTCCTGTTTTCTGACCGTAATGTTTTAACTAGGTTCAATTCAGGTGAAGACCCATTCTGATCTCAGGCAAAAGTTTTTTATTTATTTATGGTAAGTTTACTGGATCATTGGGGCCTCCTTTCAGAAACAACTGTGATTACAAGCAAGATTTAAGACTTGGCGAACATACATGGCTAAGACTGCAATGCTCTAGACATATACTCATAATGAGTTTCAGCTTTTTGAGTTGGTTAGAGGCTTATCTGTTTTGAACACAGTGCAGTGTGCTTCTAAGGATTATGTAAGAGTGCAACCTGATGTGGTACTGAGTGATCTTTTAAGGTAAACTTATATTTTATTTCATTGAACTAATATGTTTAGAGAGGAGTATAGAAATTGTGGAAGAGCCCACTTGCATAAAGTAAAGTATTCAAGAGTTTGTGACCAGAAATGGAGAATGCTCTCTTGAGAAAGTGATGATCAATACTGAGTATATGATGGAGCTGGAGGAGGAGGGGAGAGACTTGTGGCAAGCTATGCTAATTAAAGGTCTTTTAAAGGGCAGGCAATGCTAAATGCAACATCTTGTAGGGTGAAAGTTAGTAATGCTGTCCTGTGAGCTATGGGTGCAATTGTTTTTTAAGGATAATACAGTGATGTTTAGTGGACTTGGACAAGAACCTGCCTACCTTGATAAGAGCAGTCTGTAGCCTAAATGAGTTTGCAGTGACTGTGGAAGAACGTGTGTGTGTGTGTGTGCATGTGAGTGTGTGTGTGTGTGTGTGTGTGTAGGGTCGAGCACCTCCTCTTTCCATACCTGTGTGTAAAGAGTGCTTCTTTTGTTAGTCTGTGAACTTGTGGCAAATTTCTAGCATGCCGTGTAGTCTGTTTAAGGTACTTTCAATATGGGCTGAGAAAGAGATGTTCGGTTCTAGGCATACTTCAAGCTATCTAAACTGCTGGTCAGTTTGGACTGTACTTATGCTTTTGTGGAAGCAATTACCCAGTTGCCAAAAATTCTGTTGAGTGTTTTTGGCTGTTTGGAAGACCAATGCATGTTTTTTTTTTACCCAACTGACTGAATCATGTGTACCATTGCAGGTCATATGTTAGTCTTTTGGGTACTTTTCCATTGTCAGGGCAACAGTTTAAATGTGGTTAGACAGCTCCAAATGTAGACACTATATTCAGAGCTCATCAACCACATTTGCATTGTGTGACGCCTGTGCCCTGGCCTAGCAATCAAGGAACCTCAAACCTCACCAATAACAACAGTGAGGGGCATCTCATATAGGAGGAAAGGATAAGAAATACACACAGTAAAGTGCAATTTCCCTTAAGAGCACACAGAGATCACAGTCAGTATGGGGCTGGTCACTCCCTTGGTCTCCAAGTCCCCATTAAGACTCCCCACTGTCACAGCTATAGATTCCAGATCTCAGCCAGCTGGGCAAGCTAAAATCTCCAGCATCCTCTCTATCCAACCAGTGCTTCGTGTCCCTGCCCAAGTAGCTGACACATACACACACTTTGAAATAAGAGTTTATACATCCACACAGGCACTTCCTGGGAAGGCTGGCACAGGTTCTCCAGCTGTGCCCCTTTTACCTAGACTATATGGTAGAAATCATTGCCACCACCCAGCTAATATTTATCAGCTACTCAAAGGGCCTTAAAAGGGTATCCAATTATTACTGTGCAATATTATCATCCAATTGGTATTATAACTAAACAGTCAAGGCTTATTAGAGTGACTTGGTAAAGGATCCTTATATACATGCAATGTACTCTTAGAGCTTAACTTGTCTCTACACAAAACAGCCACAATTGAAAGGTTTTAAAATATTTAATAATAAATAATAAAAACATAAGACAATATTTCTTACTATACAGTGCTAGTAGTCAAGAGTTCAGAGATCACAGAGAAATACTTAAAATAATTCAGTACTACAGTTCTGACATCACAGAAAAACGCTTAGTCTAATCTTTCTAGTTTCTAACTATTTCTAAGAGAAAACACAAGTCTAAGATAAATTTACTTATAGAAACAGGCAGAGTGCTGATGAGTTGGATGGTCAAGACAAAAATGTTTAAAGCTCTCTGATTCTCTCTGTTTTTAAAATCACATTCCTGGTTCCCATTACATCATTCGTCACACTTCCCTAGGTTCCCAGACTAACAGAAACTACATTTACATTCTTAACATCTCCTTGTGTTATCTTGCAGCTGGTCAGGAAGCAGAGCAATAAAATACATTTGCATGTTGAAGTCTAGCAATTTAACTCTTGGTTAAAACAATAGAAATAATGTCTTCATCTAGAGGGGCTGGAGCCGACTTTAGATCAAAAGGTCACACCATGCTTTTACTTGGTCAGTAGAGAGCACTGTTGTGACATTTTTTTGCAGTTCCACATCTAACAGCAGTTTTTCCATTAAGACAACAAGCCTGTGCCTTACATTAATATTTACAAATGATAAAATTATCTATAAAATTCTATCTGGCTAGGCCAGACAACCCCCCCCCCCAGAGAACTCAAGCTAGTTTTTCAAGTGACCCTTGAGAAACACTGCTTGAGAGAGTTAGGTCTATCTGAGTATACCTTTCCCAGTACCCTGCCTTGAGACCCCATCTGCACTGGCATTGCTAATCCCACTTTGGTGCTGCACTGACATATCATATGCTTGCAACCCTAGGGTCCATCTTAACACCTTGACATTTTACTGGCTGGCTCTGTTTAACAATGTTAGGGGGTTGTGATCTGTCATAATAGCGAACTTCCTTCCATACAGATAAGGCTGAAGTTTCTGCAGTGACCACATAAGGCTGAAGTTTCTGCAGTGGCCACACTATGGCTAGACATTCCTTTTCTACAGCTGCATAGCATTCCTCCCTGAGTTGGAGCCTATGACTGAGATAAACCACTGGGTGCTCTTCTCCCTCTGAAGAAATCTGTCTAAGTACAGCCCCACCCCATGGTTCGAAGCATCCACCTGCACAACAATTTTCTTTTGCTGTAATCTGGACTGGCTAACACAGGGGGTCCTCCCAAAGCTTCTTTAAGCATCTGGAATGCCTGCTCACATGCTGGGGTCCACACTACCTTATCTGGTCTGTTCTTCCTTGTCAGGTCTGTGAGGGGAGCAGCCATGGTACTATAACTGGGGACAAACTTTCTGTAGTACCCTGCTGTCCCTAAGAATGCCCTCACCTACTTTTTAGTAACAGGTGCAGCCCATGCCTGAATGGCTTTCACTTTGGCAGGTTCTGGCCTTATCTTACCACTACCCACTCTATGTCCTAGGTAGGAGACCTCTGCCATACCCACCTGACATTTGCTTGGCTTAATGGTCAACCCTGCCCTCTGTAGTCTGCTCAGCACTTCCCTGACATGCTGATGGTGCTCTGGCCAGGAATGGCTGTAGATGGCAATATCATCTAGGTAAGCAAGGGCAAACCCTCCTGCTCCTGCTAAGATATGATCTACCAGCCTCTGGAAAGTTGCTGGGACATTCTTCATCCCAAAGGGCATCTTTGTGAACTCATACAAGCCAAAAGGAGTCACAAAGGCTGACTTCTCTCTAGCACTGGGAGTCAAGGGCACCTACCAGTAACCCATGGTAAGATCAATGGTTGTAAGATACTTAGCCCCACCCAGCTGTTCTAGGACCTCATCTGTCCTAGGCATGGGGTAAGCATCTGACTCTGTGTGACTATTTAATTTCCTGTAGTCCACACAGATCCTGGTGCTGCCATCCTTCTTTGGCACCAGCACCACTGGGGAGGCCCAGGGACTGTTGGACTCTTGAATCACCCCTAGTTCCAACATCTCCTGTACCTCCTCCCTCAGAGTCTATTTGACTCTCTCAGGCAATCTTTAAGGGGCCTGCCTAATAGGCCTTTGGGATCCTGTATCCACCTGGTGCTGTCCCAGGTGGGTGCACCCTGGTTTCTCAGTGAACATGTCCCCAAATTCTTGCAACAATGCTCGGATTTCTCGAACCTGGGTAGGAGATAGCTGCTGGAACATTGCTACCCCTTCCACTGAGGTGTCAGCCCGAGCCTCACTGAGGAGATCAGTCCCCAGATCTCCCTCATACTCCTCCTGCAATCCACTGCAAATGCTCAGCACAAGGGCCTCCCTATCATGGTAAGGTTTCATCATGTTAACATGGTACAATTTGTGCCCCTGCCTTCTGCCTAGCAGTTCCACCATGTAGTTAACACCACTTACCTTTCTTACCATCTTGTAGGGTCACTTCCAAGCTGTTTTCATCTTTTTGTGTCTGACAGAAATGAGAACTATTACCTGCTGTCCCACAGCATACTCTCTAGCTCAAGCATTCATTTCATACCACACCTTTTTCTGTTGTTGGGCTTCTGCCAGGTTCTCCTGGGCCAAGCCCATGAGTTCCCTGAGCCTTGTCCTGAGGTTTAGGATGTATGCCACAACAGACTCCTTGTGAGCCTCACACTCACCTTCCCACTCATCTTAAATTAAATCTAGAGGTCCCCTCACCCTATGCCCATACAGCAACTCAAAGGGTGAAAAACCTGTGGATTCCTGGGGAACTTCTCTGTAAGCAAACAACAGATGGGGCAAATATTTGTCCCACTCCCTCTTAAACTGATCTGCAAATGCCCGTAGCATGGACTTGATTGTAGAGTTTAACCTCTCAACAAGACCATTAGTCTGGGGATGGTAGGGGGTGGTCTTCATGTGCTTCACCCCACAGGACTTCCACAGGCAAGCCAGCAGGTCTGACATGAAATTGGCACCTCTGTCCATCAGTATTTCTTTTGGGAAACCTACCCTGCTAAAAATCTTTAACAAAGCATTTGTCACCTTCTCTGCCTCAATGGAGGACAAAGCCACTGCTTCGGGGTATCGTGTAGCATAATCCACTACTACTAGGATATGTTTTTCCCTCTGGAACTTGGGGTACTCAGAGGACCCACAATATCCACAGCTACCTTCTGAAATGGCTCCTCAATCACAGGCAAAGGCATCAAAGGAACTGTCACCTTGTCTCCTGCCTTGCCTACCTTTTGGCACTGCTCACAGGTCCTGCAGTACCCTGTTACATCTCTGGAAATTCCAGGCCAATAGAAGTTCTGCATAATACACCTCTTTGTATGTTTTATGCCCATATGACCTGCAAAGCGAATATCATACGCTATGGCTAGAAGTGCCAAACAGTAGGCTCTAGGCACTACCAACTGCTATACTCTCTCACCTTCTAGCCCTCCCTCAGGGGTCCACTCTCTGTATAGTAACCCTTTGTCCCAGTATATAGATTCCCCCTTTCCTTGAGAATCAGGTGCCTCCCTAGCTACCTGCCTCAGGCCTTGCAATGTAGGGTCTGAGAGCTGAGCTTGTCTCAACTCTCTCCTTGTATCCCTTCCCAGATCCCCTTCCACAGGAAGCCTGACATCCTATGACACTGGTGCCTCACTCTCAGCCTGGGTACTACTACTTACCTTTGCAGTCACTCTGTCCAAGGGAACATCGGTACCCACAAGCAGCTGTGGCTCACATTCGGTCTCACTGGTAAAGAGTAGCTCACTTCCTGAAGTAACCACCTCACCAGTCTTGGCTGCAAGTATGTAGTCTGTCTGGGTCTCCCCCAGGCTACCCAGACCTACATGCTTGTCTCCTAGCCTGACTGCATGTAACTGCATAAGCATATGGTACTGCCTCATCCAAATCCTTCTCTATCAGGACATCTGCAGGATGGTAGTTCGGTACCCCTGTTGTCTCAAGACAACCTATTATTGGAATTTTGTCTTTCCCACTTACTGGCTCCCTCACCTTTTGTTCCCCACCTTGCCTCCATGGACACCTGCATGCTGCATGGCCCCACTGGTTGCATTCAAAACATTTAACCCTAGCTCCTGGACGAGTACCTGGACTAGTGGCTTCCCCTGCTACTGGCAGATTCTGTTGGGGCAGCCTGTGCTGCCCACCATTCATTCCTTTAGACCCCTGGAGCAGTACTGGGGGGGTCCCTTTCTGGTGCAGGGCTGCTCTGCTTGCCAGGTATAGATCTCCCTTCTTCCCCAACTCATCTGAAGTAGCACATTGTCTATCAGCTAACCAGATCCTCATGTCCTCAGGCAAAGTGCTAAGGGCTTGTTCCCTCATCAAAAGGTCCACCAGCCCTTCAAAACTGGTGACCTGACATCCACTCACCCACCTATGGAAATAAGTGCTCAGTTCAGCAATATATTCACACACACTTTCATCTGCCTTGGTCTATGCTCACGAAACCTTTTCCTATACGTTTCAGGTGTTAGCTTAAACAATTCTAACAAATGCTTTTTAACAGCAGTATAATCAAAACATGCAACATCAGACATTTTTGACAACACAGTTACAGCTTTACCATGGAGTAAGGGGGTCAGGAACTGTACCCAGAACCTTTGGTTAACACTATACTGTTTGCATACCCTCTCAAACATATGAATGAAACTATCAAAATTATCCCCCCTCTTTAAACTGCGGAAGAAATTTATTGACCTGTTGTGCTTCTAGGGTCCAGTTACTCCATTCCCCATTACATCCATGACTCTGGCGAAGAGTCAGCATCTCCTTCTCATGCTGCCTCTGCCTGTCCTTTTCCTCAACTTCCAGATGTAGCAATTTCTCATTCTACTCAGCCTGCAAAAGTTGCAGTCTCTCATTGTCCTCACTCTCTAGACACCTCAGTCTCTCAGTTGCTTTTATTTCCACATGCCTGGCCTCCAACTCAAGTCTCTTTAGCTCCAGATGGATGTTTAAGTCCTCTGCAGAAAGGTTGAGCTGTCTATTCTCCGAGTGTATTATATCTCCACTGCCAGTCTGATTGTACTCCTGGTTGCTTTTTTCAGATGCAGCTGTAACCAAGGCTGCAATCAGGTCTGCCTTAGCCAGGTTTCCATGTACCAGTCCCCTAGCCTGGCACATCTTGGCCAGCTGGCTCCTTGTCAGCTTTCCATGCTCCTCTGCTGACATGCTGCCTGCTCACCCTGATTAACTAAGCTAACAAAAATAAATAAAACAATTGTGATCTGAACTCTGAGTATTCACTGCATGGCTGATTTAGAGTACAAAACACCTTCAAAGCTCACTGTACACAAGCTACAGGATTC
Organism: Protopterus annectens; assembly: GCF_019279795.1. Lineage (NCBI taxonomy): Eukaryota > Metazoa > Chordata > Ceratodontiformes > Protopteridae > Protopterus > Protopterus annectens. Next base: position 199,636,088 of record NC_056746.1, on the reverse strand, counting down.
ACTTTACCCACACCACTACAAGCCAATTAGTATTTGCCACCAACTAATATGTGACGTGGATATCCCACCACTGCCAAACAATTAATATTTGATGCCCATGCCCTGGCCCAGCAATCAAGGAGCCTCAGTCCTCACCACTAACACCAGTGAGGGGCATCTCATATAGGAGGAAAGGATAACAAATGCACACAGTAAAGTGCAATTTCCTTTAAGAGCACACATAGATCACAGTCAGTCTGGGGCTGGTCACTCCCTTGCTCTCCAGGTTCCCAATAAGACTCCCCACTGGCACAGCTATAGGGTCAAGATCTCAGCCAGCTAGGCAAGCTAAAATCTCCAGCACCCTCTCTGTCCAACCAATGCTTTGTGTCCCTGCCCAAGTAGCTGACACACACACACACACACACACACATACACACTTTGAGATAAGAGTTTATACAACCACACAGACACTTCTGGGGAATGCTGGCACAGGTTCTCCAGCTGTGCCCCTTTTACCCAGACTATACGGTATAAATTACTGCCACCACCCAGCTAATATTTATCAGCTACTCAAAGGCCCTTAAAAGGGTGTCCAATTATTACTGTGCAATATTATTATCCAATTGGTAGTATAACTAAACAGTCAAGGCTTATTAGAGTGACTTGGTACAGGATCCTTATATACATGCAATGTACTCTTAGAGCTTAACTTATCTTTACACAAAACAGCCACAGTTGAAAGGTTTTAAAATATTTAATAATAAATATTAAAAACACAAGACAATACTTCGTACTATGCAGTGCTAGTCAAGAGTTCAGAGATCACAGATAAATACTTAATTCAGTAGTACATTTCTGACATCACAGAAAAACACTTAGTCTAATCTTTCTAGTTTCTAGCTATTTCTAAGAGAAAACACAAGTTTAAGATAAACTTACTTATAGAAACAGGCAGATTGCTGATGAGTTGGATGGTCAAGACAAAAATGCTTAAAGCCCTCTGATTCTCTGTGTTTTTAAAATTGCATTCCTGGTTCCTATTGCATCATTTTTCACACTTCCCTGGGTTCCCAGGCTAACAGAAACTACATTTACATTCTTAACATCTCCTTGTGTTATCTTGCAGCTGGTCAGGAAGCAGAGCAATAAAAATACATTTGCATGTTTAAATCTAGCAGTTTAACTCTTGGTTAAAACAATAGAAAGAATGTCTTCATCTAGACGGGCTAGAGCCAACTTTAGATCAAAGGGATACGATATGCTTTTACTTGGTCAGTAGAGAGCACTGTTGTGACATTTTTTTGCAATTCCACGTCTAACAGCAGTTTTTCCATTTAAGACAACAAGCCTGTGCCTTACATTAATATTTACAAATGATAGAATTATCTATAAAATTCTATCTGCTAGGCTGGTAGCCTTCACACATTGTTTGGCTGTTAAAATACTAGTTAAAAAAAACTAAATTCTTGAGAATGTGAAGCCTGTTCTCCATACACACAAAATACAAATGTACAAAAACACATAGTGTGCACAGTCACTGAGCCATAAAGATCGTCATCCTGGAAACAGCTGCTTGGTAGTACGCATTTTTTTAAGTGTCATCTGCTGCTTTACAAAGGATTCCTTGACAAATAGAAACAACTGTTGTATATAAATCCATGCATATTGCATTTTTGAAAGTTAGGAAACATTTTATTAAAAGCCTAAGGCCAATCCCAAATGTTGTGTTTTCTAAGCACTTCATGAAAAAATAATGTAGATAGCAATTTTCAGGTTATATAAACAGCATTCCACTAGCCCCTTAGACTCATTAAGGTATTGGGTATACCAGGTATTGATATGGATTACTGGCCTGTCTCTTCAAACTGCAGTGATTGATTATCATACAAACTGGAGGTTTGGAGAGATATTTTTGTAGAAGCTGTTTTCTAACTTATTTTTTTCATTTTCGTCTGTGTAATTTATAGGGTCAACAGCTTCAATGTGATCAATCAGCTGTAATTAGTTCCTTAACATATCTGTTAACCAGATATGTGTAAAGATAATTTATTTTTTTACATGTATTTTTAAAAGAACATTTTTTTACACACAAATCTGGTTAATGAATGTATTAAGGATCTGGATTACAGCTGAATGATTGCGTTGAAAGTGTTGCCCAGATAACAGAAACGTACCATTTTTTGATAATTAGCTTAAGAGAATTGTCCAGATGGTCAGGTCATCTGTATACAGGATAGCTTTGATGTTTGGCATGCAGATGGAGAGGTTCTTTATGAACACAGAGAAATACAAATACCATAGGACTGATATATAGGTATTCCAGATAAGATCAGAGCTAGTGTTAACAGTAAGGGTTCCACTGATTCCCTGAAAATTCTTTGGCATGGATAGGTTTTGAACCACTGATTAGCTGCCCAACACCCATTTGCCTGAAGATGCAGTTTGGTAAGCTACAGAAAGACGGTGGCTGTGCTGCTCTTTCCATAAAAAATATGCTGCTTCTGAAACAATATACTTCCTTGCAGCATTTTAACTGAACTGACATGGCTTCTTATAAACATTCTGAAGACTGCAGCTCTGATCATCGTAAGAGGAAGAATGAAAGTGTGACTGCAGGGGACACATGCAAAGTCTAAGGTTGTACTATCCATAATCTGAGTTGGTATACACAGATAGCAGGAGTTTGAGTCTTGCAGAAGGGGTGAAGTCCCTCTGAAAATAACGTGTTCATGGAATTAAGAGAGTTTTGAGATGTGCTCTTCTCATTTTGCTGGTTATCTTTTTTCCTGTGAAGTTGGAAGGCTTGTATTCATGTGTCTTCCAAGTCTGAAAGGGAGCTAACTAAAATGCTTTTATTTTCCAGAATTGTAAAGAGGTACAGGTAGCATCAGATGGGCCTGATAGAATCTTCTTTGTTAAGGAATACTGTGTTAGGGAAGGCATCCCTGCAGATGATTTGCATAAGTCTGTGGGAGTGCCGTGGGCCTGAGAGATAATAATCTTGTGATCCACACAGACATAAAGAGGTATAGAAGTATTTGTCTTATAGTTGGGACGCAGGCCATTGGTTCCTGCTGTCCTGTAGGAAGGGATACTGTTCAGCCATTTGCATGTATCTTTAGTCAGATAAAAGTTCTGCAGCAGTGTAGCTGAATGGCGGCATCTAAGGATCTGATGTTCTGATTTCTTTAATTTTTGAAATTATTTGTAAGTAGCACAACAGATAACATTTGCCTTTCTTTGCTGTTTTCTGTTGGCGAAGATCTTTCCAAAGAGCTTTAGGGTCTTTTTGATCTCCACCAAAGAATGGAACACCTCTGCCACTTCAATCTACAATTCAGTAACAAAAACAAGCCTCAAACCTTTGAATAAGGATATTGTACTGCAAAGAGCCTACATAATATCCAAGAAAACACTAAGCAGGAAACAGCTAGGATAAATACTCGGCAAAGGTACAATAAAGTCATAAAATTCCACAAAGAAATGGTGAAGTAACCAAGGCACAGAATGTCCTGGTCTAAACACAGTCCAAGAATGAATGAAATGTAGGTAACATCCAAGGTAAATTTATAATATGACGTGTATATTTTGCAGAATGACTCGTTTTACTTTAAGTGTTAATTGGTTTGATTTGATTGGTTTGAATAATGTTTAAATATAGTTGGCTAGGATGTGTTTGCTTGAAGGTCTGAAGAAGTGATATCTGTATCATGAAAGCGCTTACCTGAGTGAATAAATTTACCTTGGATTTTACCTATGTTTCATTCATTCTTGGACTGTGTTTAGACTAGGACATTCTGTGCCTTGGTTACGTCACCATTTCTTTGTGAATTTTTAAGCCTACATAATATGTTGAATATGGATCTTGTACGCGCACAGTGCAACATAGGATGCTGAATAAGGATCTCATACATGCACAGTGCCTACATAGGATGTTGAATAAGGTTCTCATACATACACAGTGCCTACATATGATGTTGAATAAGGATCTCATACATGCACAGTACCTACATAGGATGGTGAATAAGGATTTCATACATGCACAGTGCCTACATATGATATTGAATAAGGATCTTGTACATGCACAGTGCCTACATAGGATGTTATAAGGATCTCGTACATGCACAGTGCCTATAGAGGATGTTGAATAAGGATCTCATACATGCACAGTACCTACATAGGGTGTTGAATAAGGATCTCATACATGCACAGTGCCTACATAGGATGTTGAATAAGGATTTCATACATGGACAGTGCCTACATATGATGTTGAATAAGCATCTTGTACATGCACAGTGCCTACACGGGATGTTATAAGGATCTTGTACATGCGCAGTGCCTACACAGGATGCTGAATAAGGATCCCGTACATGCATAGTGCTTATATAGGATGTTGAAAAAGGATCTCATACTTGCACAGTGTCTGCATAAGATGTTGTTTAGGGATCTTGTATATACACAGTGTCTACATAGGATGTTGAACAGGGATCTTGTATGTGCACAGTGCCTATATATGGTGTTGAATAAGGATCTCATATATGCACAGCGCCTACATAGGATTTTGAATAAGGATCTCGTACCTGCACAGTGCCTACACAGGATGTTGAATAATGATCTCCAACATGCACAGTGCCTCCATAGGATGTCAAATAAGGATCACGTTCATGCACAGTGCCTATATATGGTGTTGAATAAGGATCTTATAATACATGCAGAGCGTTTGCATAGGATGTTGAATAAGGATCTCATACATGCACAGTGCCTACATAGGATGTTGAATAAGGATCTCATACATGCATATTGCCTACATAGGATATTGTTTAAGGATCTTGTACATGCACAGTGCCTACATAGGATGTTGAATAAGGATCTCTAACATGCACAGTGCCTACATAGGATGTCGAATAAGGATCTTGTACATGCATAGTGCCTCCATTGGATGTCGAATAAGGATCTTGATATGCATACTGCCTCCATAGGATGTCGAATAAGGATCTCATACAGGCACAGTGCCTATATATAGTGTTGAATAAGGATCTCATAATACATTCACAGCGCCTGCATAGGATGTTGAATTAGGATCTTGTACATGCACAGTGCCTACATAGGATGTTGAATAAGGATTTTGTACAATTATAGTGCCTACATAGGATATTGTTTAAGGATCTTGTACATGCACAGTGCCTACATAGGATGTCAAATAAGGATCTCATACATACACAGTGCCTACATAGGATGTTGAATAAGGATCTGATATGTGCACAGTGCCTACATAGGATGTTGAATAAGGATCTCGTTCATGTATAGTGCCTACATAGGATGTCGAATAAGGATCTCGTACATGCATTGTGACTACATAAGATGTTGAATAAGAATCCCGTACATGCACAGTACCTACATCATCATCATCTTCTTTCGGCTGTTCCCGTTAGGGGTTGCCACAGTGGATCTTCTGTTTCCATTTCTTCCTGTCCTCTGCATCATGCTCTTTCACACCAACCGCCTGCATGTCCTCTCTCACCACATCCATAAACCTTATCTTAGGCCTTCCTCTTTTCCTCTTACCTGGCAGCTCCATCCTTAGCATCATTTTCCCAATATACCCAGCATCCCTCCTCAACACATGTCCAAACCAACTCAATCTCGCCTCTCTTGCTTTGTCTCCAAACTGTCCAACCTGAGCTGACCCTCTAATATACTGATTCCTAATCCTGTCCATCCTAGTCACACCCAGTGCAAATCTTAACATCTTTAACTCTGCCACATCCAGTTCTGACTCCTGTCTTTTCGTCAATGCCACTGTCTCCAACCCATATAACATAGCTGGTCTCACTACCCTCTTGTAGACCTTCCCTTTCACGCTTACTGGTACTCGTCTCTCACAAATCACCCCTGACACTCTTCTCCCACCCATTCCACCCTGCCTGTACTCTCTTCTTCTCCTCTCTTCCACACTCACCATTACTCTGAACTGTTGATCCCAAGTACTTAATCTCATCCACCTTTACCAACTCTACTCCCTGCATCCTCACCATTCCTCTACCCTCCCTCACATTTAAACACATATATTCTGTTTTAGCCCTGCTGACCTTCATTCTTCTCCTCTCTAAAGCATATCTCCACCTCTCCAGGGTCTCCTCAACCTGGTCCCTACTCTCACTACATATCACAATGTCATCTGCAAACATCATAGTCCACGGGGCCTCCTGTCTGATCTCATCTGTCAACCTGTCCATCACTACTGCAAATAAGAAAGGGCTCAGAGCTGATCCTTGATGTAATCCCACCTCCACCTTAAACGTATCTGTCATTCCCACCACAGTCCTCACCAATGTCACACTACCCTCGTACATATCCTGTACCACTCTTACATACTTCTCTGCCACTCCCGACTTCTTCATACAATACCACAACTCCTCTCTAGGCACCCTGTCATATGCTTTCTCTAAGTCCACAAAACCTTCATAGGATGTCAAATAAGGATTGTGTACATGCACAATGCCTACATAGGATGTCAAATAAGGATCTCATACATGCACAGTGCCTACATAGGATGTTGAATTAGGATCTTGTACGTGCACAGTGCCTACATAGGATGTCAAATAAGGATCTTGTACATGCATCATGCTTACAAAGGATGTTAAATAAGAATCCCGTACATGCACAGTACCTACACAGGATGTTGAATAAGGATCTCATACATGCAGAGTGCCTACATAGGAAGTTGTAGATTGCTCAGAAGATCTTCCTGTAGAACACTACCTTTAAAAACCTACCTGAAAATTATTTTCAAGTCATCTGTGCACACCAACTACCTTGACCAAGCCAAAGCACTTGACACTATTTCAAACTCGGGCATAATAGTTAAACTCTCCCAGATAGGCATCAACCCATATGTTACCAGATGGGTAGCTAATTGGCTCACTGATAGAACACACTCAGTCAAAGTAGGGGAAGCCACCTCTAGTAGTAGACCCGTAATGAGTGATGTACCCCAAGGCTCGGTCCTGGAGCCTCTACTGTTTGGGGTACACTTTTCTGAGGTGCAAGCCAAAACCAGTGGTCTGTGGCTGACCAAGTATGCAGATGACTGCTAGCCGGGTGCTGTCTTAAATTTTCCTAGTGATGTGAACATCCTCCAAGAGGGCCTTACCCAAACTAATGACCGGTGCCAGAAGCATAGGCTCAAACTGAATGTCAAGAAATGCATCATTATCCCCTTTGGGGAAAATGTCATCCCCACCAATTATCATATTAATAACAATGTACTAAGGATGCAGTCAGTCGTGAGGGACTGGGGTACCCAGGTTGATAGTAACCTGACCTTTGATTACCACATTGCCCTGTTGTGCGGAAGGCTTTTTACATGGCCAACCTCATAAATAAGGATATTTCATCCAGGAACAAGGTAGTCATAACATCCCTGTACTCTTCCCTTATCAGACCCATTATCGAGTACAATGCTCCTTTCAGCATGCACCTTCCCAAGATCATGCAGCAGTTGGGGAGGCCACAGAGTCTCCTGACTAGGAAAATCCAGGGTCTCAAACAACCTATCGTATACAGATAGGCTAAAAGCCCTGTCCCTCTACTCAGTCTCATACAGACTGCTCAGAGCTGACCTGTGTCTGGCATGCAAGGCCATTTCAGATCCAGCCTTGATAGAGTTGCTGAGTATCTGTAAGACAAAGACCACTCGCACGACCCCCGTGCAAGGTCTTACCATGGTCTGTGACATTAATACAATCTGTTGGTGACATAGACTTGTGTTCCAAAGACTCCCCCATCTGTGGAATAGACTCCCTCCTCATGTCAAGCAGAGTACCTCTCTAGCTCTCTTTAAGAGGAACCTGGACGACTGGATGAGAAACAGAAAATATACCCGTGGGATCCCACCCGTGTCCCTGCTGGACAGGGGAAACAGGTGCTGTCTTTGAGGGAACATGGGCAAAATTCTTGGCTAGGCTTATAAGGGCCTCCGGGCCAATAGCCTAGTATCATCCTATGAACCTATGAATCTGCATCAAAGCATTAGGAATGTTTCCTTCTAATATTCCCTATCCCATTGCCATATTTCTTATTTCCTGACACTGTTACCATCTGATATTCATAGCTATCCTGAAAAAAGTTTTGTTTAAAACCTGCAAGTATTTTATTCTACATTTTGTAATTGTCTCACAGTTTACATGCGAGTACCTTGAGCTTGGATTGTGGCTAAAAATGGTCCAAGATTATTTCAGTGTACCTAAGCTCACCTAGCCAGTTACAAAAGAATAAATGAATAAAAACCTTACAAATCAGCTTACACCAACAATATGTTGTCATACAATTGACCTCAATTCTATATTTTATAACAGATCATTGTCTGCAACGTATGTGGCTGATATCTTTAAGAGCGAGAATAACAGAACATGATATCAGACATTCAACTTGGTGTGCATACAGTAGATAACACTAGAGATAATTAGAGGTGGTAGATGACACTGGAACTGTACTGTGGTGTGGGAGTCACTGACTGCCAAAAGATGCAGAAATGGATGGTGATCAACAGCAATGTATGCCACTACTAAGAGAATGGCTGAGAATGCTTTATCATTTTAGAGAGGCCATGCAGAAAAGGTGGCCTACAATACCACAGGTGTAGTACTTCTACACAGAATAGTCTACATACAGTGCAGGACTGCCAAGTGAAGAAGATGACTCATTAATGTTAACAGCATGAAGCTTTGCTGAAGATTGTCTTAGGAGACAGTCACATGATATACAATACTTACGAGCATTAGCTTCCTTAAAGAGATATACACACTAATATTTCACATACCCATATGCTTTACCTCATTTATGTTAGGAGAACTATGTTCTGTGACATAAAGTTGCATACCTATCTATCTATATCAAATAAAGCTCCTCATTAGCGCTCTTCAAGAAAAATCTTGATGATTGGATGGGAGATAGGAAATTCACCCCGGGGATCACTTCTGTGGCTCTGCTCGACAGTTGCACAGGAAAATAATTTTCTAGGGTGGCGAAAGCCAGGGTACCTTTGGCTAGGCTAATATAGGCCCAAGGGCCAATAGCCTAGTACCTACCTATGAACCTATACAGTGATTCCAAAAAATACCATTCCACAGCCATACTAAGCATGCCAAGTGAGATACATCAACTAAATTCCATATTGAAAAACAAGTCACGTGATTTTTCAAAACACATATTTAACATTTTCATATAACAATATTACTTTATTGTTAGGGTCAAGATCTTACACGTGGTGATTATGAGCTCTGTTCCACTCAGTCCTGGTCATAAATATCTTATGACCAAAACTGGAATTCATCTGGCCTTTAAACTGCATCAGACGTCTACATCTTCTGACAGCCTTTGGTAAACGGTTTCATAACCTAACTACTCTTATTGTAAAAAAATGTATTTTTCTGCTAATGTCACTGTATTTCCTATTTCCAAAAGCAAACTATTATTTCTTGTACATAAAGTAAAACAGGACAGGGTAACACCAGCTGTTAAACAAAACAGGGTTATGGGCACATTTATTTATTTATTATTTATTTTCAGTTTGATTACCGGGGAAGTCCACTGGGCCAAGAAGAACCCATTTTCAGTGGAGGCCTGGGGAGAAAAGCTTCAAGGCAGTACAATCAAAGTTACAAATGCACAAGATAAAAAAAAAAACAATTGAAGTGTACAAACAGCAAAGAACAAATACAAAATAAGAATTATTATTTTTTTTTTACACATTATTAGAAGTATTTACATCTTGCAGTCGACTGAGAGTCAGCTAAACCATATTGGTTCAATTTAGAATTGAAATCAGACTGTAGATTGGTGCGGGGGGGGGGGGGTTTAGAGAAGAGATTCCTGTGATTTTATGTAGGTTTGAAGCAAGAGCATTTCCATTTGGCAGATAGGTGCGAGAAGAGTTGGGTCTTGAAGGATTCTGTGTAAGGAATAGTCCTAAGGGAAGGAGGAAGAGAGTTCCATTTTTTACCTAGAGAGAAGGATAGTCGTAACTGGCCAGCGGGAAGTTTAGGTCTGTGAATGGAGATTAGGTTTTTGTGTTCAGATCTCAAAGATCTGCTGGGGCTGTATGGTGGAAGGATGTTGGATAAGGCTGGGCATTTTTCTGGGAAGAATATTAATTTGTGTGTGGTCGTTAGTTGAAGATAGTCAAGGTGGTTAGGGAGTTCTAACCAGTTCAGAGCTTGAAGGGTTAGGCAGTGGTGGGTTGAGGTTTTAGATTTGGAGGCGAATTTAGCAATCTTATTATAGCAAGATTCGAGTTTAGAGGTGAGGGAAGCAGACAGATTAGAAAGAAGAGGGGAGCCATAAAGTAGAGAGGGAAGAATGTAGGTGGTGGCTAGAGTGTGCCTAGAGGAGTTTGAGAGAAATAAATTATTCCTGTAGAGCATACCTAACTTTTGGTGGGTTTTGTTTATGTTTTGTTGTATGTGGAGGTTGAATTTGAGGTGTTCATCAATGGTAATACCAAGGAGTTTTGCGGAAGGGACAACTTCTATAGGTATGTTGGTTTGGGTTAGGATGTTGAATGTGTTTTTGTCGAAGGAAGAAGTCTTGGAACATAGGAAAATTAGGATTTTAGATTTATTGGAGTTGAGGGAGAGATGGTTTTGGTGCATCCAGTTTTCTGTAGTGGAAAAAGCAGTTTGTGTTTTGGACAGAAGTTCAGAAGAATTGGGAGCGCTACAAACTAAGGTAGAGTCATCAGCGTATTGGATGACTGTAGTGTCAGGGAGGACAGAGTGAAGGTTATATGAAGGTTATATTTTTAAATTAGGTCATCCCTCATTAGTATACAATGCAGTGAATGTAGTCTAAATAGCATTTATATTCAACTATAAGATACATTTCTGCACTGTAGCATTTGTTTTATAAAACATGATAATATAATATAATGTAATATAATATAACGGGTCTACTTTGTTTCAATGAAAACTCATTTCACTGAATTTCAGTTCACCCAGACCAAATTGCTGAAAGCTCAAATTACTGAAAACTCATTTCACTGAATCTCATTTCACCAAATTTAAGTACTGGCAATGTATAGAGTACTGTAAGGTAACTAAAAAGGTATATGCCCCTTTCCCTACTGTAGTGCGATCCTGGAGTTAGTATAAATAGTTAGGGGGTGTGTGGGGGCATAGCCCCCCCACCTAGTTTGGCTTTATATTATATTTCACCAAAAGCTTACCATGCTGAATTTTAAAACACTACATTTTAAACCATAGACATGCACACTTACAACATCAATCACTAACTCTTTCCAGAACTTAAAAACTACTTACTTACCCTCTTAATAGAAACCAGACAATATAAACCCAAACTAGGTGGAGGGCTATGTCCCCCACACCCTCCAATGTGGGGATATGTGCTCTCCACACTCCCCTAACTGTATACACTTACTCCAGGATCACACTACAGAGGGGGAAAGGGCATATACCTTTTACTTGCCTTACAGTACTCTACACAGTGCCAGTACTTTACTTCAGTGAAACGAGATTTGGTGAAATGAGTTTTCAGTAATTTGAGCTTTCAGCGATTTGGTGTGGGTGAACTGAAATTCAGTGAAATGAGTTTTCAGTGAAATAAAGTAGACCCAATATAACATAACATAATATATAAATATATTTATGGGGTTCAAAATTAAACCCAAGAAAGAGAAATATTATATATTGTAAAAAAGAGAATGGGGTTGGGAATGATTAAGCCTGTGGCATATCTCTCATCTTTGCATTTATAGTAGGTACTAGGGAAGATAAAAATTAAAGACACTGATATAGTTGGACAAATATTATGAGAAAAGTATAAAGACTTTTTGGAAAGCCTAATTCAGGACAAGAGAAGAGAAGTTGCAAATTCTATTATTAAGGAGTATGCTGCTTAAATCAGCGGCTGGAAGATAATATCACAGATAAACTTCTAACAGGAAATTGTAGTATGAACATACAATGTATGCCTAGTATTAGGACAGATCTTGAGAAGGATTAGATGAGGAATTTATAACAAAATTATACTTTAGTGCAGATAAAGTTATAAGGAAGTTAAAAGGTTCATAGGTTCATAGGAGGTTACTAGGCTATTGGCCCTAGGGCCTTTATAAGCCTAGCCATGTTATACCCTTGTTCCCTTACTGACCAAGTTGTACGGTCTATATTTGTAGCATGAGTCTATGATCATCACTGACTGCCCTTATCCAAGAGGGACAAAGGTGACACCCCCAGGGTAAATTTATGGTCTCTCTTCCAGTTGTCTAACTTACACTTAAATAGGGTCATTGAGGAGCTCTGTTTTACGTGAACTGGGAGTTTGTTCCAGAGGAGTGGCAATCTCTGGGAGACATATTTATCTCTCCAGCATGTCTTGTTAATGTCGCAGGCTAGGTTAAGATCCCTAGAGTGAGTGAATCTTGTCCCATTTGACTTGCGGATGTGTAGCATTTCCATTAGGAAATGGTCTGAGACTGCTGTGTAAGCCAAGCCCAAGTTGCCTCTCAACAACCTATAAGATACAGAGTACAGTGACAGGGCCTTCAGTCAGTCCATGTAGGATATGTGTTGAAGGCCCTGAATTTTCTTGGTGAGAAACCTCTGAGGTCTCTCCAGCTGCTACAAGTGTCTGGTGAGGTACATACGGAAAAGGGGGTGTTGTACTCTATTAGTGGTCTGATGATGGATGAGTACAGGGGAGTTATAACATCCTTAGCTCTGGATGCGATACCCTTACTTATGAGATGTGCAAAATAGAAGGTTGCTATCAACCTGTGTTCCCAAATTTCTCACCACTGGGTTTGAGCTAAGGGGGGGGGGGGGTACTGTTAATATTCTAATTTACAGGGACTTCCCCTTTACCAAAATGGATGATAACACAGTTTTTGTGTTTAGTTTAAGTCCGTGACTTTGGCACCAATCATTTGTCTGTGCAAGCCCTTTTTGTAGTATGTCAACATCATTGGGGGACTGAATGATTGCACTCAGTTTGCAGTCATCAGTGAAACTGGTAAGTCACAGGCCATGTATTTTTGCCTGGACTTCTGAGAAATAGATTCCAAATAGTACGGGGCCCAACAGGTCCTTGTGGTACACCATTGGTAACTGGTCTGCTGGTAGAGGTGGAATCCACAACTCTGGACTGTATGTGTTCTGTCAGTGAGCCAGCTGGCTACCCATCTAGTGACATATGGGTTAATTCCCAGATGGGTGAGCTTCTCAATGATACCTGACTGGGGGGTTGTGTCAAAAGCTTTGGCTAAGTCAAGATAGGATGTATGTACTGTTTTGCCTTCATCCAGGGCTTTGGTGACATTCTTGAAGAAGTCCACCAGATATAATAAGCATGATCTACCCTTATCGAAGCCAAATTGGATCGGGACAAGAGTTTGAAGATCATCTATCTTTGTTGATAAGGTCCATGATGATTCTTTCCATGACCTTGCAGATAAGCCATGTTAGGCTTTGCATCTATAGTGCTCAGGGTCAGTTGAAGGACCCTGTTTGTGCAAGGGAGCTACTGTTGCTGTTTTCCAGTCTGCTGGGACAAAGCTAGAACTTAGACTGTGGTTGAAGAGAGTGCCAAGTGGTTCCACTAGGTCCTGTTTTAGACCATTTAGTAGGCAGCCTGGGATGTTATCCGGTCCCATAGAGACTGTGTTTTTGGCCACGGGGATGTGGTTATGACCTTCTCTTTGGTGATACTAGGTAGAGGACTGGTGACAGGTATGGTTTGGGGTATGTCTGGTGGGGAAGGGGGGGGTGAAGTTTGTACCAAATCTGTCTGCTAGCAGGTGGGCGATGTTCTCAGGGTCACTATGAGTGGTACCATCCACTACTAGTTTGGCACAAAGCTAGGCCTTTCCTTTTAGATTTCTGATGTAGCTAAAAAATGCCTTGTGATTATCCTTAGCTGGGGATGCTAGTTTAGCTTTGTACTTGGCTTTAGAGGACTTTACAAGATATTTAATTTTCTTGTTTAAGCTGCGGAGGGTGTCCTTCCTCTGCTGAGTTAGTTCCCTCTTGTTCATAGACATTAGTTTCGTCCTCTTGTTGTATAACCTATTTATGCTTGATGTCTACCAGGGTGGCTTGTTTTTGTGAGGAACTCATTTTGATCCATTCAGGTACAGCTGAGTCTATACATTTGTATAAGTGTTTATACAGCGCATTTGTGTACACCTCTGTATAGAGGTCACTGTTGACAGTAGTAGCAGGGACTTGAAACTATTTATGCCATCGCTTAACAAGTTATAGTTTGCTTTGGAGAAGTTTTTCTTCCTTTTTGCTCTTGAGGGGTCAGGTATGATCGTTACTTTGAACGACACTGATTTATGATCAGACCTTACCAGGGAGGGCAACACACAGGGGATAGTCCAAAGACCACCTCTGTTGGTGAGTACTAAGTCTAGTACATTCGAGCCCCTTGTGAGGGTGCAGACTATCTGTTCCAAAGCATTTGTATTAACAAATTCCAGGAACCTTAGGGTGAGCGTGTTTCTGCTCATATATGACTCCCAGTTGATGGAAAGATAGTTGAAATCACCCATGACCAAGGTGTTTGGCTGTAGAGTAAGTGACTCAAGTAGGTCCAGGTAGGCAGGGTGGTTCTTATGGTTCATGGTGGGAGACCTATAGCTAACAGTGATATGGAAGGGGGTTTTACCTACAGTTAGTTGGACTTGGAGTAGCTCTGTGAAGTCATACTGTTTGACCAGTCTTGAGGTGTATTTGTCTTTAATTAATTAATGTCAGGCAAACTACCTGTAAAGGTGCAAATGATGTATAAAGATAATATAAAGGGGAAAATGATGTATAACAAGAAAGGGCAAAGGCTTAGTATCATATAACATATAAAGGAATCTATAGGGCCTACTCTTAGAAACTGTAAGAGAATTCAATGTTTTTGGGAGAAGTAACACTGCAATATAAAGTACATCTGCTTATAATAACAATTAATATGGTAATGTATGTTTGTTATGAGACGGCATAAAAAAGATAAGAGATATTTATGATAAATTGATTTTCAGCACTTCATGGGTTCATTGACAAACATGTTATAGTTACTTTATAATAAGTTATGGGATTGTTCATTGATTGTGTTGAGAGTAGAACACTGGTTATTATGAAAATGTAGGGAAATGAATATGTAAGTTATTGTAGCTGCATTATTTTGTGCATCTTGATTGAGTCTGTTTTAGTTGATGTAGTTCTCATAATCACTCTGTAAATACTACTGGCTTGTGTATAGAATTTTTTTGCTGTTGAATGTTGTAGACTTTCTGCTCTGTCTCACCCTCAGAGAAGAAACCTTACAAAGCTGTAGTGTAAAGTGACTTGAATGGTCAAGTCAAGTGTAAATCAAAGTGCCACAGGTGCATTTTCCTTTTAACATGGGAACCTCAGGATGTTTCTACTCTTTTTGATAAGATCCCACGCACTTATCAAGCTACCATCAGCTAAGACAGATTGGGCCTTGGTTTAACTTCTCATCTGTTATATCTAGTAATGCTAATAGTAAAAAATCTGAGTTAAAACAAGATGTTTTATGTTATTTGAATGGTATGGGAAGGTAAAACAGGACATTGCTTTTTTTGCAGCTGTTAGTTGTTTCTGCTGTATGTTGACCATCAGCTCCCCTCCAGCCAATTTGTAAATTCAGTCCTCACCATCAAGGTAAGCATCAACCAAGTCATCAGTTCAAATTTTCTTATTTTCTCCCTGACCCTGTGCTGCATACACTTGTCTAGGCACTGGAAAGTACAATACACCATCTGTGGAAGACATCCACTTATTTCTGTAAGGGTCAGAAGCAGCCTTGCACCTTCCCCAAGAGCAGAAGTGGTGGTCTGCCCAGTCTCCACCAGAGAAACTGCATTACTGAGTGCATGCAAACTCCTCCCTCTCTGGGGGAGATGAGCAGTCCATGCACCATCACTCCTCCCCTCCATGACTGGCTGTGTCAGTGCTTGGTTGCTATGGAAACACTAACTGCCTGGGTCCAAATAGATTCTTCACCTCTCTGTGTAACAGATCTACTGGACTTATTTGTTAGATTTTTATACAATAATTAGACATGCAAATATTATTTAAAACAGATGTGTCATGGAGTATGGGAAGGAGGAAGCTGTTGTGGTAAACAGGGGGAAATACAGGTGTTAGATGTTACAGTAGTTAGGCTAGTAAGAATGAAGGTGATAGATTATAATATTAGAAGAGAGGAACATCAGTCTATACATATACTTGCAGAAAAAAAAAACAGTACATTTGTTTGAGGAATTAGAATATGTGCTGTTAAATGCTGAGATCATGATCACAGAAGACTTTAATTGCACTATCTGAGTCATAGTAAAGGGAAATGCCTGGTAATTTAAAGAACTATAAAGAAGTTCTGAATATAATAGTGGAATGTGAATAGTGAAAAGGGTTATAGAAATATGTGAGGTATGGTTTTTGTATCATTGGCTAATACAAGGTGAGTCAGGTGACAATAAGCAAGTTTTCACGGTATTAAAGGAATAAAAAAAGATATACAAGAATTGTAGCACATGAAAAATTATTATGAAAGAAAAAAATATTTGAAGAAAATAAAAATATCAGATCATTTTAAAAACATTGGGCAGAATAGTGGAAAGGTTATTTAGAGAAATATGAAAAGTGTATTCAGAAATCGAGGTAGAATGGCATACAACTCGGAAAATGCATGAGGAAAAGAGATTTTGAAAAGATGTTTGTCAAATTTCACAAAAGAGGAAGAAATATTTGAATTAAATAAAGTTGAAGGGCTTGTTAGGCAGGGGTATTTAATAAAAATTAAAAAGGAAAAAATTACGCCTTTTTTGGTTGGGGAGGGTAAGGACAGAAAAAAGTAAAAGGAGGTAGACAGAGATGAAAGAGGGTAAAGGTAGTTAGTTGTCAGGAAGATAAAAGAAGTGTCCTAACTGACTATGTAAAGCATGGCTGGCCTGATGTATAGGCAAACTAGATGGCCACCTGGGGTGCTATTCTTGTAGGGCTGCTTTTCCACATTTATTTATTTATTTATTTAATTTATTTTTTTAAAGCAATCAAACAGCATTTTCTGTTCTTAAAAATAAACAAATAAATAAATAAAGGTAGAAGCTTCCAAAGGCAGTCTTGTTAAAAGAAAATGTGCCCATCGCATGTCAGGTGCCCTGGGAAGAGGTGCTTCAGTTGACTTGATCATTCAAGTCATTTTACACTCCAACATTGTCAAGGCTTTTGCACTGTAGGTGGGACAGAGCAGAAAGGTCACAATTTTCAAATGGAAAGTGACCAATACTTGATGTGGGTGCGTCACTGTGAAGACATTAGCTAACGTTTACTTAAGTGGTGAAGCACTGTTTTTTTAATGCTGGCAGTGATTAACTAGATATTTTGGGCAGCTCACAAATGAAAGACCAGGACAAAGCCAACAATAATGAACCATGGGGTAGGAGGGACAAAGGCACAAAATCAGAGACAAATTTTACACATTATTTTACTTAAAAAGTTAATAGAGCAACAGGTTTTGTGCATGAACATGCATTTTCTGAACAGAAAGAAGTATGAAGCTAATGTCTCCCATAATACTGTCTGTAGTCCTCACTAATTTACTAGAAAATTAGAAATGTTATAATGGACACAACAAACACATCATGCAAAATCAGTTAGCGCTGGGAAGTATAGTGGACAGCTTTTGCAGGACCAGGACATAATGAAAACAATCTGTTTCTAAAAACCCAATCACCTGAGACATGCATAAAGTAGCCCTAATCCCCGAGCTATCTGTAGAGGAAAATTACATGCTGCTGCTCCTTGCCCATTATTCTGGCTTTGTGATTTGTGTGAAACTATTTGGAAAAATCTGTGTGAAGCAACTTACAATACTTTAATGTGTGGCAAATGTTTGGGAGTTGCGGTTGTTAGGATGAAAGAAACTGACCCTCATTTGCTCGGTTTGGCTTTGTAGGACAACTATACATTCATGTGAAGTAAGATGGATTACTTAATGAAACATCTGATATGCAAAGACAAAGTGCATACAATTGCTGGGGCTGTGTTAGAGGAAAAAGGCTAGCTGTCTGCTGTTTCCTCAATATTCTGAGTTTGCCGGACTAATGTGATTTATCTGAAGCAATTTGGAAAACTTTAATGTGTGGCAACTGTCTGTGTGGAGTAAAAGTGAAATGCATTATAAGGCCATTCTGTTTTATCACAGTAATATGTCTGAACTGCAGATAGAAGTAGCTATAATGGGATTGTCTGTATGATCATAATTGACCCTCTTGTTGTCCTGCCTAGCTAGGATGAGTTGAATGACTGAATGCAAGAAAACATTAAAGAGTAAGACAAACTATGAGAAAAGGAAGAAAAAGTAATCCCAGTGGTATTGGTAAGGTCAGAATGGCCAGAATAGGGGGATGAGTGAGACAGCTGGTGATTAGCAAATGAGGAGGTGCAGTGGGCAGGGCGGTGCCATGGAGCTCTTTGTCTCAGATGCCAGTTCTGATAAAGTCTGCTCTGATGTAAGAGACATGTATAATGTAAGGTGTCAGTTCCCCTTAAGTGACCCTGATGGAAGGGATATGTATAATGTAGAGTGTCAGTTCCACTAAGGTCACCCTGATGTAAAGCAAATGTACAATGTAGTGTGTCAGTTCCCCTAAGATCAGCCCTGATGTAGGGGATATGTATAATGTAGGGTGTTAGTTTCCCCTAAGGTCACCCTGATGTAAGGGGTATGTATAATGTAGGGTTTCAGTTCCCCTAACATCACACTTTTTAAATGTTCTATATATTGTAGGGTGTCAGTTCCACTAAAGTCAGCCCTGATGTAAGGAATATGAACACTGAGAAGAATATGAGGGCAGAGATGATGCAGTGAGTTAAAGGATTAGGAGAAGAAAGTAAGGAGGTGTTGGAAAGATAAGCTGAGTTAAATAAACTAAATAATTAAGGAAGGAAATATACAGATTTTTCTGGTGAGATGAGTTGGGGTATGGTTTCTACAAAGGATGGGTGCTGAAGAAAAAATGTTGTAGGAGGTGAGAAAAGACTGTATGATGGCAAGCCTTACTAAAGATTTTCTGACTTTTTTTTTCTTAGTATATTTTATAACATGACTTTTGTGTTTGGTAAGAGAAGGCCCATATTTTGCAACATCAGAACAGACCCAGCCAACTAGTTCCTATTAAATATTAAATGCATACATTTTAGGATGAAAAAGTCATGTGCAAAAAGGCTCATTTGCCTTCAATGGTATGCAAAAGAATTCTCAGTAGTAAGACTAACATTTAAATATATGTGCACACTAAATTAACCAATCACAATTAACCAGGAATAATTGAAAGGCTGTCCCTAAAGTAATAGATACTTTGGTGGAAAATTGTTATTCATACCCTCAGGATCTGTTGGCCCATACTCAAAAATTAAATTTGCCTTTTTCTTTTAGTATTTCTTAGGGCTTCAAATACAGCTGTGAACGTTTTATATAGAAGATAATACAAAATCTCAAGGATATGTTATATTTCTCCTTAAAATGTTGTTATTGAACTCTCAGGTGACATGCTCGTTTTGTGTCTGAAATGTTCCAAAAAAGTATGCTCACACCTCTCTTTCAGTCTCCCCTATATAAAATGCCTCACAAGGGCATTTCAAGGAATAGATGACCCAATTCCATTCAAATGTATATCCTAAGGGGATTACAAATGTAAGAGTAAAGTTTAGGACCAATGTCAGAAATATTGATATTGTGCAATGACAGTATTAAAGGTGACATCAAGTCTCAGCTATGTATTGCTGGGTTTCACAGTGTCAAGCTGACAACAAATTGTCAGTACCAATAAATACTCTACCAATGACAAATGAGTCAAGCCTGACCTCATTATGACCAGCACCAAGACCTGTGGGGCTGGTGAAGATTATTTCAGCATGCTCGGCTTGGGAGAGCACACAGAGGACACAAAACATTACTGTCTTCCACAGAGTAATAAGATGATGGATCACTTACAAGTTTTACTTTCTCTATGATAATAGTCATAGCAAACCCCTGTCATAGATGAAACCAGGTCTTAGCATTAAAGACCTGTTGTCTAAAATTAAAGACATGTTGATAAATTAGAAACCCTATGTGTTTTTGATTCTTGAAAAAATGAGAAGAATCTGTCTCAAAACTGTTTACTGGATCTTTTTAGAAGCATTTCATACTTTTGTGCCTCACTACTGGTACTGGAGTGGAGAAATCCATCCACCTATCACCCCTTTTTCCCATTTTTGCACATGGGGTTGGGGAGTCATTTCAACAGTGACAACATCTAGAGCCAAGGTTTATACCATGGGGTGGCTAGCCCTGCCACAGCAGTTATTCCACACCACACACTTGCATGTTCACGCACACCTATGGCCAATTTAAAGTGTCAAATCCACCTACGTTCTTTGGAATGTGGGAAAAAACCCACCCAAACACAAGGAGACATGCAGACTCCATACAGAAGGTACATCAGCTGGGAATTGAACCGGGGAACCTCTGTGTGCTGTGAGGCAAAAACGTTATCCACTGTGCCAGAAGGCCACAGTTAAATCCTCTGTCACTTGTGTAGCCAGTGTTTCTTCTAGACAGGTGGAGAAATTATCACCCTGGCATACTTCAAGATTGGCAAATAAATAAGCATCAGTACTGAAGAAGTGGACAGCTGAGATAATGAAAGTGATAGGTCTTTGACTGGCAAAGGTTTTTGCATAAATGCAACTTGAAACTAATTTGCACTGAGTAGAAGCAGTGAATTGTCTGCAGATAAATCACTTAGAAATATTGTGTTTTTGTGGTAAAAAGTAGGCAGATAACATAAATACTAGGAACCACAATCGTTGGAAATGCAAATCAAAAGCAATAACAAATTCACTGAAACAGAGTGTATGAACATAATAATGATATTAAATAATTAACCTATCAAAAAGATGATCCAACACAAACCTCTATTTAAAGGCATAGCAAACTGCAAAGAACAGAAAAAGAACAGAAAAAAAAGCTCACTACAAGAATATAAATGCATAAAATAACTTAAAACATCCGTAAAATGACTTTAAACACTCCATAGAATATATAAAAGATTTTCCAAAACACATAAACTAATACATGAAAAAATTTTATATATAAATACATAAAAAACTTTGAGACATAAGGACATAATGTAGGCATACGCATATAAGTAATTACAAATAGTCACTTTACATGCCTGTGCTGCCTTAGGCTAGGTTTTATGGATGCCCTTTCATTTAAACCCAGTCCCCTATCAGCCCTTAAAAGTGTTATCCAGTCACTCTCTTTTCCTTCAGTGTATATCCTAACATTACCACACCTCTGATTTGGGGTGATGACCTCTAACACTCTAAACAAAAACTTGTGGTCATGACCATGCGTGACCACGTGTTTAGCTAAAGCATTATGCAACGTACCCTTCCTAATGTGGCAATTATGCTCTCTCATCCTATCTCTGAGTGGGCGGTTGGTCTTACCCACGTAGAAAGAGGAACACAACTGACACACTGCCAAATAGACGACATGTACGGTCATACAATTCGCCTCCACTTTAGTATAAAAAACTCTTCTCAAATCAGGATGAAAAAACTCCACATTGCTGTCTATAAAAGGGCAAAAGTTGCAGTGACCACAGGGTCTGGTACATCCTACCTTTTTAGGATGTCTATTATGTCTTGGATAGCACAACATCCTTTTCAAGATGTTCTTATTCCTAAAAAGAAAATGTGGAGCTTCACCTACTATCTGCCTAAGGTCATCATGTTGTCTATGACATGACCACAAGCAGTAATATTTGTAATTACTTATATGCGTATGCCTACATTATGTCCTTATGTCTCAAAATTTTTTATGTATTTATATATAATTTTTTTTCATGTATTAGTTTATGTGTTTTGGAAAATCTTTTATATATATTCTATGGAGTTTAAAGTCATTTTACGGATGTTTTAAGTTATTTTATGCATTTATATTCTTGTAGTGAGCTTTTTTTCTGTTCTTTGCAGTTTGCTATGCCTTTAAATAGAGGTTTGTGTTGGATCATCTTCTTGATAGGTTAATTATTTAATTGTCTCAGTGTGCTTTTAATATATAACTAGTTTGTGTTAGGAGGTTTGTTTCATGGATCTGAAGAAGCTGATACAGTGAAAGCGCTTATCCGTTTGTTCTTGTCTGCAATAAACTACGTGGATTTTACATCTTGGATTGTTATCTTCTATTATTTTCTCACTCTCACTCCTGCTCAGTACTTGGTTGTTTTACAAAATTTTTTATATTTCTCTGAGCAGGGGGTGTTTACCTGTGAAGCAGCAATTTGTCAGACTTTTTTATTTGCCTATAAACTATGACATTACATCAACTGCCCCCATTTGCTTGTTACTTGGAATAGTGCAAATCACACTGTGACCTTACACTGGGTCAGAGGCTTCTGATATCCATAAGTAAATCCAAGAATAGATTTGCTGACTCATACTTATCCATTTACTTTGGTAAATACAGAAAAATAACATCCATTTGGACCACAGTAAAATCTTTCCAAGGATATATTCAAAAACTCCACACTATTTGGGCATGTTTTGGAGTTGCATGAAAACTCGGTGAGTCAAACTTCTAATTTAGAAAATGTAAACATTGAGGTCTACATCTGTGAGCTGATAATACAAAATAAAGAATTACATTTTCAGTTATTATTTTTTTTGTTCATCCTTGCTCTCGATATTGAGTATATGCAGTATAGACTGTCTAATATTTATTTAGAAATGGCATCAGTAATTGTACCTTGTAAGACAAAAGCAAGGTTGACGTTTGTTGTAAATACGCCATCCTTCTGCAGTCTAATTCTCAATTTTATTTATTTATTTATCCAGTGAGCATCAAATTATCTGCACCGAATAACTGATTAATAACTACTTGGTATATATTATATGCGCAGTTGGCTCTAGTAATCAAATGTAAGTAAGAAAATAAAATACATTTGACTAGTGCCAGTGTTTTCTTTCTTTTTTTTTTTTTTTTTTGCGCTTGACCTTATCCCCCAAACCAGTGAGCTCATACCCAGCCACTATACTGACCCATTCATCCCCCAATGGGTAAGATGCCTATGGATCAGTCATTTCAGGCCAACTGCTATCCAAGATGTGGTCATGAATGAGCAAAAGTTCCCCAATGGCCTGCACAACCACCACCTTGAGAAAGGCATTTCCCAGTCTGTACAGGGAAGTTTAATATAGAATTAGTACCCGTGGCATGTGTACCCATCCTCTCCTCTCCAAAGAGATGAGCAAGCAAAGCCTCATTATTTTGCTCTGTGCCCTGGTTTCTAAATGAATCTGTGTGACCTAGATCATACTAAGGGATTTAGCCATCTATGCCAGGAGTTGTTAGCTAATACCACTTTTACTGGTCTGTGTTTTTAACTAAAGATATGTCTTCTGATTGCATTCCTTTATGATATACAAAGACATGCTTTGTACGGCCTAAACCTGACTTGCAGGTTTTTTGTCATACTTGCCCAGGCCAGCTCACATATTTTGCATTCCAGTGTGCGGTTTTAAATACTTTGCTTACACAGCAGCTTGTGTGCAATCAATGCGAATGCAGGGTTGCCACTTACCATGTTGTTTTTTTTAAATTCTGGGGTACTTGTCAGGAAATCCAGTTCTGATAGTACTTGTAAGGTATTTTAGTCATTTTGAGTTCCCATATAGTTCTTAAGTAACATGTTCTCAAACTATACACAGATTTACTTGGACTTCCTAGTTAAAAACTAATGAAAGATGTAATTATCGGTCTGGGAAGGATAAAATGCAACCACTACCATGCAGTTACTCTAAATTAATCCATCCCTCCTCACACAGAATTCAACAAAAGTACATAAAACCTAAATTGTCTATACATTCTCTTTATAATAATAAAATAATGGGCCTTTTTTCAAGTTGTACTTGATGTATTCAGCAGGGAAATAAATATTTGAATTAATTCAATTGAATTAAAAGCAGTTGACTGGTCAAAACTAAAAAATCTAACATTAGAGGAGGCCATAGATCCGTTTAACACTAAATTACTAAGTATCCTTGATTCCCATGCTCCAGCACGTACAATAAAAACTAGATCAAATACAGCACCATGCCTCACAAAAGATACCAAAGCAAAAATCACAACTAGAAACAGAGCCTGGGGCAGCTGGAGAACAACTAAAGCCCCCCTTGACCATCTAAAAAATCGTCAACTCAGGAATGATACAAAAAAATCTATTTTACTGGATAAAAAAAGCTTCTACCAAAATCTCCTACAAAAACAACAGAACAACTCTCAAAAGTTCTAGGCAGGCTTAAATCAACTACTTTGTCCAGGTCACTCCACCACCCCAATCCCGGCTAACTACACCCATAGTTCCCTGGAGACAATAGCTAGTGCCTTTAATAACTTTTTCACTGAAACAATCCAATCCCTAGCAAATCACCTAACCCCCTCTAACTTAAACCACATGCCTAATCTACCTAATAATCACCCGGAATTTGGCTTCCAACCAATATCCACTAGTTTTATCAAAACACTTCTAAAAAATCTAAAACTACCACCCTTGCTGCTGACCTCCTCCCTGCAGAGTACATGCAAATATCTGCAGATGCCATTGCATATCCCATATCTATCCTCATCAACAGAACCTTATCCGAAAATGCTATTCCCTCCCTCTGGAAAATATCTCACGTCATCCCACTCCATAAAGGTGGTAGCCCCTCAGCCATATCCAACTGTAGACCCATTGCCATTCTTTCCCCCACTAGCCAAAATAATGGAGAAATGTGTACACAAGCAACTAATGCAATACCTTTCACAGAATAACTTACTATCCGACTCCCAGCATGGTTTCAGGCCATACCACAGCACCACCTCAGCCCTCCTTTCCTTTATTACTGCCATAAACCAAAACAGGAATGACAATAGGCTAACCTCCGCCCTCTTTCTTGACCAATCAAAAGCCTTTGACATGGTCAACCATGAACTTCTCATTCTTTCACTAAAATCTATTTCCCTCAACAAGCCTGCTGTCCACTGGTTCCAGTCCTACCTGACTGGTAGACAGCAGGCGGTACTATGGCAGGGCAAACTCTCCGGCCAGTTACCTCTCACACTCGGTCCCTCAAGGGTCCATACTAGGTCCACTACTCTACTCTATTTTTATCAACAATCTCCACACTGCTATCCCTAAAGTCACCTGCATCCAATACGCAGATGATTCCACTCATTTGCTCAGCCACCTCCCCATCCGACTTGCAAATCTTAACCCAAAATACATTTAACACTATCGAAAACTTGCTCACCAATCAACGCCTACTTCTGAACCCCAATAAAACTAAACTTCTACTCTTGTCTCCCATTAGTAGATCCACCACACTTTCATTCTCTGTCACATCTAACAATGGTACCACTATTTCCCCAGGTAATCACACCAAACTGCTAGGGGTTATCATAGACAATAATCTCAAATTTGACCTACAGGTCAACAAAACCATACAGACCATCAATAAGAAGCTTGGATCACTGTATAGAAACAAGACATTTTTAACCCCACTGGCTAGGACTGCAATCGCCCGATCACACCTACTCTCTTCTCTCTTATATGCCTCGCCTGTACTCTCAAACCTCAACAAATCCGAACTAGGTAAGCTGTCCCATAGCTACAATCATATTGCCAGATTCGCCACTGGCTCCACCTATAGAACCCACCACTGCCAGAACCTTAAACAACTAGAGTGGCTAGAACTGCCCAGCTTAATTCAATTCAATCAACTCTTAATAGCGCACAACATTTTGTACCACCCTGAGGATACCCCCTCACTTAAAAATATTATTAAGCCATATAGCAATCTAAGATCCCTACGGTCAACCGATAAACTACTAGTCCAAACCCACAAAGCTAATAACTCTGCTGGTGAATCCCTGTTTGCCAACTTCACTGGCAAAACCTGGAATTCGTTGCCAAACTATATAACCTTACAGTCCTCCAAAAGTCTCTTCAAAAAAACCTTCAAACAGTATCTCAAAGTGAATTGGCTATGCCCATGTACCAACCCTGATTAAGTTATAAACTAAAAGCATATTCTGCAATTATCAATACTTGTAACTACATCACCAAGCTCTGCTTCCAGTCTGATGTCTCTTACTTTTAATTGTCTGTCCATGACAATTGTGAGTCCCTACTAGGGAACACTACTTACCCATTGTATATAATCACTTTGTTTTTATAATTGTTTGCTAACTTCTGTGTAATCTATGTAAGTTTGTCTTTGTGGAGCTTCCCCCCCCCCGGGCCTCCACTGAAAATGGACATGTATCCAGTCGGACTATCCCAGTAAACAAATGTAAAATAAATAAAATAAATAATAAATATTATTCCCTATTTGTCATTAAAACTCAGCTAGCTGAAAATTCAGACAAATGAAACAAAAAGGAAGAAGAGTCTGATAATATATATATATATATATATATATATATATATATATATATATATATATATATATATCACAATTATAAAACATACATTAGCATATTTTAGATGGGGCTTTGGTCCCACACACCCTAACTTAAACATACCAACTCCATGGGTAAACATTTGTGACCATAGTAAAAATGCCATTAAGCTGTTGAAGTTATCATAAACCAAGTCCGCTAGATCCATACTCAACTAAAACAGCATTCAGTTACAGACATTCTACGTATTGATCAGCTTTATGCAGCTGATGAAATTCATAGCCACCACATATATTTATATGAACAGCTTCCAGAATGAGTTGGGTAAATTTAAGTATTACTTCAAAAGAGGTCCCTGCACGTAGGTAAATGCACGGCTCCAAAAAAATAAAATCCAAAAGAATAATGAGCCAGCAACTGTATGCTGTAACAAATATAAAAGTATATTTATTGGATTACAAAATTCTTTTTTATGTAATTCAATAAATATATTTTTATATTTGTTACAGCATACAGTTGCTGGCTCGTTATTCTTTTCAAATTTAAGTATGCCGAGAATCAGCATCCCCGAACTGCATTCCTATTAACACTTTTTTAAAGTGTTTTGCAGGGGGGCAATCCCACTTCACTTCAGTGTGGGGGACAAGCCCCACTACACCCCAACCCAAACTATATATAGCCATATATATATATATATATATATATATATATATATATATATATATATATATATATATATATATTATGTATATATACCAACTTTGCAATCACACCAAGTCGAAGAAGGGAGAAATTACCCCCAAAAAGGCATCACTGCTGGCACAACTTGCCTACATTGATTTCCTGTGGCGGTACTGTGATGCTCAACAGTTCAATTTTTATATGCCTGTAAATTACCTAGATATATATATATATATATATATATATATATATATGTGTGTATGTGATTGCCTCATCATTCGGCAAACTGTCAAATGAGCGAATAAAAAAGAGAAGTATTTTTAAACTGAATCTAAACAGATCACAAAACAAAAAAGACAGAAAAAGTAATTGCAGATATAAGCCAACAGGTTGCTTTTACAATTACCAAAAGTAAAACAAAAACAGCTTCTACATTCGGGCTTTGCCCTCCACAACCTTCAACCCTGTGGAAATTAAATGCACTAACTTTGGGGTTGTACAAACATGAAGAAAGAGCAAAAACCTGTGAATGATGTAATTGTCAGTCTAATGAACTTCAGCCACTGCATAATCTGACAAACTGTAGCACCAATGAAAAAAATACCAGTTGTCAGCATGTGATAAAATGTGTGCAGTGATGGCTCATATAACACTTGTGTGTATATGAATATAGCATTCATTGACATATCAGTAACTCAAACCTCGTACCATCGAACACCTAACTGTTCAAAACACAAATCCTTGACTACAGAAAAACAAAGATATCTTTTTTTATAGGGGTAGAAACACCCCTGCACCCCTTTTGTCAAGGGCTAAGTGACGCACATCCCCTGATAATTATATATAGCAAATTCAAGATCTCCCTATAATTGGAAAAGGGCAAATTCCCAAATCTGACTGTTCCACAATCTCTTTCTCTCTCTCTTTCTCTCTCTCTGGCTCTCCCTCAAAAGTCAGAAGAGCTGGTTTTTGATCAGCTGTTCTGGCTTTTTCACCAGTCAATGAAACTAAACATGGACAAAAGTAATTATTCTCTCTCTCTCTCTCTCTATATATATATATATATATATATATATATAACACAATAATTTTACAATCTTCAAAGATAAAACAAAAACAACTGAAGTTTAAATAATTATAACAAATGAATGATAATATAAAAACATTGGTTAAGAATTGATGCAAGTTACATGAGAATCATTTAATATATATAGAAATTTTAGACAGTTTGTAGGGAAATTAAAAGTAAGTTAATCTAATACAAACAAGAATTGCAATATGAAGTGAGGGGAAAAACAGGCTTATGGTATATTCAGAGAGAAAGTCAGGGAAGAGAATTTAATAGAAGTAAAGAAGTTAGTGAAGACGGGCGATAAAAGGTATAAGGAATGAAAAGGTACTTGTTCACATTTAGGGAGATAGTTTGTCTTGTTTTTGAGCAAGAACAAGGCCACATTTTAACTAGGTTTAGCTCTGATTTAATGCTTATGAAGTAGTATTTGCCCAGCTCAAGTGCACTAACTAATGAAAGTACTGAGACAGGAAGCACCACTGGGCCCTTGGCCTATGGCTTTGTTTTACCCAAGGCTGTCTCTAAGTACAACTTTACCAAGTGTAGGAAACACTTTGGTGAATCATTAATTTCAGTCTAAGTTGCAAATGTAAGAAGCAGCTTTAATGACAGCATTAGAAAGATTCCCAAGATAATAGTAAGAAAATCTCTCCTTATCTCTTACTGGTCTTGGCACTATTTGTTAATCAACCATGCAATTTAAAACTCTCTCACACTTGACTCTTAGCATCCTAAGCTTATGGTAGCAGCTGTGATCTCTGCATCCCTTTAAGTACCCTACTACTCCTATTATATAGTTCACTGATATTGGCAAGTAGCTTGCACCCTCTTGTAATATTAATCTGATTTACTTCCGTTTTCTTTATTATCCTATTTGTACCTTGCCATAATGGCACTTTGATTTTTTTACTATCCTCTTTTTAGAAACCTGTCATTATTTCTGTCTTTTTTCGAACCATATGTACTGTGGAAATGTTGTGATTGTACCAATTGATAAATAGTAGTGGCATGCATATTTTTGTAACAATATTATGACACATTTTGTGTTTTTATTACCTTGCTGGTCTGCCGTGCTTCTTATCTCCAGACTTTACTCCACATTTGCAAAAGGTTTCTTCCTTTGTATACTTAAAGGAAACTTTTTTTTCCAAAGTCTTCTGCTAGTGAGTGGTTCTGCTGAGACAGACATTATCAGGCAGCAGATATAAATATATTATTAAAGAATTAAATAAAAAATAATAACAAAATAAAGACTGTTCATAAGCTTAAAACATGTAGTCATTCAACTGTCAGATCTTGTGGATTCATGGTCTCCAATATTAATACGTAGCCTGCTCGGGAGGACATTACTGTATTTACAAAGGTATAGCATACTGTTCATAAAAAAAAAAAAAATCATACTATCATAAAGCCAAGGTGCTGGAGAAATCCAATTATATAACTTTTTTCAGACTAATAACATGAACAAGTGTAATAAAACAGTCTGTTGGATTTAGAAACATGGTAGCTAGAACCCAACTCGCATATGGTGCTTCAGAAACATTATCAATAAAATGTCTAGGGCTATGTCCTAGAATAAAGATAAAAACAGTCTTTGCTGGTGAACTGGTGGCTCTCAGACATACCTTTACTCTTGTTGCATACTTGTTTCTTCAGAATATCGGTTAGGGACCTGGACAGACATACAAAGTGACATAGTGAAATCTTAGTGTTTATTTTCTACTCCTTGCCTCTGCTGCCTGTTGATCATCAGCTCCCATCATGGGTCAATGAGTATATTTGTTCCCCATCACTAAGGTGAGGGTTGACTGGGAAGGGCCATCATTCAGGCAGCCATCAGGGGTGGTTCACAAATTTTTTCTTATTTTTTTCTATCCCAAATTGAACACTCCCTCTCAGGTGTCATGGAAGGAAGTGCAATGGGCTGTCTCTGGAGGAATCAGTTCTCCAAGGAGTATTCCATTAAAACATCACTGCTCCTCCCCATGCAGCTTAAGGGAAATTGCACTGCCTAATGTACACCTAAGTGCACACAAACCACTCCCATCCACTAGGAAAGGCAAGCGGGTCAATTCCTGTTACTCATTCTCCTCCCTACCTGGTTCCTTCATTGCTGGGGCCATGCATCAACCCTCAGTCACTTGAGTCACAGTCAGAGCTACATCCCTCTTTACCACAGAGCCAGGCTGTAAAAACGTAATGTCATAGACAATTGGTTAATTACACTATAAATTGCCAAATTTGGTGGAGGCTTTGCTCCTGCACCCCTAATATAAGGGGCTATATGCCCCTCTTATACAGATCTGCACCCACCACAAGATGAGTCTAAATATTGAAGAAGTAAAGATAACCCTTTGGCATATTTGGAACATGTCTTTTGCGGATTTTTTGAATGAGTTTGAAATTGGCCTAATAGTTAAGGTGTTTACCTCACATACACAAGATACAGGGTTTGATTTTCATCTTTGGTTACTTTCTGGTTATTGGCTAGGCATGCAATAGAATGCAGACTGATTTACTTATGAACCTCTAGAACAGGTAGATTCCTAGTTTGGGGTTGAGAGTTGGTGTAATTGTTAATGTGTTTATCTCATAGATACTCTGTACAGGGCTTGATTCTTACCTTTGAAAGGGAAATTGGCGAAGCTTAAAAATGACCTACAAAGGCAACAAACTTAGTACTTAGCTATGAACCTATGAAAAGGATACACTTTAAAAATTGAAAGTTTTTGTTAAGTTCTTTGGATGGATAATCCTAAATGTTTAAATATACTTTCCTTTCTAATGTTCCTATTCCTCCTCAAATTCTTAAATCTCATAGACTGCTCTGTTTTGGGTTATTTTAGCAGCAACATGTAAAACTAAAAATCTGTAAACATTCTTAATTTTGATGACTAGTTAATGTTGGTAAATTATAGTTATATAAAATAGATTAATAAATACATTTAAAAGAGTCACAGTCCAAACCAGCCTAAATTAAAGCTGTGGCTTAAACTAGGTTCATTTTTTAGATACCATTGATATATTTCATAAAGTAATTTTAATGAGGTAAAATAAACTTGGAGGAACACTGTCATCTTCAGTAAAGTGCTTCTCCAGTCTATTAGAGTTGCATTCGCTGTCTTTAGAATCATCTGCTGCCATCTTTCAGATGAAACATTAAACCGAGGCCTCATCTTCTTAGGTTGGTGGTAGCACAGGTGGATGTAAAAGATCTCATGGCACCTATTGAAAAGGGTAGGGTTCTTTATTAAATTCATAAAATACATTATATAATTATATATACAACTTATTCAGATTATTTAAATTTACAGCTGGTTTACAGATTTCCTCTATTTTATCCTTCTGATGCCCTAACTCTTTTTTCCATAACCAAAATCATACTTTTTTTTCAAAATTTGTGACAATATCCACTTCCCATTAAATCTTATTTCATTCATTCTTTCATTCCAAATAATCCATATTATACAAAACAATTGTTTGTCTAATTTATCCACATCATTCTGTTTCCCATTTTCATAGTACCCATATTCTGTCATGTCCATATTTATATTTTTTACACTTTTCAGTCCCTTTATACATTCCTTTTCACACATGTTTTCCATAGTTAATTTACTCTTTCACATTTCAAAAAAAAAAAACAAAAACATGCTTAGTAGTTTCTATTTCCCCGCAATAGGTACAAACTCTCTTTCTAATATCTGCAGAAAATCTGTACATTCAAAATATTGTTCACATCTATTCATTCTTACTTTTATAGCTTTTTTATTTCTTCCAAATGCATACATGGAGAAATATAATAAAATGTATTCATTATATTTTCATACCATTTCTTCCTATTTATATATCACACCAGCACCACCATGTAAACCAAAAAAATAAAAACCCTCTCTGTATTCCTTACAGTTCCCAAGAGTTCACTCCAGATATCTGTTCAATTAAATCCACAAAATGTGTATATTATCAAAGGTCCATTTGCAAGTGAAGATTAAAAATGCACTTAATGAGCAAAACAGTCATAAAAAATATATATACATCCAATAAACACTTTTGTCTCAATAGTTTGAAACTTCATCAGATACTATTAAATACCTCACAGGAAGTTTTATAGCAAAGAACAATCATGGGACCACCTTCTGCAATGACATCACTTCTCCCAGACACCCCCCAGCACTTGGTGTTCCCAGGTGGTCTCCCATCCAAGTACTAACCAAGCCCAACCCTGTTTAGCTTCCAAAAATGTTTATTTTTCATATAATGTGATATCTAATGTAAGCTAGTAATTGTTATATATTTTAATACCCATAAAATGCATATAACTCACACAAAAATATATAATTGAATTCATTTAAGATAAATACATTCAAGTTTCAAAAACTTAAATGCATGTTGAAAAATTCCAACAATAATATAATCTAATGTAATAACAAACCACCAAACAATAATAAAGAGACAGTTTTTTATGAGGTCAAAGTAAAGAAAAAGTCTTTGCAGATATAAATAAAATATTTTAAAATATTAAAAAACTATTAAAAACTTTTTACAACAGTGTATGCAAAGGAAATAATTATCTTTCTAAAGCTTTTAATTTTAATATGCAAGATATAGATAGTTCATTTAATCCAGGCCAAACTGTTGCATTTAGCCGCAACTGCTAAATCAGTTCATGTCTTTCTAGTAGGAGTGTCCAAGCGCCCCCCTCTTCTTTCAGAGATTCTAAAGCCTCTAACAAAAAACTTAAAAGAATGGGTAACAAATTCAGCACAGTGTTTGGCTAAAGAATTAGTGTCTTTTCCCAATCTTATATCCCTTAAATGTTCATATATATGATTCTTAAACTTTCTATGAGTCTTCCCTATACAGAAGGCTGGGCACTGAGTACAGGTTGTGCAATAAACAACTCTTTCTGTATCACAATAATATTTGCCTATTATCCTAATCCAAGTATTGTTAACATGCATCTCGCTCCCTTATAAAATAAATTTGCAATGAGAACAGGAACCACATTTTTCATCATTCCTTGAATTTCTCTTTTTGTTTCAAATATATTCTTAATGTTTTGTCCTTTTCTGTATATTATGGATGATTTTTCCCCTATACATTCCCTTATTTCCTTATCATCCATTAATATTTCCCAATTTTTATACAATATTCTTTTTATGTTATAGCTTTTAGCCCCAAAAGTAGTAATAAATGATTTCTTGTAATTTTTAGCAATGGGGGAGGGGGTAGGTAAGTATCCTGTACCTAATATTTCATGATCCCCTCTCCCAGACATTTCTCTATTATGCCCTTTTCTGCCTACATCTCCATCATCACTTGTATTACCATCCCATAAAATAGCCTTAAAATGTTCCTTTTCTCTCTTATTTATTATTTCCATCATTAAATCATTGACTAGCTTCAGAGGATAAGCCCTTCTCAAAAACATCCCCTTTAAACAGTAATATTCCTCTAAAAAGGACTCAGAAGTACTCACCATTTGTGCATGCATGAATTCACCTTTTATTATGGCCTGTTTCTGTTGTGCGGATAGGCACTAGAGAAGTGTAAAAACTCATTAGAGTACATCTCTTTTCTAAAAATTTCAGAGACAAATCTCTTCTGCTGGCAATCTTTTTTCAGCCATACCTCCAAGTATGCTATTTCCATATTATTAGCTTTGGGTGTAAACCTTAAAAAAGAGTGGTTTCATTCAAATAACTTAAAAATTGGGGAATCGTCTCACTGTTCCCTGTCCATAAAATAAAAACATGTTCCAGGAAGTGAGTATAAAATTTACAGTGGGTAAAATAGGGGGCTTCAAATAAAAACTTTTTCTCCCACTGTAACATGACAATATTAGCATATAAGCCCCCACAAGGGGCTCCCATTGCCACACCGTGTCTTTGCAAGAAGTATGCCTTTTCAAACAATATAAAATTATTAAAAAGCACCATCTCTAATAATTGCTCATATACATTAACTCTTTCTTGTGTGACCCAATTGCAATGTAAAGATAGGAATATACACCCAAAGGACTTACATCTACAAAAATATGACACCTTTAAATGTGGCCACTGCACAGCCTGCCCATATATATTACATCATCAATGCTTTCAACATCCCATAACATACAGATTCTATAAACTAAAGACATATGTTGACTGTGGAACAAAAAACATTGTATATGTAGTGACGTGCATGCAATGCACAAGTTTTTATGTAGGAAAAATGAACTGGCGATTTAGAGACAGGATCCAAGCGCATCTTAGGGATATAAAGAAATAAAAGTCCGGTAAATGCCCTGAGCAAACATACGAATTCCAATCACTCCTTTCGGTTTATGGCTCTACAAGTGGTATATTTTAGCATGAGAAGAGGTAATTTAAAGGAATCAACAGAATATAAAGAAACAAAATGGATAGCTGACCTGTGGGCAGATAAAGAACTGGGACTGAATGAATTATTACCATTAAAGACAGTCCTAAAGAGGCGTTGTCTGAGAAAGTGAATTTTTCTTGGGTACTCATCCTTTTTAAACATAATTGGTTGGAGAGCTGACGTGAGAGCAGATAAAGAAATGTGAATGAGTGAAATTGCAGCTAGTAAGCCAAACTCCCAGTAAGGCGGGGTTTCCATAGTTGAGTTTGATTGGATAGTCCTTCTATTTAATTACAGTTATGACTGGATACTGATAGATCTGAAGAAGGCAAAAGTCGAAAGCGCTCATCTTGTTTTTTAACTTCATTTTAACTTTATCTTAATTAATAAATTTCCGTTGTGGCATCACTTCTCATTTAATATTTTCTGGATTTTTATGAAGTATATGAAGTCTGAAACTCAAATATCTCTTATCATTTGGTGACTTTAATCAGTGATTTGCCAGAAAACCACAAATTATATGAGGAACAGGCCAAAAATATGAGGGGAAAATCTGAACAGTTGAGAGATATCAACAGGCTGCATAATTTCCAGAAGTCAAAACTATGAATGAATGAAATAAACAAGCAAAGCAAACAAAACAAAACAAAACAGAAAAAACAGTGTGTATGATACAATCAGTTGCTGGACACTAGCCGCACAGTAATGTATGGCCCACAGTTCATGAGTCCATATAAAGTCATACATGTATTCCCATCCAGATTTGCTTAGAATTGCAAACACCAAGCACAGTGAAATACAAATTGCTCTAGTGTCACAGACTACCCCATCAAAGAATGAAGGGAATGTGATATATATCAAAACGTTCAGTGGCTAAATCTCAGAATTATTAGTGCTTCAGTGATATGAGATAATTGAAGTGTAATATCTTGTTAAATGCAGGCATGCCTCATCATCATCATCATCATCATCATCACCATCACATGCACTGACACATCATACAGCAGGACTGTAAATGTAGGGCATAGATCAGATCACGCTGTACTCATGAGCAGGTAATACTATTTTGACAGCTGTACCCTAGCAGGGCATACTACATAGGGGCACTAACAATTCTTAGACCTGGCAGTTGTGTATTGCAATATCCCCTTCACCCTTTCTTTCCAAAGCCTGACAAACCACAGCATAAAGTATTTTTGTCTAGCAGATGTCAGAAAACCTGGAGACTTTCTGTACCTTTATGCTGTTTCTAATGATCTGTCAATTTCATTTTTCTTGGCATTTTTGAAGAAATGCACATTTGTTGCTTGGGTTAAAGTGATTCTCCCAAGATTCACTGAAATGTTTTATCTAATTTTATTTTGACTAATACGCATTCACTAAAATGCATGTACTTATAACTTTTAGTTTGGTGGGCAAAGCACTGATCCCCATGAACCTTTTACAAGCTCAACCAAGAATACAGAGCAGAAATGAAACAAAATGTAATCAGCATAGAATAGTACGTATAACTGATGCTTATAACCATTTTACCAAATATTTATATGTGAAAGAAAATCTACATTGTGTAGGGCATTCTATACAGAAGTGATATTCACACACAATACAATCCTAGCAATAATTAGCAAGCCTTAGTATACAGTAACGTAAAAAGTAAATGTGATTGCCGTGGAGGGCATGAACAAAACAAATAAGAGAGAGAAAGCGGGAGAGATGAATAAGATCAGGGAATGTTAAAACTGCTGCTAGGATTTGGTTTCCCTGAGTTGATGCAGGAGGTCCTACAAAACACTGCTAAGACATATTTATGTTGTTTTCTGAGAGGTCTGCTTTATCTCAATGAAATACATTTTGGTTATTAATACCAGAACTTACATAACTTTTAAAATGCAAACTACGGACGTTTTCCCACTCTGTTAAAGAAGGGGCTGCCTAGTAATAACCTTTCAAGTTAGTATGTGCCCTTCATGTACTTCAGTCTGTCTTTTGTATCTATCCTTTTACTTTTGTCCGTCAGGGAATGACAACATATGCCCATATTATGTATGAGATGCACTGCTGCCTATGCATATATACTTTATCAGATGAATCACAGCACGTACCAATATATATCAAATATACCATGCAATTTATCAGCTATATTGATGTCTGTGTCCATATTATATTTCAGATATATCATAACCTTTACCAATATTATTTATTAGCTATATTGATATATTAATGTCTGTGTCCATATTATATTTCAGATATATCATAACCTTTACCCATATTATTTATCAGCTATATCATAGCCTTTGCTCACATTATTTATCAAAGATTTCAAAACCTCTGACTGTATCATTCATCAGATATATCATAAACCATTCTGCTACCCCCCCCCCCCCACACACACACACACACTTTATGCTCATTGTATAGGAGCTCGATGCCTCCTTGGACTGCTGCCTTCAAAGTGAGTGCAAAACATTATCGGTAAATGTAAGTATAGTAGGATCACCACTATTTCTCTGGAGGAATGCATCTCTTGGAGCAGTAGCCATATGCTTCACTGACAGCTACAGATAATGTCAGGTATTATTGTAAGGTTTCAGTCTTCATGAATTAATATGCAAAACCATATGTCTTCTGCAGAAACTGTTAGCATCTCCTTACTAATATAAATGATGTGTGAATTTTGCTAACCATGTGAGTGACAAAGCTCTAGTCTAACCAGCAATGCATTTCTGGACGGTCTATAAAAGAATATATGATTACTGATTGACAAAATATTTCTCAATACCCACAGCATCAATAATGAGCACCATTAATTAAACTATTTTTTATGGTGATCACCCCTCATGCAAGGGTCTCTGTTTGCAACTCAGGCTGTATTATTGTAATTCCAAGATCATTGTATGTTGACCTAGTTGAAAAAAGGCTCTCTGTAACACTGGCAATGTTGTCTGATGCAGTCATGCCTCTTCTCTAAGACTCTGTAGGGGCTTCATTTTCTATGCTGACATGTGGCACCTCCTCTAACTTTGTATTGCCAGCATACAGGTGGACATCATACCTCTCAACCTCCTATTCCAAGAAATCTGGACAAAGCCATAAATAATAGGGGACAAAGGTCCAATAGTAGGGACAAATTTTCGATATAGTTCTTATAAACTTAGAAAGTTGATAGAATAACATAAATTGTATTTTATTTTTCAGTATTTTTAGTAGTGTAGTTTTGAATAAGCATGACTTTTCTGAAGGGTATGAAGTCTGAAACTCAAATGTCTGCTATTATTTTCTGACTTCAATTCTCAATGATTCACCAGAAACCAAAACTGTTATGTGGAACAGACCAAAATATGACACCAAAATCTGGACATTCTGTGAAAATCTTGACAGTGGAAAGGTATGGGTGGACTCAGTTCATGGTTGCTGCCATGATGTTAGAGACAGACATGACAAAAATGAGGGAGAATCCAAGATGGACAGTCTGACTAAGATCAGTTCAATACAATTCTGCTGCAAATTTCTCATCCACTTAAAGCAGAAGTACCCAGTTTCAGTGGCTGCAAGCATTTAAAGCAGATCTTGGTGCAGGACAGTGTTTAATGCTTTTTATTTCATTTATTTTTAACTTGAGAATAGGGTTAAGCCTTTTGTTATAAGTCAAGTCATAATACAAATGTATAAGCAAAAGAAAATACATGTGTGCTAAAATAGTCACATGACCATCCGGTGACATAAAAATGAAATATAACCTCTTTAGTAGGTTTAAGGAAAAACACTACAAAAAAGAACTTGAGGAACCTGTTTGACAGATACTGTAACAGTAAAAGATATTTGAAAGCTTTAAAATACCTCAGTGCTGCTTAACAAATTCCAAAGACATGCATCTGGAGTATTTTCCCTGGGCCACCACTGAAAATGGGCCTTATCCCAGTTGGACTTTCCCGGTAAACAAATGTTAAAATAAAATAAAAAATATTATGACCTAGTAACTGATGTATCAAATGGGTTAAGCAAATCAGTAAGAACCCAGTGTAGCAAGTTTCACCTGACCCTGAATGCACAGCCAGCATTTATCTCTGAAGGACACTAAGTCAGGCTATGTATACAGAATGCAGTACTGTGTACCTGTAAAAGAAATGGTTATAAACCTTAGTATTACATAATAATATTAGTTTATTTTCAAGGTAAAAGTAGAAAAAGCTAAACTTAACTACTGAAAGAATAAAAGACTGCCATTTCACAAACTGAAAACAATCTTCCCTCGCTATTTAACGATGCTGACCAATCAGAAATATTTTTAGACATCATTGTAAAAGAAAGTGAATGCAAAGGTGATATACTGCTACAGTCTGTAACTGCATATCTGTCCACAATAACAACAGGACTAAGGCTTAGAAGCTTTAGAAACAGGCTACGTATGTACTCTGCCACTAGCCCATAATGTATCATGAAGCCAAGTCACTCCAGATCTTTGGGGTGACTCAGGAAATGCATTCAAGACTGTGTAAGGTAGAAGGGACAGTGTGAAGACCAACAACACCAAAGGCAGGGGAGGGTGTGTGTGTGGTTATGAAGGTGAAATACTCCTGCTGCTTTGTTGTTAAAGTACATATATTTCATATCTGATAAGAAGAAGCCAGTCCTCTATAAGGAGAGAGTCTCAAGCAAATTCCTGTTTGTGGACTTTCTTATAGGAAAATCCCCGATAAAATGGTGGGAAGGAAGACCTGAGTACAGTTGTGCAAAGGGATGAGCGTAAATCAAGCCTAACTTCTGCACAGATACCATCCAGAGCGGAGATAAGGAAAAAGAATGCAGATGTGCATTTTTCGTTGTTATAGGAAAAATGCATGTCGCTAGAAAGCCATCTGGCTATGGTAAGCTTAAAATTTCCTAACCAAGCTTTCTATTAGAAAAGGAAACAGATAGCCATCTATCTTTACAAATAACCCTTGTTTTCTTGCATACGGTCTTAATTGATGGTGCCCATTCATACAATGGAGTAGACACTCTCCACAGTTAAAAAAATATCTAAGAAAGACAGATGAATGATTAATTATTTGTGGTCACTTTAGACATGAAAAGAGGAATTAATAAAGTATAATCCTATATTTATGGGATGACAAATTTGGGGAATGGCAGAAAGTGTTTGCATTTCTGCCATTCTTCTGATAAAAGTAACTGCCTCTAAAAATAGCATTTTCTCAGATAGGTATTTCAAAAGGCAGTAAGGTCAGACGATACAGCATAAAATATAAATCCCAGTGGGGGGCACAGGATTCCATGCAGCAGGTCTAAGAAGGAAGTGCCATTTGGGAAGGCTTTGGCTTTGCAAACCGTTAGTGATGTCAGTGAAGAAAAGTGTAGCCCAGCATGAAAGTTAGAAACAGCTGACAGATATAACCTAAGTGAGGTGTAACTCAGTCCGCAGGGGTTTCTTCAGCTGGAGAGGCAGAGGTAGAAGGAAGCAAATCTGCTGAGGTCAGTAAGATGCTATGACTATGACAGTGACCTTGGGTAGTCTGGTTTTCTAGATAAACCTTGTAATCACTGAAAAATGGAGGAAAGTGTAATGGAGTCCTGAGGGCCATTTCTGGACCACATTATACCTGGGGCATCCTGTTAGAGGAGATATATGATAAAAATAACTGCTGCAATTCGTACCAGTCATGGATACAAACAAAGTGAAGCAGGGAGTGCTTCATAGGCAGAACAACTTCCAAAGTGACCCCGCACAGGCCATCAGTAACAGTTGCTGAGTTTGTCTGCTAGTCCACTGCCAGATTAGATGGTCAATTCCTTCACTCCTATGACCTCCTGGCGCAAAGGGTAAGATCATATCCCCCTTGTTTTTGATATACTAAACCTCTGACATATTTTCCATGTGGATGGCAAGCACACAGAGAGGGAGGGAGTCCTAAAAGGCTAACAGTGTAAGCAGAATGGCCTCATTTCTATTATGTTGATATATATTTAGACACCTTGAATCATTTAACTATTGTAATTACCCTCCAGGGCAGATGTTGTCTATTTTAACTGAATATCATTTGTCTATGCAGCTGCTGTTACTTACTCTCACTGAAAACTTTTTATTTTCACGTTCCCTCACCTTCTCAGCAAATAACTAAGTGAAGTTTGTCTCCTTAGATTAAACCTCACCACCCCTTTAAGATTTTTTTGTAGGCTCACTCACAAAGGTTACAATGAACAAGCTAGTTTCCCATCAGAAGCTCAGCTATAGATCGTCATCAGTCAGGTCCATGTGTGCCAGTCCAATTCATGGTGATCCTTTTAAACCCACTAACTAGCCGGTGCTTC
Organism: Protopterus annectens; assembly: GCF_019279795.1. Lineage (NCBI taxonomy): Eukaryota > Metazoa > Chordata > Ceratodontiformes > Protopteridae > Protopterus > Protopterus annectens. The sequence continues at coordinate 199,595,152 of NC_056746.1, read as the reverse complement.
CTCATCTCAACTGTGAAACGAAGGGGAAAACTCAGTAAAACTTGTGCAGATGTTATCAGAGATTACTGATAAAGGGCCATTTACATTTTTTCTGACCATTTGATGTATTCCTTCCATAGCATGCTCAGACTCCATGAAGGCTTTCACTCCTCCTGATTAAAATACTCTGAAAAATTGATGGATGTAATAATTTAAATTTCAACTAGTTTCATGACCTCTTTGAATAACTGAAATGCATTTTCCTTCTATTCAAGGTATAATGTGAGTAATCATTTCCCACAAAAACTCTCACATCTCTTGTGATTTGCATCCTTCTTTTCTGCCACATTTTTGACAGAAATAACACCTTCTGATGATAGGCTTCTAGCTTGACTATGATGACTTTTGCCTGTTTACTCAAAACATCATTTGGGATAAAATGTGATTTTCTCTTTCAGTTAGCAGGTCTTGTTGTGGAATACCAGTCTAATTAATAATCTGAGCTTTCATAAAACAGATACATTCTGATCCTTCCAACATTTCTAGAATACTGGAGAATTCCAAGTTCTTTCTCGTTGTTCGGTCCTCTAATTCTACCATTTTGGGAAAAAAAGTACTTCATTAAAAGTTTCATATTGTGTCGTTTTCTTCTTTGTCTCAGCCTCAGATTTCTTCTGTAATGTTATTGAGTGCTTCCTCAACTTTCTCCCATCTTTTATAATTTGATTTTTATACATTCTACAAACGTTCTGTTTATCTTGATCATCCCTAAATATGCCAACATTATTTTTTAATGTACTGCTGGCCATCTCCTGCAGCTGCATTACAGATTGAGATTGCTCCTGAATGCACTGTTTATAAGACTTTGCCTTTCTCTTTTTTTCCACCAATTTTTTTTTTTTTTTTTTCTCATACTTTTCCTGACTGATGTCCAGCAATGTTATAAATACATAATCACTGAACGTCTTCAGAAATTCATGGTTTACAAGCTTTTTTATCTGTTTTATAAGTTTTCACATAGGAAGAGCCCAGAATATTTTATAATTCAAACAGTTGCCATCTTGGAATTCATCAAGATAGTACACCGTAGAAAACATAGTTCGCTCACGTAGTATTCCCACAACAGGAAATTCAATTTGCAACCATCCAAGAGGCACTGCTGCTGTAATACTTTTACTTAAATAAAACTATAAGTTTTTGCAGTTCAAAAGAACACCAAAAGAAAATGAAATATAGGTTGAGCTTACACCCTTTTTCTTACAGGACTTCACGAGAACCACAAAATCGCTTCATATAAACTGTTCTTATATGTATTAAAAGAAAATCACATGTCCAAAATAGTCCAATCACGACTCAGTTTCCGTTGGAGCATTAAAACAATGAAAAAAGAGATTAGTGATCATAGTAGTCTTCTTTAAGCAGTAACATAAAACTAGCAAATTTTTCTAATAAAAGAAGGTTTTGTTTCTCAAATTAAATCAAGTATTAAAATTTCAAGAGCTCAACATTTATAGAAAAATTAATGTAAATATAAAATTAAAATCTCAAGTCGTTCTATAAATTGTGTGACGTAAAAATGAATCACTTTTTAAAAAGTAACTATAGTAGTCATAGTTTCATGTTAATTAAAGCAATGATAGTTGTTAAATGATTGCTAGGGCGGCCACAGTGGTGCAGTGGTTAGCATTGCCGCCTCACAGCAAGAGGTTCTCCGGTTCGATCCCCGGCTGGGGTGCCTTCTGTGCGGAGTCTGCATGTCCTCCCTGTGGTCGCGTGGGTTTCCTCCGGGTGCTCCGGTTTCCTCCCACATCCCAAAGACATGCTGCAGGTGGATTGGACACTCTAAATTGGCCCTAGGTGTGCGTGTGAGTGTGCCTTCTGTGGAAGGTTGGGCGCCGGGCTGGCAACTCGGCACTGTAAAACTCCACTGCCAATCAATGTGCAGACAAGGTGATCCGCTGTGGCGACCCCTAACCGGGAAAAGCCGAAAGAAGAAGTTGTTAAATGATTGCTAGTTGTAAAATTTTATTTAATATCATGGAAAGTTCAAATATTTTTTAGAAACTGTCCAAGCCATTGAGAACATGGAAAAAGTCTTAGAATATGATAAATTGTAAATATAACCAGAATGTAATCAGAGCATCAACCACACAGGTATTCAAAGTTTAACACACTTCATTTTTAGTGCAGGGGTGATGGAAATGTATTCATTTAAGCCTGCAGAATTTGTAGCATTTAGCATTTCTTTCCATTTGACCTCTTTGTATTCAAGGAAGTTTTTCCAGTTACTTCCCCTTTCATCCATAGGGACAATTTCTAAGATACCAAATACAAATTTCATAAAGTTAACACAAGTTAAAGAATGTTTGTACAATGTGTTGTTCATGTTTTTACTTTTTATGTTGTAATTATGTTCATACATTCTTTTACACAGGAAATTCTCAGTTTTTCCCCATGTGGAATGCAGGACAATTTGTGCACTTTGCTAAATAAATCACACCCTTTTGCGGAACAATTTCCTTTTATTAGATTAATTCCCCAAGATAGTGGGACAGGGTGAATTTGGAAAAGGATCTTGTACCCCTTGGATATTACTGCCCTTATTCAGCTATCTGTTGTGCTGGATTTTCATGCAGATAGGTGAAATGACAGATGGCCACTGACTACCACAGAACTACTGTTCCTGCCCAAGAAGTGGACCATGGCCTCCTGGGTTTGATGAATACCCTTCCCTTTGGGCTTGTAACATTACTGGAAGCTGCCTTGGTTATCAGGTTTCATCCCAGCTGCTTGTTTTGGGGGCTTTTACTGTGCACCATGTATGAGCTAATCCTGCTGCTGACTCTCCTGAATCCTTGAGGTGCATTGGGGCAGTAGAAATTCAGTCTGAGGAAGCGGTCAAGGAGACCGTAACAGCGCTTACTTTTGCTGTGTGTATTAAAAGTGGATTTCTACAGCCGTGGTGAACTGGCTCATTTTTTATCTTCTGGATTTTTGTTTGTTGTGAGCCTACTCTTTATCAGCACACTGATACTGTTTCTTTTTGTTCTAGTGGAAATTGTATACCCACAATGATGAGGTTCTTGCTCTCCTCTTCCATACTGTTAAAGTGCAACTTAAGCTCTTGACCATAGACACATGGGCATAGGAAAAGGGGAACTCATAAAGGATGTTCATGGGGAGGTCCATCAGATGTACTCACTCCTGCTGGTACACAGCAATGCTGGACTCCGTGTTGTGGCCATCCCTTCTGCAGCATTGCAGACAATGTGCATCATAAGGTCCATCATGCTTTGAGTATTTGTGGACTGAGCCAATTCAGCAACTTCTTGACTTCATGATGCATTTCATTGGTGACACCATACTTATGTTCTACCATGAGACTCCATATTATCAGTACTGCCATGTTCAAAATCCCCTCTAAGTGTCACATAATTTAGTGACCACAAAGCAAAATGTACAGTTATATATATATATATATATATATATATATATATATATATATATATATACACACACTTGCCAAACCACTCTTCTGAACCCCTTATCTGGGGGATGGGCAGCTGGGTTCTGTGGAGTTGCAGCCTTTTTATGAGATGCTGTCAAGACCATGATTTCAGGCTTTGGAGTCTCTGATCAACTGATAGTCTTAGGGACTATGGCCAACATATCAGAGTTTTTCCCCAACCAGTTCTGGTGCCAACCTTGACACTGTCAAGGAAAAGTGGTACATTCCAGTGGGACTGCTAAGCAGATATGCAGAAATTCTGGAGCCTCCTGTGCAGGAAGGATGCTGGGTCAGTGGGAAATCCAGAACATTGTCACATATGGCCCAGGTATTTCACAGACTTGGTGTCATTGAGGTTTTGTGTGAATTGGCAGCCTCCTCAGCATATATTTATAGAGTGGAACACTCAACAGGAGAGCTGTGTGTTTGCTTAAACTGGGCCATTTTTTTTTTTTGCAGGGGATAGTCCAAAGAAGAATAGGAGACCCTCTTTGCTGCAGCCATCTTGCTGGGAGACTCCATATGGGCTACAGTTTCTATAACCTGCTGCTGAGTGACAGGTTGGAAGGCTATGAGATCATAGGAGTTACAAGGCAATTGATTTTTATGACCATTTATGCCTTGCCAGTACCCTCCCTCAAGCTGAACCTTCTCTATCAATGAGGGCCAGACCAATTAAGCCAGAAGTGAATTTGTGAATCCCCATCCAATCATCCAGTCATCCAGTTCCCATTTGAAGGAAGATAATGTAACATACTGTTTAATTTGCAGTGGGAGCCTATTCCAGAGGTGAGGAATGCACTATGTAATGATCCTATCTTTCTACCTTGTTTTATTTATCTGCTGGTAAAGATCTAGATCCCTTGTTCTGGTGTTTGTCAGACTATTCAGTTTGTGGAGACAGAAAACAAATCCTGGACCAATGGGTCCCTAAAGGCTTGAAATGCAAGGCACAGTCAGGAGTTTATAAGATGCTGAATACTGAGCTAGTGCTTCTGTTTTCTTTTGGTAGCTTAGGGGTTTTAAGCCAGCTGTCTTCTGGGGTATTTCTAGTTGTTTGATATGCCTAGTGAGGTAAATCCCAAAAGGGGCATTGCATTCCATAATAGGTGTAGTCAGTGCTCAATATAATGGGATAATGACCTCTTTGGGTGTGGAAGACATCTCCTTGGTGGTCAACTGAGTTAAGTAGAAGGGCTTCATCACTACTATCATTACATGCTGATTCAAGCAGAATGCAATATCAACCCACATGCCAAGATCTCTTCATGATTGTTCTCATTTTGGAGTGGGGCATTGTCTCTGTCATATGCTGGTGGGATGTATAGTTTACCAAGTATGACAATATTACACTTTTTATCATTTAATATGAGCCATTATTAGCATACTAGGTGCCTACTTGTGTAAGTTCTTGTTGCAGAGATTGGGTATAGGACAGTGACTTGTCAAAGACACCCAGTTTACAGTCATCCACAAACCTAGCTTATCAGAAGTCCTTTGCTATGAGCTCAGAAGCAATATGTTCCAGCAGGGGGGTAGTCTTGGCATTGGTGATGGAGCATATGGTGTCAAAATGAACCTCTGTAAAGCTGTACCCTGCTTTAAGCTGAGCCACACATCAGTACAGAAAGTAATGGTGTCAACATAGGTACTGAAAAACCCAGAACATGGTACTGATGGTGACAGCCTCTTCACTACTGACAGCAACAGCATGAATGCTATTAGCATCGAGAAGCTTAATGCTAGAAGTACCAACATTGAGCAAAACGATGCTGAAACTGATGCCATAACATTAGGCACTGACATCACCCCCATCAATGAGATCAACACTGATGGGGTCAAAGTTGAAATCTTCAAAGCCAGCATGCATGTGTTAAAGAAATGGGTGCCTTCAAATTTCTGTATTCGAAGGAGATGCCCTTGTCCAATTGCAGGGCAATCAAAAAAGTAAACTTCAAAGTTTTAGAACGTCTTTGAATCCTTTACAGTGATGTTTTAAACTGGTTCATCCATAGTAACGGTAAAATGAAGAGAATAAACTGACATAACATGAAAGAATTTAACTTTTTCATGCCAGGATGGCACATGTAATATAAATTGTGATTGCCTGTAAAATATTGAAGATAAGGAACTTGAAAGTTCGGCAGGATATTTTGCCAACGTTGTTTGATTAGTTCATACTTTTGTTTTTGTTTTCTACTTTTCAAAGCTGATTTTGTGAGCTGTCAACAAATCTGGCACTTGCACGGGTCAAGAAAATCCCCAAAACAATTCAAACACTTTGTGTGCATATCAAAGGGAGGAATGAATTTTCTTCCCATAAACAAACTGATGGAATGAGCATTCCATGATCAAAAGTAAACAGTGCATAGGCTTACATAGAAGAAAAAATCCTGCTGGACAAAGTTAAAAAAAAAAAAAAAAGGAAAAAAAAAACTTGAGTCATAATGTAAACTTTTTCCACAATATATAAAAAAAAATGCCACATATCTCTCAACTGTCCAGATTTTTGCCTCATATTTTTGGCCTGTTTCTTATAAAATTTTGTGTTTCTGGCCAATCTTATGCAAACTGATGAGGATTAAAGTTAGAAAATATTGATAGACATTTGAGTTTCAGACTTCACATCCTTTAGAAAATTCATGATAATGCAAAACCTGTTAATTCTATCAACTTTCTACAATTGTAAGAGCAATATTTAAAAAAAATTGTCCCTATTTTTTGGGCCTTTGTCCTCTCATTGTTTATGGCTTAGTCCAGATTTCTTGAGCTATAGCCATCTTTATCTTCAAGTGCTGGTGGCTGCAAAGATCGAGAGAGGCTTGGCACTGGGGTACATCATGGGATAGAGGGGGGTGTTTTGTAGCCTGGGAGAGTTTAACTTGTCAAACGGTCCTAATGCCTGCTGGCCTTAATCCAGCTGTTACAGAGGATGGACCTTCTCTTACAAGATTGGCCTGTGAGTCACTACCCACTAATGTACTGGCATAAAATCATACTTCAAGGGAAGACAATATTCGAAAAAAGACCAGTGTTAAGGAAAAGCATCTACTAAGCATTCACCCACATAAATGCTGGTTGATAATCTTCTTGCAGACAGTTTGCACTGAATTTGTTAACTGCAGAAAAAAGGTAGTTGTAAAACATAAGCCAATGGGCCACCATGTGTGGATAAGACAGCAAAGAATAACCATTCTGTACATATACAGTCTGGTGCCTTAAGTATCTAGAGCAGCAGTCAATGAAGTCTACTTAATACCATACCTTTTTAAAGGAGCTTATCTCAAAGGTTAGAAGACAGACTTTTGGAATTCTGGCAGGTTAATACGACATAATATTAACCTCACACATCCTTGCTGGTAAGGGCAGATGTGCTCACGTGAAGCAAATTAGTCTGTGATTCTGTCCCTGAGCAGCTAGAAGACCTGCTATGTCAGGCTGATATGTCTCTAACTGCCCAGATGGGATTTGGGGACCTTTTTAGAAAGTTAAGTCACATGACTTTCCCATCAGGCGGTAGGCTCTGACCATTCTAAGTGACATGTTGAAAACATGTAGTGTCAGTTCAAGATTGCACATCAACTAACTCATTAAAGTATATGGAGCTGAAAGCAACGGGTCCCTTGAATTTGTTCATGTGGTGGGTATCAGCATTTTGGAACACCTCAACGGTAACAAAGATGTCTGTGAGTGGCTCCTCTGATGAATAATGCTATCACATTGACATTCAATTTGCATGTATATACAGAATGTAAAATACACAAAAATACCATCTCCTAAACTTGTATAGTATGGTATTTTTTCTGTTTTAAACAATTTAGGTATGTTTACCATATCATTTTGCACTCTACTATCTAAACAAAAAAAAAACCCTGAAAGATCTTAAGTACTTCTATACTCCTGTCTCCACAGTTAACCTAAATGACACTACCAAGACTGAAACGCTTTGTTCAGCTTTTGTATGTCTGTTGCCACCTTCCATTATCTCTTATCAACCTGCCATTCCTATTTGTGAGGGAGCAGAGGAAAGAAGTGATAGTTTTGTTCAAACATCAACACTGTAGAAAGCAGGCAGGCAAACAATCTATGTGTCAGGGGTCAGCAAGTGCTGGCTTTTCCTGTTCCTACACTTGGCATGTTTGCTTACCAAATATTGTATCTTTTTCCTACAGAGAAATTGGATTCCGTACAGCTGGAGGCACATGATTTCCTGATAAGTCAATAAGTGACTCTAGCCTTTATTTTGCATCATGTTTACACCCCCACATCCTGACATCTGAGGGGTAGACATCAAGTGTCATGATATGCAGCCCCCCACCCCCAACATTATTTGACTTACCAAACAATAGAACTAGCCCATGTACTGCTTGACTGTCCCTGGCATCTAATACTTTACAGGAGCTGAACTGATGCCAGTCCCTTCACTGGACACTGCTGGTCAAAATTCTAACGCACACGATTGTTCTTAAAATAACAATTTATTGAATTGATTTTTTCCCCTTCAGTCATTAATTTGTGTTTCAGTGGTCAGCAGTGTCTGACACACATCTTTTAAAGAACTGCTATTAATCAGTGTTTTCCTGGAGAACTGCCATGCAGAAGCTATTTACAAAAAAGGAAATTGACAGATGTAAGAGCTAAAACAAAAAGCCTTAATGAAATACAACACAGAGAATTTATTGTACTCAAAATAATAACTAATTCAGTTTGCAGTTCAAATTCTTTTTTCATTCAATGTTTTTAATAGGTTTCAACAATCAGTGTTATGAACAAATAAATGTATTCTGCATTATTCGTAACTGCCTAGGCAGCACATGCATAGACATACCTGTATCTCATTCACACACTCATACATGCTGTTGTCATATATTAGGGAGTTCAGTATCATAGCCTTAATACCAGAACAGTACAATGAGAAAGACCTTGGAGCTTTATGCAGCTGAAAGGCCTGGGTTCATATCGTTCAACCTCTTATAGCAAGATATTTGGACAAACCCATTAATAAAAAAAGTGGGAAAGAGACCCAACAATAGGGACATTTTTTTAATTTTGCTCCTACAAACTTAGAACGTTGATAGAATAACAGGTTTTGCATTAGAAATAATTTTATGAAGGGTATGAAGTCTGAAACTCAAACATCTATCATTATTTTCTAACTTCAGTCTTTAACGATTTGCTACTAATTTGCCAGAAAATCACAATTTTATGAAAAATGGACCAAAAATATGGGGCAAAAATCTGGACATTCTAAGAAAATCTGTACATTTGAGAGGTATGCTTGGGTTAGAGTCTCAGAATATACATTTCCTGAATATGACCGTCAGAAAAACTCAGAAGGGTGATCAGCATATAACTGTACTGCATATTTGTAATATTCCTGTTTCTGAAAATTATAAACATGAAACTAAATGGTTTACATCAGCACATCAGTCTTATAATCTTAAATGATTGTAGAATAAGAACAAGTATTAAGGAAAACTGTGTCCCGCGCAGTTTTGCATGTATATGGGGAACCTGGAATCTGCATTGTATCTAACTGTATGCTGTTATAGATCATTTATCAAACTGCATATAGGATGCTTTGTTTATGGGGGCGAATGGTGAGCAAGGCTTAGGTAACCATATAAAACTGTCTATTTATTACTTACGTCAAACAGTCCTGTCCCTCAGCAAAGAATAAGACCACAATAGTCGACAAGACTTGCAGAACATTACATTGCATAAGGTACCATAATGCAGTATTGCACATTAATCTTTATTATTCAACAGTGACTTCTTTGCAGACAACCTATCTCTAAATTTCATCTGGGATTTTTACTTTATGGAATTTGCATGCCCTCCTTGTATCATTGTTTTTTTAACTAAATCCTTTTCTCTAACTCTTATAGTTAGCTAATCTAACTGGAGGCTTCCCCATCCCTTCTATCTAAGGGTCTAGCTTACTCTCAGACCAGAGACAACTTCCTGATGGGGGGGGTGGTGATCAAGAGTAAAATGATGCCTAATTATCTTATGACTGGGGAACTACACAAGTTGGCATCAGCGGTGGTGTATTCTTCAGAAAGGCTGGGATTTTTGCATATCTTACCCTCTGTTGCCCTGCAGCAGTCCAAAAACATAGTACTCGCCTTCCATTAAGACATGTACACTTCAGCACATGTGCTTACCTCAGCTACAGTGTAAGAACATGCTGCTTGCTGAGTGCTTGTCCCCAACTATTTGTGCCTCCTTTTCACAACATCCAGCATCTGCTTGGAGTCCATGTTACACTGGACCAGACTGCCTCTCTACCCCATGATAGCTTTGGCTTCTCATGTCAACCTCACTTGAACAGCTCCTCCAGTGGTTTGTCCACAACTCAAACCCATGATGTCTGAGTCACAATCAGGGCTTTTATCCTTCTGTGGGTGCACTGGTTTCCTTTTAATTCAAATAACATATGATAGGTGAATTGGCTGTCTTCTAAATTACCCATATACGTGTGTGTTTCTGTTTGTTTTTCTGTGTGTATGTAAGAGCAAACATGTGCATACATGTGCAAAAGTTTTTAACAGTGTAAACTACATCTGTCTTAGCCTGACATTCCATTCAGTATTATATTTTGTGTCCCCATGACTATGAATAAATCAGGTCTCTGAGAATGAATGAACATTATGCCATTATCCTACTGTACATTTATCAGACCAATCACAGAGTACAATGCTCCCTTTGATACGTACCTTACCAGGCATATTTAGCAATTAGAGCAACCTCAAAGGTTCCTTAGAAAAAGAATACAAAGCATAACAAACCTGCCTTAAGCAGAGCACCGTAAAGCCCTTTTCTTCTACTCAGTCTCCTATAGATTGCTGAGGGGTGATCTATGCCTGGCTTACAAGGCATCCAGAAAACCCACATTTACGAATCTCCTACATATTTGTAAGTCAAAGAGTACTAGAAATACAGGGTCTTGGGAATTAAATCTTGTCTGTGAATTAAACAGAATATGCTACAGAGACAGAAATGTGCCTCAGAGACTGCCCCTTCTATGGAACAGGCTTCCCATCCATGTGAAGCTAAGTTCATTTATTACCCAGTTGAGCTCAACCTAGACAAGTGGATGGGGAGTAGGAAATTTACACCGGGGCTGGTATCCATGTCCATTATGGACAGAGGTAGCTTATAAATGCCTGGCCCTCTATGTCCAGTTCAGATACAGGACATCATTATACTTTTGGCAAAACATGGCTAGGCTTAGAAAGGTCCCCTTGGCCATTTGCCTAGTAAGAATCTTGAGTCATATATTTGCCCTAATCACACAGACAGGTTTAGGTTACCTGGAAGAAACTAGCAGGGATCGAAGTGCAAGTCATAAGAACAACATGGTGAATAGCAAAATTATAAAAATCACTTTTTAGCACCCCCTTCCCCCGGGTTATAGACCTATGCCACCTACACCACCTGTTTAGTATAAATGAAGTCTGAGGTCTCTGCACTTCAAAGGAAAGGGAAAATAACTCTAAAGTGTCACCTGCCTGTTGTGTTTCTGGGCCATCTTGTATTTTCATCCCTCTTGGTTTCATACAAGTAACCCTCACCTATTTTGCATCTTTACATAGCATTAATAAATACATGGAGTCAGAACTGACTGTATATTAGTACAGAATAGCACACCTATCTGTGAGTACTTGAATAAATCTTGCATCTGCACACATTGAATATCTCACAAGATGAACAATGTAAACATACTTACTTATTTTTAAACAGTGTAGAAAAAGATGGCTATGTAAAAACTCCAAGCAATCTTATAAATGGTAAAGTTAGAACAGGTACCACAGGAAAATTGCCAGAAAATGTAAAAACAGCCTAAAAGGAGTCATTAGACCACAGTGTGTAGCTTGAAAGTATTGACTACGTAAATGCAATGACTAAATTAGAGTAGAGTAGCATGGAGACTCACCAAAGCCATGAAACAATGAAATAAAAGCTCAATCTCTGATCAAATATAATGTCCCTGGTTGATGAAACTCCTGCACAATGGCAACAGAATACAATTTAAATGTTTAAATCCATAACCAGGAAAACTTCAGCTGGCCTCTTAGAAGAGCATGAGACTTCTGTAGGAAAGAACATAATTCTTAGAGTGGTAGGGAGTGTAACGCTCATTCCATGTAAGCTTATAATGTAAGAAGTCCATCTTGTTTTATTACTGTTCCAGCCTTTGCTGATCTCTCCTTATGGTATGGAGCTTTATAGTACTATGGCTCACATAATCCAACAGAGGCAAGGTAGACACAAAGTGGGGCATTGCTTCTCAGCCTTTTGGATATGATCAAGTGTGTGTACGTGGTTAAGAATAGATGTCAAAGGCTGATAAGCAAGGCAATCTGTTTAGTATTAGTATCCTCACACAAGGCTGATGAAGACCAGATATTAGATTGTGATTAGATATATTTAATTTCCCAGACTCCACCAGCTCAAGGTCAGGTGGTCATATGTGTGGGGTCTCCAGTGCAAAATAGACCAGGTAGGGATCAGAGCATAAAACCAGCTCCACCACCAAGCCAGAGGTTGCCACACCTAGCTATTATTACATTGCATTTGTCTTATGGCAGAAAAAGAAAATAATTCTACACAGTCCTTCCCTTTAAGTGCATTTAGCATTCAGCCTCCCCTCCACTCCTACCTTGACCTTTTCCATTTTCCACCTGTGGCATGTTCTCCTGAATACTTCTGTGGGTTCTCTCTTCATTACCTAGTCTGGAAATCTACTCTGCAGGTCCACCACCCTCTTTGTAAACAAAAGTAGTTTTGACAATCCAGAGAGTAGATAGTATCCAACATCTGATACTTATGCCCCGTCCTTCTTGCTCTGTCCCTCCTCCTCAGAATGAACCCCTCACATCTCCCTGAAAGAGCTGTATCTGGAGCGATTGGCACCCTGGGCAATCCCCATTTAGTGCCTACTTCAAACACAACTGAGGGACAACAGAAGAAAAAAAAAAGATCTCTAGGCAAAAATCTATTCTACATAAAACCCCTTTCCTAATTTTCCTACTGAAACTTTGGCAAACAGCTCAACAGTTGCTAATATCCAGGCATTATTTAAAAATATTAAATGAGCCAGGATAGTAATGATGGCTGCTTAGATGACTATCAGTACGTGTGTTCAGCAACAGGACTGTACCAATACATTCCAGGGACTGATCTGCTGTTATTTTACAGAGCGCGTTGTGGCACCTAGCAGCTTGCACCTGGCAGATGCACTATTTGCCCCAAGCGAGCTATGGTTTTCCTTCTTTATAAGATCCTGTGTGCCAGTATTATGTTACGCCAGTCTCCTCTGGTCTCAGGTGATAAGAGCGCTATCTCCCATTGCCTCTGTTCATATTCAGTCCCTGCTAGACTATTGATCTTTCTTGTAATTTTACTCTGTATTGCTTCCAAAAGCCTGATGTCCCCTTCATTATCTGGCCCCCAGAACTACAGACAGTACAAAAGGCGTGGTCTTTCCAAGGCCCAGTAAAGTAGAAGCATAATTTGTTTGCTTCCTCCAGTCTGTGCTTTCTGTGGTTCAATCCAGATATGATTAACATGCCCATAATATTTTCTTAATTTCTTTTTTTTGCCATGTGTGCCACTTCCTGTAGCACATGCTTCATCCAAGGGCTGTTGTTGTCTACGTGCAGTGCTTTGTATTTGTTTTCATTCTGTCCACTTGTCGATCATTTCCAAACCCTTCTCCAGCCTACTCTTCCACTCGCCACCGCTGCACCTATCTTTACATAAGCAGTGAAGAGGCTGATCCTGATCTGTATCCTCTCACATACATCTAAAACAAATGCAGTGAAGGCTAGTGGGCACAGAACAGGCTACAGTAGTAACCCACTAGTCATGTTTCTAATTTATAACTTTGTGTATCACACTACAGCCTTCTGTATCCTACTATTCAACAATGCATCTAATTCCTCACCAGTTCTGCATTTTTGGCTTTAGGCAAAATCTTCTATTTTTCTTATCAGCCTTCTGCTTGGAACCATGTAAGAGGTCTTGCTGAAGTCCAGGTTGATGATGTCTACCGATACCTCCATATGAAGATCCACTGGTACCGAGTCAAAAAAACGGAGTCAGGTTTTACTTACAGTTCCTTATGTCAAAGAACCCATGATGGCTGCTCTCTTGGACATTGTTATCCCTTAGAAATGCCACCAAACTTCCTCTCAAGATTCTCTCCAGGATGTTCTGTGCCGCAGTTATTAAGTTGAGAAGCCTGTAGTTTCTCTAAGCCCCCCATCCCACTGCATTGTACAAGGGCATCACAGTTACTGCTTTCTAGTCCTATAGCACTTTTGCACCAGCCAGTGATTTATTGAGGATTGCACCAGCCAGTGATCTGTTGAAGATCTTGAGGGATTTGCCAACATCTAGGCCAGCATTTTGGGAACTCTGGAAGGGCAGTTCATCTGGTCATTGTGTGTTATCTTCCATAATGGCAAACCATTCTCTGTAAGCTCATTATCTCTCTGCTATCATCCCATTGTTTTCCCCATCCTTACCTGCCTCATTCCCAGCATAGCACCATAGTGTGTCCGTCACTAGGGGTTGCAATGGAAATAGCCTGAAATAAAGTTAGTAAATGGAAGTAGAAAGAGAATTGGTGACACAGTCTTGTACAAAGCTTTGTACAGGAATTTTCCTGTTTATATAGCTTGTATATGGGCTTGTAGGGGGAATGTACATCTCCCTCTGCTAATAAAAAAAAATCTTAATTGTTTTAAATTTATTATATTTCTATATGTGGTCATTAATGAAACTAGAAGTCCTGTTGAGATTTTTGGTTATGACATTCGTTTACTTGCCTGTAGTGTCTGAAAGCAAGGATGTATATTACAGACTACAGGCAGTTGGGTTAAGGGTAACATAAGGAAATATTTCTTTGTTCAGATATTAGTAGATACTGGATATGACTCTTAAAGAGCATTGGTGGAATAGTACAAATGACTATTTCAAGCTGGAATAACACAGAGTAAAAGGAGTTTGGAAGACAGTACTACCTAGTAATAGGATAGTTTGGAACCTGCAGTCCCTTTTTTGCCATCTTCACTATGTGCATCACAAATCGTGTACAAAGTTCTAACCAAGGCTACTCGCAAAAGCAAAAACTAGAGATGCCAGTTCATACTTGAAGTGCACAATAATTACATTCCATGAATTAGTCATCAACACTGCTGTGCAGTTGCTGCATTTTCTGTTTAAAGATCAAGATCGCAGTATCTCAGAATTTCCTCCTTTCCCTAAAACCCAGTGTTCTCAGAATTAGTATATGTAAGTCAAAGGGGATGTCAGAGGGCACATGGGATGAATACCCATTGCAAAAATTATTATAGCATTTTTTTCTTGATTAGAATGTCAATTGTTTTTGGAAATGTCACTCATAATCACGCTTTGGAATGTTGATCAAATAACAATCAGTTTTATCCAGAAACATAACTGAATAACTTTTAATGACACAGAGATTTTTTTTTTAATTCATAAACCTGTATTTTGCATTTAAATTGTTCAAGAGCATATGATACTGTTTTCTGGTTTAATAATACATTTGCAGAAAATCACAAGTCTAAGAGTTTTAGCATGTTTCTAACATCTTTAAAATCATTACTTATTGCACTGTGGGAGTCATGCTACTGACCTAGCAGCACATCCTAAAAACACAGAAAAATATACTTTGGCAGCAAATGAAGAGCATTTGGCCTATCTAGTTTGCACATTTCTTTGTCTAGTTCCAGAGCCCAAGTACAAACAGGCTGTAAGCTACATGGATTCTAGAATTCCTTACCAGTTTAACTTTTCTTGGAAAACCATTTTTATGCATTTACCACCTCTTGGTAGACAAAAATCCTAATATTGCACTTACATTCCTTTGTTGAGAAAAACATGTTTCCCAAACTGGCTATGAACTTTCAATCAAAATATTACCTGCTTGTTCTTTCATATCTCTTCCACCAAAATAAGCCAGCCATCAGACTCTTAAATATATTTAAGTCTCTGTTACATCATCTTTCTTTCCCTACTGCCTTTTCTCAACAATATACATGACAAAATAAGGGACTCAGAAATTCAAGGATATAATTGGTATGGTAATCAAGAAAATTTGGCTTTATTTGAAATGATATTATTTTGTACATAATAAAACCAGAAAAGGATGTTTCAGTGTTGTTGTAAATTCTGAGACAGTTTCAAGTCTTTTTTTTTAAATAAGTTTTATTAAAGTCATTTCTGAAACATACCATTATTAACATAGAGCTAAACATATTTTATAATGAATTAAATAAAAACAAAATTCTAATATAAAAGATAAAAAATACAATAAACTATGTACAAAGATGTTCTCTATACTATATACAAATAAAACAAGATAGAACAAATGTATAAGAGCTGACTAATACCTTTAAATTATTGATGTTCTAATAAATCAATTATATTTAATCATTGGTTATACATTGTTGTATTCCTAGAAGATCTAGACTTGATTGTCATTGATTCTAATTTGGATACTTCCAAGAGAAGATCTTTAAAGTTTTTAAAAGAAGGAGATTGTGATGATTTCCAATTTCTAGTGATTTATTTTCTGGCTATGGACAGTACAGACCAAAGAAATTAATATTTGCTTGATTTTACACAGGATGGAATTGGAGAATTAAATAAAATTAATGATTTTGTAAGTAGGAAGTTATCAGTGAATAGTGCTTGTAAGAAATTATTGATATCTTCCCCAAATATTTTTCATATGTGAACAATCATAGAAATATGTGCCCAATCAGCATTCTAAACCTCCATACAGCTCCAGCACAATACATATTCTTTAAACATCTTATTTATTTTATATGGAGTGATGAAGGATCTATTTAAAAATCTTCAGGTAAACATTCTCTATTTAAGTGATGTAGTAGTTTTACCTGCTGACTGAAGAAAATTCAATTTATCTTTATCTGAAGGGTTACAGTTATTAATTTCAGAGAAATATTTCCAATAATTATCTGGGAATACATCTAAGTCTGATTTAATAGTTTTATATATATATATATATATATATATATATATATATATATATATGTATGTATATATATATATATAAACAGGCTAATTTTAATTAAGTTGGTCTGTTGAGAAAAAACAATCGGGCATTGAATGAGTTTGGGAGTTAAATTTTTAACTGAAGAAGGTATTAAATCAAGTTTATTTTTGATATATTTTCTAGCTTCTTGTAGGTCAAGCCATAGTGATGACTCAAGGTAATTTTCTTCCAATAAAGTATTGATGGATTGCAGTTCATTGTTTTTTTACCTAATGGTGCCAATAAATCAAATATTTATGCTCAAATATTGACATTTTATGAAAATTTGTGGAGAAAATAGCCCCCTGTGTATATGCTGTGGGGAAAATAAGGAATAACCAATGTTCATAGGTTTGGAATCTATGAATGAAATTTTTAAAGGACTTTAAAATCATAATATAATTTAATATAAAATTTTGGGTAGGGCATAAGGAAAAATATTCCTTTAATTTCCATATAAATGTGTTATTTATTAATTTTACCTTAAAATGGTCATTATTATTATTTAAATTCTGTGATGAAGATAGGATCAAGTCATTCCATTTAGCTGAATATTTACTATCTATAAGATCCAAAATTGTCTTAATAAGTGAGGAGATTGAGTAAATTTCTAAGTTTGGTAATGCAATGCCTCCATTATCCCAACTATACATATTATATGTTAAAGAAATTCTGGGTTTAATTGGATACCATAGACATTTTGTAATCATAGTACAAAACTTTTTAATTATTGTATAAGATGTAGGTATAGAAATAGATTGAAATATGTATAGAATTTATGATAGAAGTATCATCTTTATAGCTGATAATTTCACTATTGAAAATTTTATTTTAGACCATTTATGTATTAAGTTATCTATTTCTGTTAAACATTTATCAAAGTTCAGTTTTTGAATTTCTTTTAAACTATTGACAATAATTATTCCTAAATATTTTATTTGCTGGGATTGTGATACATATTTTTCAAATTCATTTTGAATATTATATTTTTTGAGCCAGATAACAGGATTTGTGTTTTATTATGGTTAAATGTAAGACCTGAAATTTTTTGGAAATTATCTATGTCATTAAATAATTCTTGAATTGTTGGGTTTTTACCACCCAAGGTAATCAAAATGTCATCTGCAAACATTTGAATCTTTGAGGTTTTATTAAGACTTATATCAAAACCTGTAACATTACTATTATCTCTAATCAAATTTGCCCAAGGCTCCATTACTAAAGTAAATAGAAGAGGGGATAAAGGACAATCTTGTTTAGTTCCTTTAGTAATAGGTATGAACTGAGAAATATCAGAACCAATTTTGACATAAGCTTCGAAGCCTATATATAAACTGGGTAATAAGATTTATAAAATTGTTTGAAAAATGGAGTTCCCATAAAAGAATAAATAAATAATCCCAGTTAACAGTGTCAAAAGCACAATTTATAATTAAACTAACTATAGTTAAATTATTTTTTAGGTTTTTAGTTGACTCAATTAAGGTTATTATTCTTTTAATATTATCATAAGTTGTTCTGTTTATTATGAAACCTGTTTGGTCTTCATCTACTAAAGTGGGAAGAAATATCTTAAGTCTCTTTGCATATATAGACATAAATATTTTATAGTCCATGTTTAGTAATGGGATAGGTCTATATGAATTACATTTTGTAGGGTCTTTTTCAGGCTTTAGGATAGGAGAGATGAATGTATATTTCCATGAGGGGGGGGGTTAATATTTTTATTTTGTATAGTATTAAACACTGAGTAATAAAGTTAGTACTTTATCTGGTAGCAATTTGTAAATGTCTGGAATAATGCAGTCATTACTGGGTGCTTTATTTTGTTTGAGAGTATTAATTTGTTCTTGAATGTCTTTTAAAGTAATTTGTCTATCAAGTTTTACAGTTTTTTTTAAATAAAGGCTTGAATTTCTTTCTTTGAGTTTATTAATGTAGAAGATTGGTTTAAATTAAGAAAAAAATATCTGAATTCACTTAATATGTTATATAAATCAGATACTAATTTTTTCTTCTGAAGTGAATATATTTCTTTAATGTGATTAAATTTATTCAATCTTTTTACTTTTTTGGATAAAATATTCAAAGATCTGGGATTCATTGCAAAATTAATACATTTATATTTCTCTAGACTAATCATAGTTTTATGATTAAGAAAAACAAGATACTTCTTATTTAAGGTTTTTAGTTAATCCAATTTAGATTTTTCTTGTGGATTTTTGATAATTCAAGATTCAAGATATCTAGTTTTGTTTGTATCTCTTTTAAGTCTTTATCCCATAAAATTCTTTTTTTCTTGTACCAATGAATTATTCTGCCATATAGGTATGCCTTCTTTGCATCCCAAATGAAAATTTCAGATGTATTATTGTTGGTATTAAATTCTAAAAAAACTATGAACATCTTCTAATATGAAGGTGTTAAAATCCTTTAATTTAGTAATATACGTTAGAATTTGCTTTATCTGAACATTGGCACTGATATAAATATATATATCAAAGGTTATAGAATTGTGATCTGAGAAGGGACATGTAATAACTTTTACATTACTTAAAGAATCTGTTAAACTGTTTGAAATAAAAACTCTGTCTATTCTTGAATATGTGTTGTGTCTATGTGAAAAAATGTATAGAATAATGATTTTGGGTCAGCATAATTATCAATGTCCTTTAATAAAAAAGAATTGGAAAACTCTTTTAATAATCTAGCTGAACTTGAAACTTTCCTCTTACCTTTAAAGGAAGCATCAGAACTACTAAAGATGCAATTAAAATTGCCAGATAAAATAATATTGCCCTTAGAGAATTGGATAATATGATCAATATGTTGTTGTGCTGAGGTCTGTCCAAAGCCAGGAATCCAGTGCATATTTATTAGAGTGAATATTAAATTATTAAATTGCATGATAATAGAAGCTACCATACTTCTATATTATCTTTGTATGTGTTTATTATTTTAGGTCGTGGTAGTTTATTATTCCACAGTATTGATATACCTCTTTTTTGAGAATGTTCAGAACTAACAAGAATTGAGAAATATTTAGACTCCAATTTGGAAATGTCATCTTCTATCAAATGGGTTTCTTGGAGAAACATTAATTGTGAATTATGTAATTGAAGATATTTATTCAAAGGTCGTCTCTTGTTAGGGTTATTTAGTCCATTTATATTAAGATAAATACAATGAAGTGATGTCATGTTGTAAATTTGTTAGATTGAAATGCATGCTGATTAAAACGTCTATTAAATTTTAGTTTATGGGATGATACTAAAAAAGAAGGGAATATAACAATTTATAGAGTATAATATGCAGAAAAATTGTTTAAGATTACAAATATTTAAATAATTTCCACTACACACATTTTAGTGAACATCTGAAAAGTTATTATCAAAGAATTACAACAAAACTTCTAACAATAAAACTCTTTAAAATCCACCAGGAGTTATAAACTCCTAATTTGAGTGACATTAATCACTCAAATTAACATTCCTACTAGCAGCGAATTTCTATCATGCTCTGCCTAAAATATGAACTATTTCACCTTTAGAAACATGGCTTATTGATATGCATGTCAAAGTTATGCAAAAAAGGAGAATTCATCAAGCACTTGTGTTAGATTTAACTAAAAACATGTTGACTAATAATAAATTACAAAAATAAATAAGCTGTTATAAAATTACTAAATGCTTAGTATCATATTTAGGTACAGCAAATAACACCAATATTGTTTAAAGTCAGCAGAAAAAGGATATAAACAGAGTGTATAATGTTTTCCTGCAAAAAACAAATATGTTTATTGGAACTACATAAGATTAATGCTTATACGATACTTAATTATAGGGAGATTTATTTCAAGTAGCATATACTACCAGAATTAATGGTAAGATTTATTCATAACTACTTACAGTTTTGAAAAAAAAAGACAAAATATTTCAACACACTTTCTAGTTTATCTATTATTTTCTAAAAGAGGCTATTAAACTATAATAATTATACCAAAAAAGAGAACAATATAATTTTTACAGATTTATTTTAAAGTTTCCCAGACTTAAATATTGTCAAAGGTCAAGCAATTGTTACATTATCTAAAAAAGGCTATACATAAACCTATAAATCTGGAAATATGCTATTATAGACTAAAATTCAAAAAAGCAACTAGTGACATTTGCTTCTAAAGTTTATAGTTGTAATCTATTTTCCAGATTTATATTTAAATTAGTGAAATCATATCCAAATAGATAACTTTTTTATAAATCTATCAAGCTATAAGAATGACTAGTATTATAATTTTACTCTAAAAAACACGGCAAGGACACTGCTATTCCTTAAAATCTTTATTGCACATAAACACAAGATGAACGCTTTCGGGACTTCTCCCTTCATCAGATAAAATTACAATAAAACAACCCCTTCTTTTAAACTAGTGCATATCCAATAGGATTCAGTAAAAAGCCCGCCTATTTTGAAGGGTGGGCTTAACAGGTATCACATCATTTAAACCTGGTGTACGATTGGCCATAAGCTCAATGATCCATCTGGATTCTGCTAATTCTGTCAAATGCTTCACATCACCCCCTCTAGTGGTAAGCCTTATGTTTACTATAGCCCTGAAAGTGAATTTGTGTGTTGCATTATCCATCACATGTCTGCTCAAAGCATTATGCACATCCCCATTCCTAATGCTAGATAGGTGCTGTAATATCCTTGTCTTTAACATCTGGTTAGTTTTCCCTACATAAAAACTAGGGCAATGGCTACACTCAGCTAGATATACTATATCCGTCATTTGACAAGTAGCCCTCCCTTTTAACACAAATTGCCTATGTGTGACAGGATGCTCAAAGTTAGTCTTCTTATTAATATGGCCACAAGCTTTGCACCTCCCACATGGGAATGTGCCCGTCGACGAAAGCACTTATACCCAGATTAATCCATTGGGTGTGAGACAAGCCATAGACAGGGTACATCATGTCCTGCAAAGGCTGAAGTTTGAGATGAGAATTACTGATGATACTTTTGACTTTCTTTGGTTAGAAAAGGATCATTGAGCTTATGGCCAATCGTACACCAGGTTTAAATGATGTAATACCTGTTAAGCCCACCTAGCACTAAGCACTAGTTTAAAAGAAGGGGTTGTTTTATTGTAATTTTATCTGATGAAGGGAGAAGTCCCGAAAGCGCTCATCTTGTGTTTATGTGCAATAAAGATTTTAAGGAATAGCAGTGTCCTTGCCGCGGTTTTTTTTTGGTGCATATTTGATTTTGGAATCGTAGGCTGGACTTTGGTATAGTACTCAACTTTTTTGCTTTATAATTTTACTCTGTTCTAAAGTTTCTGTAGTCTGCTCAATACATGAATGTATCACATAATTAAATATTAATATAATTATTAGCATTATTAATTTGAGATAAACTGTATAGGAGATGAAACTATATTTTTTATTATATTTTGAGTTAATCAGATATAACCAAAAATATGCTATACATGTCAGCAGAAAGAGATACTAAAGCTTTACTGAATATATATATATAGATTAGCCCTAATTTAAATCTGCCTAATGTATGCTTTTGTTTATAAACCAGGCTACATAATAATATCCACATCTCATAAATAGTCAAAAAAGTCAAATTAGTTTGCAGATCTGACTTAAATATTTTAAAGTAGATAGAATTAAAAAAGTAGTTTGATATAAACTGGAGAGCAGTATTTGCAATATGTCTTGTTACATTTAGTGACTTCTTATTTTTACATAGCCAGTAAACAAAAACAAGGCAGCTGAAAATAACAAAACTCTAAACATACCACAGTATTTAGAAGAAGTTGGTATCATCATTCCTTTAGTTAAATATCTGCACCCTTAATAGAATTAATTGTATCAATTTATTTACTATTAATATTTTCATGTCACTAACATAAAGCAATGAACACAAAAAATTTGAGAACCACTAAATACTGTAATTTTATGAAGCTATAACATTGGATGTCCGGCAAGATGAAGTCCTATATTGATTTTTGTTACAAATTAAAGACAACACCTATTCAAGAATGTCATAACCACTAAACCAGTGTTAGAGTTATCTACTTACTTATTAATTTATTTGGTATCTGTGTATTATCGCAAGCACACCTTAAACACCTCATGCTTATACACACACTACTGACAAAACAAAATGAACAAGTTGTATAAAAATATATGTACCGTAACTAAGAATATTAAAGAATATGAAACTGAACGGATTTCTTATGTGAGAAACAGACATAATAGAGATTGCATCTATGTATAATCACATAATATAAATTGTTACTGATATCCACATTCCACAAGGGAGTGCTTCTGTTTTGGAAACAGTATTTTATGATCATTTCAGGAAGTGCCCAAACTACACAACCTCCTAACACTAAAATTCTTATCAAAGCCCCAAGCACATGAACCAATTTTAAATATAGCTCCACATAAATGAGGCAAAAAATATGTCCATCTATGTTAATCTGGACAGCTTACAAATATGAATGTGGAACTTTCATCTAATCTCCCCACTAGTGCACTTCGTTATTCACAAACATAATTAAGGCTCTTAATGGCAGGCATACTACTGCAACAGTGTGGCTTTAGGGTACATGAAAGGGTTATATGGCACATGGTAGAACTTCACAAATAAAAAGTGTTAGTAGACTATTAGAAAGCATTTAAACCATCAAATAAAGGGCCATGGGTGTGAGGAATCCTCACACATAACTAAACATAGTAAGATTTAGTGTGGTCGCAACAATATGCAAGCACCGTTTATTTTCTATTTTGACAACTAAGCAGATAAACTTGTCTAATGCTTTAATCATGTCTCAAGGCAAAGTAATAAAACAAAGTCTAAAACCAGTATAGTGAATAAAGTTTAAATATAGGCAAGCAAATACAGCTTTCTATGTACTAAATATATATTATTAAAGTATCTAGTATGAGTGTTAGTTCAACTTGTGAATGGCTTTGAGTTGCTCATTCAATATATCTCCATGTATAGTCTATGAGGCACTTCTAAGATTATAGTATAAATGAAAATTAATTATACAACGACCCCCCCCCATTAATATTCCAAAACATGCACGCTGATTGGTCAGCGTGCACGTTGTAAATCAAAGACTTATACTAATGGAAAAAGGTTCGGTCGCCTGGGATTTTTCCATTAGTATAATTTTTTAAAAATGTTTTAAAATTTTTTTTTTACAGCATCGGAGAATGCAAGATCTCTGTTGCTTTTTAGAAACTGTCTCGTTATGTTAAAGGAGTTTAACATAGCGAGATAGCTTTAAAAAAAGGTAACGGAGATCTTCCTTTCTCCGTTGCTTTTTTAAAGCTGTCTCGCTATGTTAAATGGGTTTAACATAGCAAGACAGCTTTAAAAAAAGCAGCAGAGATTCTCTGTTGCTTTTTAAAGCTGTCTCGCTATGTTAAACTCCTTTAACATAGCGAGACACTTTGTAAAAAGCAACGGAGATCTTGCTTTCTCCATTGCTTCCACTCACAGCTCTGATGTACTGCGTAATCATACGCATGCGCAGTACATTAGAACTTCTGCAGAATACCAGACAGCTGCGGAAGGGCAGCATGGAGGCATTATACAATGCCATTATTTAAGAAAAGTAAGTATTTTTTTCTTAAATATTGTCATTCTATAATAGCAATAACCCACTTCTGGGTGTGGGTAATGCTGGATTTACCCACGGTTGCCTTTGTTTGGCCACTCGGGCTTCGGCCTCATGACCAAACCACACCAACCATGGGTAAATCCAGCATTACCCACACCCAGGCGTGGGTTATTGCTTAATTAATACATTTCTCCAAGTTACTCATTCAGTGTGTCACTCTAGTAAGTAGAGTTGGAAGGGCAATTTAACACAGTAATGTACTCACATCCAAACAGCTACAAGCTGTATTACACTTACTGGGACATACTAAAATTATTATCAAGATCACTGTATCTATATGCTTAAATCTAATAGACAAGAAGTCACCAAAGAGCATCATTGGTGTAATGACTACAAAACAAAACACTAATACACTACGAATGAACTCTACCTGCTTATTTCATGTCTTCTATCCTATTTATATACAAGTACAAAGTGGTATTATCCGTGCCAATATCTGCCTCTGGATGCACTTCTGAATGACTCCACAATGTATAAATATCATCACGGTAAAAATGTGCTTATACAAGTCCAAAAAATACTTTATGATTCAGTTACTTCCTTTTTTAGATGACTGTTGAGTCGTCAGTGACATCATGCAGCTCTTGTAGCTGTTCATAGATGCATGTGGTCAAATTGCCAAGTTGAAGATGGAAACAGCTTCAATCTTTTCAGTGAGAAACTGTAAGCTTTCCAGGCAACAAGTCAAGGCTTACAAGGGCTTGAGAGCTGCTTGAAACACTCCAGCAACAAGCAGAGCCCTCACCAAGTACCAGAGAAGAGAAAGAAAAAAAATAAAACTTGAATCTTCGGATCTGCTACAAAGTCAAAGCCACCAACAAAGAAAGCTAATAAAACAGATGCAACACCAGCCAGAAACTCATCAAATGAAGTTATTTAGCCCAAACATTTAGCAGAAACCACAAGGGCACAATAATAAAAAACGGAAAAGTAAGCAATTCCCTGCCACACAAATAAAGATACATAGTCGACTACATTAAATAATGTCTGAAAACCAATTAAAGACATCACAGGGTATCCCCATTCTAAAAAAAAATCTCTAAAAAATGTATTCCACATATATTTTTTATAACTATAAAGGGATATGTAATAAAAAGATTGTGGTGAAAGTAAGTTTAAACTATTGTAATAAACACTCTAGTAATATTTAAATAAATAAAACAACAATCGGAATGCCAATCAAGTAATTAAAACAAAAAATGACTTCTCGACATCTATAAGCAAAATAATAATAAACCTGGGCAGCTGATATATTCAAAAGCATAAGTAATTATTGGGCAATAATCTAAGGCTTAAATATTATTATATATTATGTTCCCTGTCCCTCCCCCTTCCCCACTCTTCCCCTCACTTTAAACTTGACAAGATAGAATGTTATTAAAACATATTTATATAAGATTTATGCTAAATTATATCTTAAAACTATCTAAGATATAAAGAATTAACATTAGTGAAAGGGAAATAATATATATGAAGTGCTAATAACTATTAAATTAATCTAAATAACTAATTAATAGGTAAAGACAAATTAAAAGCACTATATAATAGAGAATAGAACAACACTCACCTGTTGAACCATTTACAATTTCCATGACTTCTGGGTCATAAGAAAAAAATTATGTAAAAGAAAAATAATTTTTTAAGTTTCTTATGTTCAACTGTTTTCCAGTTACCATTTTCAGCAATCGATTTAAGACTTGAACTAGCCAAGTACATTTCATCTATTTTATCCAATATTTTATTAGAATTTATGTAATTGATGGCTGCATCTAGTTCTTCAAAAATCTTCAGACCCTCTTGAAGGAAGATTTTCAGCCTTGCAGGGAAAAGCAGGTGAGACTTTATTTGTGCTTTTTTAAGTTCTTTGAGCAATTTTTGATATAACAGATGAAGAACAGTCTTTATCAAAATTAATGATTTTGTCCTTGTATTTAATAGGTGACCTAGACCAAGCCGTCTTCAAAACTATTTCTTTATCATGAGTGGATAAAAATTTAATTATGACTGATTTAGTAGATGTTTTTGGGATTTTTAGAGGAAGAGAAGGACCTGTGGGCTCTTTCTATAACAAAAAAAGTGCTTCAGGGAGCTGTAAAATTTCAGGTAGCTATAATGTTAAAAACTTCTCCAAATTATTTTCTTCCAGGTTGTTTGGCAGTCCAAAGACCCTGATGTTATTTCTTTGAGATCTATTTTCTAGATCATCTATTTTTGTTAAAAGCAAGGTATTCTGTTTTAGAAGAAATTTCAAGTTATGCTCATTTTGTTGTATTCTACTATCCATGCCATTTAAAGAAGTTTCAGTACCAGTAATTTGTTTCTTCTGTTATTTAAGGTCTAGATGAATTGTCTCCATTTGTTGCAATGTAGTTTCCTTAAAATTATCTTATCTTCATGTCCATTTTGTCAAATTTTGTTGATAATTCCTGTATAGTAGTTAAAAGAGTTTGAAACTCTTTTTTAATGCTGAGTCCTGGCGAGAAGTTTTAGTAAAGCTCATGCTGTAGTCAGATACCAGAAGCTTGTCTTTCATATTTTGACAGGAAAAGTTGAAAATAATTTTAAAATATTTTGATACTAACGAACTAGACTATGAAAATAAACTAGATATAAAAAAAAATGTTTTTTAGTTAGTTATAATTAAAAATTCCTTTCATAAAAGATATGATAAGGCAGAGCTGAGAAAAAATGCTGCTACTCAAGGCTCATGCTAAGGCATGCCCCGTTGCAAGTATTTTTGAGACACAAAATTAATGAAGATAAAGACAGTTGTCATAAACTATGTACCCACACATGAATGGGTTCAGCAGTACCCATATTTATGGAGACATGATAAAATGAAGTACTTAGGTTATGAGTTTAAAAGGATTCTGTTATGGCAGTTAAGTATATGTGGGAAGAGACTAAATAAAAGGTAATACAAAAACTGAGAAACTGGAAGCTCTATTTTATGGATATGGTTAGCAAGATACAAACAGTAAAAATCCTTTTAGTCCCTTTAGTCTTATACACAGATCAGGCATATTTTTATCAACAAGATGAGAAGTTGTGGATAGCAATTAATAAAAAGTTAAAGGATTTTATCTGGGAGGGGAAGAGGGCAAGATTCAAGTAGGCTAAGCTGATCCTTCCACTTGAACAAGGTGATTTGGGATTACCTGATTTGAAGGGGTATTTCAGAGCTACACAGTTACAGTTTCTATACATAGAACAAGTAGAAAGCTATAATTCAAAGTAGAAAGGAATGATGATGAAATGGGGGGAAGCTCAAGAAATAATGAGAGACTGGGATTTTTGGATGCAGATCCTTAAGGAGAATAACAATAACCATACTGAATATTATATTCCTAAAGTAGCAGAAAGTATTCTAAGAGTTAAGCCAACATAGGAATGGAAAAAGGAGATTCTGCAGATAAGGATGACTGCAATTAGGGGTACAGAGAATAGGCAAGAGGGGGGGGGTGGAATTTACTGTAGATACCTGGCAAGGGATCCAATGTATTGGGAACAAATAATTAGAGAAGGAAAGGTAATAGAATGGGAAGAGGCCAAGAATACATTTGGACTGCAGGCCAGAGATTGCCTTCCCTGTCAAGGATTGATATCAGAGTATAGACCAAACTAAAGGAATAGGGGGATCCTAAGTGAAAGACCAGCACTGGTAGAGATTTTAGTTGAATCTAGAACAACAGCTACAGTAAAAAAGGGATAATTAGTAGGGCATATAAAATATTGCATGATAACTATAGGAATCAGATTATTTTAGAAAGGATTTGGGAAGAGAGCTTGGATAAGCAATTCACAAAGAAACAATGGGACAATATATGTATGGCTCCTAAATATGCAACAAAGTCTAGAAGATTTAGGATCTTTGCTTGGAAGTGTTTGCACAGGTATTTTTATACCCCAAGCAGACTCTGAAGAAATTTTCCTTAGGTAAATTGCAAAAGTTGGAGGTGTGATGGGAAAGAAAGAAAGAATTGTGAACATATTTTTCGGAGTTGGCAGACTTTAAAAATTCCCTGCAGGCTACTCTGTCAGAAATACTGGGTAAACAAACTGGAATAACTAAGGAAATTATTATTTTTTGAACTGTGATACAGAATCAGAATTGCCTAAATAAAGTAAGGCCTTGCTGAGTTTAATTCTGGTGACTGCCAAGAAACAATTACTAGAAAATCAAAATCAAATTCTAAACCAGCAGTACTAGAAATAGTACATATAGTAACATAGATAAAATAATTGGAAGTGTGATCTTTAGAAAAGGCTTGGAGCAAATCACACAGAAAAAAATGGGAATTGTGGGAATAATACAAGCAGATTAATGTTTTAGAAGAGAATAAGGTTTAAGGGAAGGCAGGAATTGAATGAGCTATATAAAGTTTGATGGAAAACGACTGTATAAAAGATTACATTTGATGCATAATGTTTCCAACTGAAAATATATTATTATTGTTTGTTTTCATTTATATAAATGTATGATTGCCTACGTCATAAATAATAATTCAATAGATGTTTCTTGTTAAAAAAAAAAGAATACCCATAACAAGTTCTGTAAATCATTCTTTGTATGACTCATCATACAAACTTTACACCATTTTTGTTGCTCTCAGAATTTCCAACATTCTGTGTTGTAATGACATGGAATTTACAGAAATATGACAGAGGTCTAGACTGGACTTTAGCAGCTGACGGTAAAATAAATATATATATATATATATATATATATATATAAATATATATATATATATATATATATATATATATGTATGTATATATATATATATATATATATATATATATTTATAGATAGATAGATATGTTTGTTTATCTGTTTTTGTGCATCCTAGTATTTCACAGACTTTTCTATAGCTTTCTGACATTGATTACTTATATTTAAACAAGTCATGTAGTTAGAAAGAGGGCATACCTGCAATGCAATTTGGTAGGGTCTCCAGATTTGACCAGTAGGAGCAAATAAGCTAGGAAATCAGCAGCTGTCACACTCAAAGATTAATGTATGAATAGAATTGGACTAGTCCATTGTGAATGACTTTCACAGGGCCTCAGGACATTCTGGCAAACTATCCAGCATCTTAGAGTAGAGTTGCCTTCTGGACATTCCCTGCTTCAAGGTGGCAGCATTATCAAAATCAACCAGAGAAAATAGTTGCGTTTATGTAGACCAGGTCACTATGACAATTAAACAGCTGTACATTAACAAGGTCGTGGGAATAGGCACAATTCATATAGCAAGTAGCACAGAGGGCTAAAGCTCTGAACTGATAATGAGCTGCTTCTTGTGCCTGAGGTACGGGGTTTGGTTCCTTTCACATTCATTTACCTATGTGTGACTCGGGCAAGTAATTTAACCAGGCAGTGCTCCTAGGTCACCACTGAAAATGGAAAATTGGGTTTAGTGGGCTTATCTGTTCAGCAAATTGGTAAAATTAAAAAAAATAATAATAAAATACTGAATGTGATGGATATTGGTGGGGGTCTCAAGGTTTAAACTGTATTTTCAATAATGAGTAAGATGTACCTCTAGACTGGTAAACTGGGGCAGTGGTTTCCATTTTCAAAAAGGGCTACAAAAGGCTATGTTTTAATTACAGAGGTATCATTCACTTCAGTCTCCCTGTGAAAGACTATGCCACAGTTTTGGAAGTCTTTGCCCAGAGCTAAACCTCTGAATCAGGAGGAGTAGTGTAGATTTTACCCCACCTATGTATGACTTGATCAAAGCTTTGTCTCTGCAACTGTAGTAGAAGGTTTATGGGAGCTCACCAGTACAGTCTACTTTTGTTTTGTATACTTGTAGCAGAGGTCTACTTCTGTGCCATGCACCCTGGAATGTCTTGTGAAAAGTACTAGAACAGCAAGGGGTCTTAGGGCAAATTATACTTGCCATTCAGTCCTTGCATTTGTGAAGTGGATGTTGTGTTTGCATTTTTCAGTGTTAAGTTGAATATCTTTAATGTGGGTATAGGACTAAACCAAAGTTGTGTCCCGCCTCTCCTCCTCTACTGTTTTGGCTTTTATGGACAGAATATCAAGGTTTAGCCAAGTTTGAAGAGTGTCTAGTTTTAGGATCTGCAAGCTACATCCTTGTTTGCAGATGATTTTGACCTCCTGGCTTCACGTAACTCATCTCAAATGTGCACTAGAGTAGTTCACAACTGAATGTTAAATGGCAAAAATGAGAATGAGCCCCTCTAAAATGGCATTTATAGCTCTCTTTCTGGAGAAAATGCTGTGTAGAGGTGAAAAGTGAGAGGATAGTTATATCAAGTAGAGGATTTAAGTGGCTGGGGTCTTGTCCAAGGCAAAGCATAGAAGAGATCAGGACAATGATCTGTGGATGTGTCCAACAGCAGCACTGCAAGTATTGTAACAGAATGTGGTATGAAGGAAAAGCTGAGTCATAGGGCTAAGTTCCAAATGTAGTGCTCAGTCAGTGTCTCCATCTTCTCCTATAGTCCCAAGTTTTAGATAGTATCTGAATGGATGAGATCATAGAGATAAGTGACTCCTATAGTCTCAAGTTTTAGATAGTAACCAAATGGATGACATCATAGAGATAGGAGACAGGAATGAGGCTGTTGCTGATCTTCTTCCTGTAAGACACACTAAACTGCCCAGCAAACTGGGAGAATCATGGAGTCAAATTTCTGCTAGTCTAGGATGAGAGGAGTCAGCTGAGGTAGTTACTGACAGGATGGCCACCACCAGAGTCTCCTATGAGAAATGTACCAAGCACAGCTCACTGGAGAGAGGTCCCAGGGCAGACGCAGGAGATTCTGGAGGAATTGTATCAGCATACCTGAGAGAGTTCCCAGGGCAGGCGCAGGAGATTCTGGAGGAATTGTATCAGCATACCTGAGAGAGGTCCCAGGGCAGACGCAGGAGATTCTGGAGGAATTGTATCAGCATACCTGAGAGAGGTCCCAGAGCAGACGCAGGAGATTCTGGAGGAATTGTATCAGCATACCTGAGAGAGGTCCCAGGGCAGACGCAGGAGATTCTGAAGGAATTGTATCAGCATACCTGAGAGAGGTCCCAGGGCAGACGCAGAAGATTCTGGAGGAATTGTATCAGCATACCTGAGAGAGGTCCCGGGGCAGACGCAGGAGATTCTGGAGGAATTGTATCAGCATACCTGAGAGAGGTCCCAGGGCAGACCCAGGAGATTCTGGAGGAATTGTATCAGCATACCTGAGAGAGGTCCCAGGGCAGACCCAGGAGATTCTGGAGGAATTGTATCAGCATACCTGAGAGAGGTCCCAGGGCAGACCCAGGAGATTCTGGAGGAATTGTATCAGCATACCTGAGAGAGGTCCCAGGGCAGACCCAGGAGATTCTGGAGGAATTGTATCAGCATACCTGAGAGAGGTCCCAGGGCAGACCCAGGAGATTCTGGAGGAATTGTATCAGCATACCTGAGAGAGGTCCCAGGGCAGACGCAGGAGATTCTGGAGGAATTGTATCAGCATACCTGAGAGAGGTCCCAGGGCAGACGCAGGAGATTCTGAAGGAATTGTATCAGCATACCTGAGAGAGGTCCCAGGGCAGACCCAGGAGATTCTGGAGGAATTGTATCAGCATACCTGAGAGAGGTCCCAGGGCAGACCCAGGAGATTCTGGAGGAATTGTATCAGCATACCTGAGAGAGGTCCCAGGGCAGATGCAGGAGATTCTGGAGGAATTGTATCAGCATACCTGAGAGAGGTCCCAGGGCAGACGCAGGAGATTCTGGAGGAATTGTATCAGCATACCTGAGAGAGGTCCCAGGGCAGACGCAGGAGATTCTGGAGGAATTGTATCAGCATACCTGAGAGGGGTCCCAGGGCAGACCCAGGAGTTTCTGGAGGAATTGTATCAGCATACCTGAGAGAGGTCCCAGGGCAGTCGCAGGAGATTCTGGAGGACTTGTATCAGCATACCTGAGAATGCCTGCAATTCCACAGGATGACCTGATGATTGTATGAGGGATAGGGACGTCTTGTCTTCCCATTATTTATTTATTTGGCATTTGTTAACTGGGTTAGTCCTTCTAAGCCGTATGGCCCGTTTTCAGTGGAGACCCGAGGAGAAAAGCTCCAGCAATACAAACATAAAAAGATAACACAGTAGGCAATATACAAAACCCAAGAAAAACAATGCAGCAATACAACATAAACAAAAGTTACATATGAAGTAATTAGTTTGCTACCACTACAACCTCCCCACATTTGAGAAAATGAATATATAGCTGAACAGTACTTATCACCAATTCTCTTGATTTCTGTTTTATAGGTATACTACTCTGTACTTTTTTGCACAAAACCCTAATTATCTATATCTCTGAACATTCATCTATTACCTCTTCTCAACCCACTGATGAATCAAATATACTACAAACCTCAGTGTCACATGCAACAGCAGATATTTCCATTCAGATGTACTGTGCCTATAAAAACATTACAAGGGATTTGATTCAGTTATGAACATTTCAGTAACCTGTTATCAATTATACATTTTTTACTGTGGGCTCCATTCGATGTCTGCACCCACATGCTTAACTAACATTTAAGTTAAGACACTACCTGGGAGGGAAGCACCACTACATTTTTAATGTGTTACCAGCTTTTCACCAAATACAAGGTAGAACTCCTTACTTAAGTCTACATAAACAACATTCATAATCATAATACAATTTCTGCTTTGGTCATCAAGTCAAGGAATGTTTGCTTTGTAGGAAATGATCTTCTTGCTGGGAATGGGAGTTACCTTGGGGCTGTGATCTCACTGAATTTAAAATGTACGGTACTTCTCTCCCTCGGAAAGGTGTCAAGGATTTATTTATCATGGAGGACAAACTAGCTGCTCCACATCCTTAACTTTCTCCCACAGTTATGGAAAGGATTCCTGTTTGTTCCCCTATCTCCAGACACAATACTTTCAAACATAATTTATTAGACAGATTGTTAGAAGGTCCTTAATTGAAAAAAATAAAGAGCCCAGATTTCAAAGAACATGCTCTCAGTGTAAGTGACTTACTCTGGTGTAAGGCCTATCAATAAATGCAGGCTTACACCGGACTAAGTCACTTGCACTGAGAGTAAGTCTTTCAGAATTAAGCCCAAGAGACAGATTAAAAGACCATGCCCACCTGACTGAGGAAGTAATTTCTGAAATGAGATGAAGAAACTGTACTTTACAGAAAGGATTGTAAGCCTCAGCACTGCCTGCTAACCTGGGTGACAGACCACAAACCTACAGAAAGCAGAAAATGGCCTGAGAAGGAAATAAGTGAACAGGGCATGATACAGCTGCGTAGAACTTGGCTATGAAACTCATTTGTACTACTGATGACATCTTTTTCCACTGGCAATTTTTCATACATTTTATAAACTGTAGTTTTAACAATTACTAATTTGGATCTGTTATTGCCCCATTTTGTACTATCAAAGCCATTTACATCAATAATGTTATTTTTCTAAATTATTTAACTTTCTATAATATAAACTTTATTTTTCTGACTCCTGAAACAAAACGGATGTCCCCTTTTTGTTCATGAAATATGCTACATCTGCTTTCATTTTCTCTCCCATTTTTGCTTGCAATAGTTTTCACCATTTTTGAAGCTCTCTTGATTTTTCCCACACATGAAATGTACCACACCATTTATCAGATATTATAAATCTAATGAAGTGGGCTTTCAGTTGTGGAGTTTGGAGAAGAACTCTCAGAAAGCAAGTGGTTCCCTGGCTTAAAAGATCTCTGAAGACAATTGTGTTAATTTGCCTCTTGCAGTTCAGGATTGATTAAAACAGACTGTCGAATGCTATGTGATAAGTTCACATCTAGTTTTCTGGCAAGGTGTGAGGCTTAGTGCTTGCTGACATTCCACACATAGACAGTAATCTCACAGCAACCTGTGCTTATAAAATGGAATAATTTTTATATTTGTGCAACCGTACATGCATCCACGTGTGTAACATATCTATATTTAACCTTCTCCACACACATATACATATATATATATATATATATATATATATATATACATATATATATATGTGTGTGTGTGTGTGTGTGTGTGTGTGTATGTGTGTGTATATATATATATATATATATATATATATATATATAGATATATATATATATATATATATATATATATATATAAGTGAGATGCCCTTAAGTTGAAATTGACTCATGACAACTCTATGGGTAGACCCCATAGGGTTCTCAAGGCGTATTATGGAAGTAGATTACCAGACCTTTCTTCAGCACAGATGCTGCTGCTGCCTAGTTGCACCCCAACCAGATTTCAAATACCCAAGTCTACCAGTTGGTAATCTGTGCCTTAACCTCTAACCTATCATGCTGAGATATGTGCATATCTATATCTATTTCTCTCTCAATATTTATGTGCATGTGTAGATATATATACTAGACTATTGTCTGCAGACTATTAGAAGTCTAGCAAATAATCAGAGATCATAATCTAACCCTGTACCTTGTATCTGTGAAGTAAAGACCTTAATGATTTTTGCAAAGATGTACAAATAGATAGATACAGACATGCTTCACTTGCTCATCTTCAATAGTATTTATGCATGCAAACAAAAAAACAGTGTTCCTTTTTACAGCTATATGCTACATAGCATTCCAGTACTGTACCATAGCATTTTTATTTATATTAATTTATTTATTTTATTTGTTAAGGATCAATGGGTTGCTTGACTTCGAGCACTGTAAAATCATGCTACAGTATACTAGCATGCCTTGCTTTTTTGGGAACAATGTGCCATTGCTGCCTCACACTTCCTGTTTTTACCCTTCCAGTTTGATTCCTGGCTGGGGTCCTTTCCTTGCAGATTCTATATTTCCTTCTTATTTCCTCATGTAGTCTCATCTGGTACTCTTATTTCTTCTTCTCATATCCCACAACATGCACATACACAAATTGGCAGTCCTTTTAAATTTCTCATGTGTGTGTGTGTGTGTGTGTGTGTGTGTGTGTGTGTGTGTGTGTGTGTGTGTGTGTGTGTGTGTGTGTGTGTCTGCGCGCATGTGCATGCCCAGCAAAGCACTGGCATGCTGTTGATAAACTTAAAACCTGCTAAGTGCCGGGATAGGCTCCAGCTCCCGTAACCCTGAAGAAGATAAAACAGTTACTAGAAAATAAATGAACTGATGTTTTATGCCGTAATACCTTCAAGTACCATGTCTTAAAAACCCTTCAGTCATTTTCAGATACATAAAACGTGCTGATGAAACAGAAAGTGAAACAAACCATAGAAAGTATAAAGTAGGAATGCTGACTTGCTTAGAAATGTTTGCAGTGTGCCCTGGGGTCATTTCCTGCACTGAGAAATGTGCTTGAGTCAATTTAGAGTCAGATGGTCAGTGCGATAATGATCCAAATGTTGCAGTAGTACGGTACATTCTGAGGAAATGTTTTAAAATAGAAATGTATTACATGATGCTGCATTAATGGCAGACACACTGGTAATATATTGTGTGGCACCCTGCTGTGAAAGGATTTACGGGTAATGTTACTAGCAAATGTACATTTTCCCTTAGCACGTTTCATATGCTACCATATGTAAGTATTAATAATATATTTTGCTTAGACTTTAACTCTGATTATAGTATAATAATAAAAGTTTCACTAAAATTGTATTTTCTTATTAAGAAAACCTATGATTTCAAATGAAGAAATAGAGCCACATTTTAAAAGAAACATATCCATGCCTTAAATTTCCTGCTGTATTTTTTGTTAATTTACACAGGATTAAAATAAATATTTTCAAAGACTACTGAAATATGGAAACAACTTTTTCATATCATGTCTTATAAAGTGTGGTTCTCTACCTTTCACATAGTCACTATGTTAGCAATAGTGCTTGACATGGGATCCCTACCAGACGATTGAAATGCCGTTTCTGCGAATACAAAATGATCGACACGTATTGCACAAACTACATAAATGCCGAACGTCCAAAACAGCGAAATCTGAAATGTCGAAGTGTTTTGGTTGGCCCGTCTTAGCTCCATAAGGTAAGTGTGTGATACTTATGGACCTTAGGCTAGGGTGCGGGTTAAGGTAAGTGTATAGATAGGTAACGTATGCAAGATTTAGTGTAGTGTTAGAAGTAGGGTTTTGTTAAATGTATTTATGT
The DNA here is from genome assembly GCF_019279795.1 of Protopterus annectens. Taxonomy (NCBI): domain Eukaryota; kingdom Metazoa; phylum Chordata; order Ceratodontiformes; family Protopteridae; genus Protopterus; species Protopterus annectens. The sequence goes on along the minus strand of NC_056746.1, from coordinate 199,558,694 downwards.
GTATTATTTATTTTGTTAGGGTATATCTCTGTAGGGGAAGTGTGTGGTAGTTACGGACCTTAGGGTTAGAGAGGAGTTAAGGATAGTACATAGATAGTTGTGTATGTGGAGTTTAGTGTAGGGTTAGAAGTTGGGTTTTGGTGCTTTACTTTAGGGTTAAGAGTAGGGTTTTGTTAGTGTATGTATGTGGTTTATTTATTTTGTTTGGGTAGGTAGTATGTAGTGGGTGGTGGGGTTGGCCGACTATGACCGTTCGATGTTTTAAATTTCGTGGTTTAGTGCGTTCGGTCTATTCGTGGTTTGATTAATACATGTCGCTCTTTTGGTATTCGCTGAAATGGATTTTCTTGGAACTGATATAGATCCCTTAACATGCTGAACATTACAGTAAAATAGCAAACCACCCAGGGGTGCTGGGAAAGTCAGAGCTGCAGATGGGGGCCTCCCACTCTGGAAGGCCCATTTTTTCCTTATATGCCACTATCTCACTTAGTAATTGGCCTGTTTGTGCATTTAATTTTAATTATATGGTTTTGTAACTTTAAATGAGTCCCTTTCCTTGCTTATTATATTATATTTCACATATTTTAGTTTTAGAATTGGCCAGGTAATAGCCAATGATTGTTTAGTTGACTTTAAATGTCTGTGTGTGAGTGTGTGTGCGTGTGTGTGCGTGTGTGCGTGTGCATGTGTGCGCGTGTGCACGTGTGTGCGTGCGTGTGTGTGTGTGTGTGTGTGTGTGTGTGTGTGTGTGTGTGTGTGTGTGTGTGTGTGTGTGTGTGTGTGCTTTTTAAAATAATTTCAGAATGCAGCATATTTATCTGCTTTTCATTTTAACATTTGGAACACGTGGGGGTGTACTGATGGCAGCTGTGACATTCTGCTTCTCATTTTAACATTTAGAACACATAGGGTTGGTCTGACTGCAGCTGTGACGTTTTGCATTGCACTTCATAGCAATGCAGAAGTAACACGTACTGATGTACATATACACATGCAGGCATGCCCACACACAAACATGAATGCTTTTGACACACTACTTGGGAATGCAAAGATTGCTAGTTTTTTTTTTTTTTTTGACTTTGAACTGCCACAGTTTTGGCAGATGACAAAACTCCAGCAACAGTCAAAAATCTCTCAAACAATAGCTACTGTGACAGTCAAAAAAAGCTGCCAAACTGCAGTGATCCTGTAGCAAAAAGGCAAGATTATGAAGCTGGTAAAGTGCTTTACAGCACAATGATGTTGTGAGGGGTTTCATTGTCTGTTCTTAAGTGTTTTTTAATTAGGCTTTATGCAAAATTACATTGCTCAATTATTTTTTGTGAGGTTTGATCAGTTATGTTTATAAATGCTGTTTGCTGAACAGCATTAACATTTTCTCACTCTTTTTTCTTCACAGTGAAGGCATGGAGTCTTTCAGCAATAATCTAAGACTGGGTATGTGTATTGATGGGCTTCCTGACAAGTTGTCTTGTTTCACTCGTGATTGATCCAATAACTGGCATTACCCACACTCAGGTGTGGATTGTTGCTATTCTACAATGGCATTATTAAGCTTGGCACCGGAAACTAAACAAGACTACCAAGTCCTTCCCCTTTACCTGTAATGGACCACCTGGGACCTTCTACTCTAGACCTCTATTATGCCATGGAAGGTGAACAAAAATAAATATAAGCTTCTAGATGTTGTCAGAAAAGAGGAGTGGGAAGTGAATATGTTAATGAGAATGAACAAATTCAATCCGAACAGTGTCAGTGGTGCAACAGATAGTAGACTTGCCTTTGGCATAGAAGGTTGTGGGTTCTTTTCCTATGCCAGGTAGCTGTGGATTCGTTTTCTGCAACATAGATCAATTGCTGTCGCTGCAGTGCAGCATAATGGGGGCGCTGCACTTCTGAGTACATCATCCTTTGGATGAGATGCTTAAAATGCAGGTCTCAACTGCCTGAGTTGGTGGTAGCTCAGGAGGATGTGAAAGATCCCCCAGCACCTACCAAAAAAGAAGGGGAAGTTCCCCAGTGCCATAGCCAAATTTCCCCTAGTAGTATAAATAACTTTTTGGGTCTCCCTTGAAAAGAGGCCAACAGGTTAGTGGGACTAACCCAGTCAACAAAGGATGAATGAATGAATGAATGAATGAATGAATGAATGAATGAAAATATGTTGCTATGGTTAAGTACATAATTATGATTTACCTCTACACAGAATGTCCACGTTTTCAGGCTTGATTTACTCCTTTGCACAATTTTCTGAATCCTCCTCATCGCATGTGTTTTTTTAAGCTCTCTAGTATATAGAGCACCACACTACATAACCAACATACTAGTGGCAACAATAATTTAAAGAAAGAGGACACATCTCACGTCACCTTTTCTGTAGCAAAAATAAATGACCTTGTACAGTATAATTTTGCAACAGAATTCATTAAAGTCTACAGAATTTACTCTGTCTCTTTGATAATGTGCTTATATTTTTCCATCATTTTGTCATTCTTTTTTAATGTGTTTCTGAGTAGTATCTCACATTCCTACTGGAAGTGGAAAGAGTTATGTGCTATTTGGAATTTATATTTTATGCTAATTAGATGTCCAGAATTTAGCTGGATGTACCTACCTTTCAAGAGCCTTTATTCCTATTTTCTCCCTATTTTTTACCATCTGCAGTTTGAGAGGTATGGATCCGTGGTTGTTCCACTCTTGTGTAAAGACATTACAATGGCTGTTTTATAGGCTTCAGGATATAACTAGTGGACTGACCTAGGTTAAAGAGGTTAAGTAGAGTTCAGACTGGTCATATTTTGCACAGGCAAATGCTATCCGGACCCATAGATGAGGTGTTCTTAGCTTTTGAGAGGGCTTGTTCTATAATAGGGAGTAGCTTGGTTTTTGAAATCTGTTGAATAGCTATAACTGCCAGTGGAGTAAATTTTATACTAAACTTGTCAGCTAGGATGTTACTTATTTCTTTTGGGCTAGAGTGAGCAGTATTATTGTAGACTAGTTCCAAACATTGCTGGGTGGTAGTTCTTAACTTCTTGGCATTGTCAAAGAAAATGTTTTAGCTATTTTTGGTTTCATTTGTTAGTCTAACAAACAGACTCAATAAAGCCTACATGGTCCATTTACACCATGTGCATGTTGCAGTGCGCACCAATTTGGATTCAGTAACCAGCTCTACATGGTGTGTAGAGCCACGCACAGCTGTGCAAACAAGGTAAACGCCATGGCATACAAATTACAACATAAGCAGCTGAATTGTATGCTAATCAACCAATCCAAGATGGAGGAGCTATTCAACAAGCTATAAAGTAACCATGTAGACTGAGTGCTGGTTTCCCTGTGAATTCCAAAACCTACTGAAATACAGCCACGGAAAGGAGTCTAGACGAAAACAATGTTAGGGGCTGCTGTTGCTTTAATTCATGTGTATGTGCAACAGGCTGAAGTCTATGCTGCTGCTGCTGCTAATAGACCAAGAAGGAGAAGAGTTTTCAGACCGTTTAACTTAGCACAATCTACATAATGTGGAAATTGTAGAGAGTGGATAGAGACACACTACAGGAATTCTGCTACCTCTGTTGTCCTCAACTCAGAACCAGGGCAAACTAAGGGGAACCCATCCCATTGGAGACAAAGGTATGTGTAGCACTTGTAATCTTAGCTACAGGTACCTGTCAGAGACCAATAGAGGACATGCCACCCCCTCCCAGCAAATGTTCCCACCCAGACACTGCTCATTCCAACATGCCATTCATCTGATCCATTGAATCAGCAACACGGTGGAGGCTGTCATGCATGTCAGCCTGTACCACATCTACAAACCTAAGCATTTTCTGGTGCACCTATGGGAACATGCCTGTACTTCTACGGCAGCCCTAAACATACATTGAGTGGCACAGGAATTGGTGGAGGAAGGACAGCAGGCCTCCTCCGAGCACCCCTAACAACCTCCTGCATGGCACCTCATCCACACTTTGGCTACAACCAGAGTCAACAGGCGCTAAAGCCACAGTAACCACACTTCCCTGATCACTTGTCTCACCCTCCAACTGTCCAATATCTGTGGGCTAACTGTAATGGGTAGTTTTAGGCCTAATGGCTATGTCCGATGGAATTTCAGGGGATGGCTGTATGTCAACCTCAGTGTCAGATTCAACCTCTGCACTCCTGACTGTGGCTCTGTTTGGCCACCATCATCATCAGAGTCTGCTAATACTCTGACATCAGGTGGTAAAAGTCCACACTTCCACTGTCAGGATGACCTGTGATAATAAGCAACAAACACACTAAAATTAATACCTAAGCTGCTATACTTTAATATATGCTAAAAAATAACATTGCTGCCACTATTAGACAGTACAGCAATACACACAATAACCCTGACAGCAACATCACACACTAAAATATATATTTGAATTGCTCATCAGTACTGACATAAAAATGTTTGGCTTACCATGTGCATATGATGGTATCCTCTGCATGCCAGATGGTCCTGGAAGAAGTTAAGCAAAATGTAAGGACATCATTACTATTAACAGTAATACAGGGGGATAATACCTTTCCCCCTTTATATGTCCATTAACTACACTTTAAACAAGAACTTGGATGACAACTCCAACATAAGATAATCATCCAGACTCTGTTGTTAACTGTAGCAGTCTTCAATCACCCCCCAAAAGAAAATTCTTGTGAAACAGAAGTAACGTATGGATTTAAATTGTTTTACTATACAGCAGTATTCAACAACTGAGAAACAAAAGCTTACTTGGAAGCTCTTACTGGGACATGCTTCCCATCCCTTAAACAGTAACACCAATGTCAAGGACATGCTGTTCTGCACTTTGCTGGGAGCTGTTTGGATCCCTGACAGTGGACAGGAACTCTTCATTTGCTGTTAATGGTGGCTCTGCAGCAGCCCCCCCCCCACAGTATCCTTCCAATGCAGCTGCACTCCTCCATGCAGATGAGATCATGTCAGTGGTGCTTTGGTGCACCTGGTCATATGTCCTGCTGTGGCCACCTGATGCATTAACATCTGCAACAATCTGCTGCCAAATCTGCATTCTGACTAATAAATCTTCATGTCCCCTCTCAAGCAGGAAGGCACCATGTTGCCTGAAAGCATCAACAATGACCTGATTCTCAGGGTCAATGTAGGGTGGTTTTTGAGAATTGAGATGCCTTGGTGGCATAGTCCTAGGTGTCCTAAAAGACAACAGAAGGATAATACACACAAGTATCACATAACTACAAAATAACTGTTCTCAGATAAAACAGAAAAGGTAGCATTTCAGTATTACCCACTAGTGAAACATAAAACAGACTAGAGATTTGAAATATAAACAACAGGCTGGTGGCAAAAACAGGAGAGTAACAATAGCAAGATATCCTTGTTTGTGCCATAACAGAAATGCGGCTTTACTTCCCCCAAAAGAACAGGCACATGACACATTTTGCTAACAAACCATCTTTGAAATGCTAAATGTGCTATCAAATGAACTGTCCCTGAAACATGTATACAGATTTAACACAGAACATTCAATTTTAAGGTATTGCCAATCATGTATACTAGTAAAATGCCCTGGCAGACATCCCCATACCATCAGTATGCATACAGATAAAAGTGTAAAAGCCTTTGCTAATCAGCTAATATATATATATATATATATATATATATATATATATATATATATATATATATATTGAACTATTTTACATATTTTTCTTAACTACATTTCAGCATATGCAGTATGTAGCTGACAAAATGCGAGCATAGCTTCTCAAGTTCTGTAATCTTCTATGCAGATATATCCCAAAGTAATAGCCTCTTTTCTATGTTCTACACATAAATAAGTCTCCTCACCTTCAGTTTCCATAGCTACATGGTTGCCTTTTTATGGTGTAGATTCAGGGCTGCTAGCATGGGAAGATGCAAATCAGGTGTGAACTCATTGAATCACTGAATCCCAAATACTTGGCTCCATGTTGCTGATGTAAACATAGTGTAGGCACTACCTCAGTATTTGTTCTTCATGGATTGCAACTGTGAATGATTACTGGTTGGGAGAAGGAAAACATGACAACACTGCAGACTGCCCTCCATCCAGTGGGTGTGTCAGGTTAGACTTACAAAGTGTTAGATGTAATTTTGTCAAGGTTGGAAATGTAAGTAAGCAGCACACAATTCACAAGTTCTGTTCATTAACATCCAACCTCTCCTTTATTTGTTGACAGCTGCATATAATAGTGCCATTTAATATCCTCAAACGTTTTAAGGACAATGATATAGAATGGCTTACAGACTGCATGTCTCATATTACTGGTCTGATAAGAGAATAATGACCAACAAATACAGAGAGGTAAGGCTGAGGTATATATTTGCAAGTAACAGTCATAATTTGTTATGTGATAATTTAGTGCACTACATTCAAAAATAATAAATGTACAAAGAATAGTTATATAGTTTCATATTATTGTGTAGATTATGTTGCAGTTGGTTGTATGCAGAATGATTTCAGTTCCTTGCTGCAAAACTGTTTGTGTGGCAAAGATGGATAAGGCACCCTTCCTGCGCTCTGAAGGTTCATTGCAGTGAGTGTTCAAATCCAGGCCTATGTAGAAATATCTCATGTGTACTAACAAAGATTTTGTTGTGTTTATTTCATAGATTGCTTTGCTTCATTTGAACTACTTTTCCCTTTTATTTATGTTACAGTTCCCTGCTGCAAAGCTATTTCTGTGGAAAAGAGGGATAAGGCACCCTTTCTGTGTTTTAAAGGTTCATTGGAGTGAGAGTTCAAATCCAGACCTATGTACAAATATCTCATGTGTACTAACATTTTCTAGTGTGTATGTCATAGATTGCTTTCCCTCATTTCAGCTACTTGTCCTTTTTTTCTTTCTTTTTTTTTTTTTTTTTTTGGAGCTGCTGTTAGCGCAAACACAGGAGACAGAGAAAAATGACTGTCAGGTTTGGCTGTGCTTATCTTGTTTGCACGAAGCATGGAAGTTTGCAAAGTGGACTAGTGGGCCACCCAGGAAGCATACAGAACACCTGCTAACAGGGTGTCTGTAAAAGGGCAAAGGTCAAAATTATACATTGTTGCAGTTTCTGTATTTCATTGAGCAACTGCACTAAGCAGCATTATGTTGCATTGCACTATAGTTAGCAGAGTTCCCCACCAGCTGCAGGCATTAAATACCTGCATACAGGACTCAGACAGCCAACTGAAACCAATACATTCTATTCATTCTGTTGGGCACCACCCAAACCCATTAATCAGAATTGCATGGTGGTTAATGCAGAGACTTTAAGAATGATTAGCAAATTAGGAAATTTCATGTAACTAGTCCAGTGGCAGCAGGTGTAAGTGTAGGGCTGGAGTACAGATGGTCCTGGGTTCTAGTACAGGGTGTGCAACCTATTTTTATTGTTGTGACAGTGCAGTTTATAGCAATGAACTGAGAAATAGACAAGTGTTATTTCAACTTTCTTGTGGCAACAGGTGTAAGTGTAGTAATGTCATACACATGGGTCTGGTTTCTAATATAGGATGTTCCAGAAATTGTTACCATTGTTCCACTACCCATTATGTTCACTCTCACTTATAACACTTTAGATAGTGGAGCTGATATGAATTACATGAATGAGGGATGAGATATCATTATTGTGTTTTCCGATGTATGACTGAGGGTATACTATCTACTATATTTCTGGATGTATAATTCTGATGTTTGGACTTGCATGGCCTTCACAATTACCTAGGACACACACACAACTGGATCTATATCCAATAACCTTGTCAGGTCACACACATACATGTCTAACAGCTCAAACGGTCACCTGTATTTATGTATGATTCCTGACTATGTCTGAGCAGCACTTCTTCTGTGGCAAAGATAGAAAATCAAAGTTGTGGAAGAAAATGTTTTGCCCCTTATGCCTAGATTTGAATCCATCACTGTAAAAATAAATTTCCTCAGTGTATAAAGACAAAAAAGTCATGTCATTAGATATATTCCCCCAGTGTATGCCTGCAAATTTAACTCACCTAACCGTTGCCTTCCAATTTACAATATAAATATTTCCAGGCTACATCAGTACACTCCCCTCAGACTAAGGCCAAGTGTCAGATTAACCTTCCAGTTTTAATTATTTAATTCCTGTCTGCTTGGCACTGCTGAACTTCACTTAACATCTCACACACATGGTTGGATCATTGCTTGGGTTTGCGTACTACCAGTAAATATGATAACTGGAATTGGTGGGAAAGCATCAAGTTCCATTGCTCTAGTTCAGCTGGTAGACATGGCTAGCACTGGAGAGGAAGGTGCACACTTTAGGGCACAGAGCTGGGGTGTCCAGGAGTCCAGGATATTTCTTGGTAAAGCACTACAGCCAAAGGTTTCAGCAGGGGGACTCTCCTGGCTCCAAGTACAAGTATGAGGTGTGGAATAATTTGGCGTGGGCTGTATCCAGTGCCACTGGTATACCACACACTGGAGAGCAAATTAGGCATTATTTTAATGACCTACACAGGAGAAAAAAGGAATTTTAGACCATAAACATCCCACAGCAGTGTAAGTATGACAATAAGAGAGTACTTGTAAGACTTAGAAGGCTAAATATAGGCAAGACAGGTATGCAGAATGATCTTCTGTTCTTTTCTGTTCTTTCCCCAGCTCCCATCAAACATGAATTCAATTGACAGGCTCATTTTGCTTGATTGGAGAGACAGAAGGAAGCAAGTGGTATGTGTTGCAGCAGAAGAGAAGTGTTATTGTAGCATTAAAAGTTAAAGATAGCTTTTTGGTCTTTTATAGAATTGTATCAAATTGAGCATGCATATCCCAACTGTAAAAGCAAGTATGCATGTATTAGTCTGTAGCACAAACCAATTGTCAGAGTCCAATATTCGACTGTAGTCAGCTGTTGTGAGCTCAAATACTATAATTATCAACTATACAACACTGTTATTTCTTCAATAATATTTACGTTAAATTAAGAACTCTATACGAGTGGCACAAATGCTCTGCTGTAAATTGTAATATGTATAACTGGAACATGCATATGTGCAATATATGCACATTTCAAGGCTTGCTTTCAGCAATCTGTAGTATAGTGTGCATCTGTTAGGACATATACTTAAATGTAATACTTCAGATAAAAGAGTTATATAATCATGTTAATACATTGTATATCACAAACGATAGTACTAATTTTATCCCTTTTTTCTCTCACCCAACCCTTATCTCTATTTTTTATTTTCTAGTATGTGTCATTAAAATGTCTCCATGTCATCCATGTGTACCACATCACTAAATGCTACACAGCACAGTGAGGTAGGCCAGCCCTAGTGGATCAGCCTGCTCCCACATCACTGGCTCCAACACCAATGTCCAACATCTCTGGGAACCAACCTGACAGTACTGCCTCTGCTACCCCTGCACTACCTGTGATTTCAGGTAGTATTGCCATGGAAGCTGGTGCAGTGGTACCCTCTGGGAGCAGGGCTGGAAGTGGTGATTTTGTCACCCACAGGGAGTTGCCAGGGATGGTGCTTAGGGTCATGCACCGCACCATTGGTGTACGCCTACACTGGATGGAGAGGCTGCTCTCCCTCATGGTCTGTAGGCTCCCACTGCATGTGAAGTAGTGCTCTTCAATGACTTTATTCAAGCTCAATCTTGAAAACTTGAAGAGTGATTGTAAATTCACCCCTGGGGTGGCACCTATATCCCTCATGGAAAGGGCCATTTGGTACTGATCACAAAATCTCTCTGCTAAGAATGACCATATAACTATGCTCAATAAAGTTACTTGTGTTTTACACTGCTAGGCTTTTAAGCACCCTAGGGCCATTAGGCTAGTAACCTCCTATGAACCTATGCAGGCATCCCAAAGTCTTCTTTCTAACATGCCCTGTTGATGTCATCCAGCATAAGTTGACCTGCAGTCTTGTGAAAGTCAAGGTTGTGCTGTGGCACTTGTGTAAAGTACTGAGTTCTGTAGTCTGTGTACTTCGATAGGTAGGGGTTCTGTTAGATCAGAAGTGTGTATCCTACCGTTACTTCTCTAATCCCATGGATTAATAGTGTTTTGATAACTGCACATGCCCACACATCCATTTCATGCAGGCCTCCAAACATCTTCTCTCCAAAATGTCCTCCTGATGTCATCCACTATAAGTTTACCTGCAATCTTATAAAAGGTAGACTTGTGCTGTGGCACTTGCCTTAAATACGGAGATCTGTAGTCTGTATACTTGGATAGGTAGGGATTCTATTCTCACTGTAGTCAACTGGGGGGTGTGTATGTGTTTGTGCTCTTGCTTGACATTGCAGAGAGCCTTTTACATCAGTGTGTGGGACACTGTAATTACCATATTCTCCTCAACAGACACTGCTGATGTCATCAGCTGTATCTGATATGTGGGATATGCACTTTTCCCATGAGGGCAGGGTCAGAGACTGGCCTGGACGCCAGGCAGAAGTCACCTCATCCTATACAATACAGATTACAGTGACATGGCTTTTAGTCTATCCACATACACCATGGCATGCTTTGTAGGCCTAGTGTTTTCTTGATCAGAAACCCCTGTGATCTCTCCAGCTGTTGCGTGTGTCTGGTGAGGTACATGCAAAAGAGAGCATCATGCTCTATTAGTGTTCTGCTGAGGTTCGAGTACAGTGCTGTCGCAAAGTCCTAAGATGTGACTATTATGGCATGAGTTATGATGTGCACAACATAGGCTTTCAATAACAGTGCAGGCACTTGGTATTTGAAGTTCAGTTTGCTATCTAGATGTATCCCCAGTACTTGCATCACTGGATTTCAGCATAGCAGGACTGTTGTCAATGCTGTGATTTGCATGGAATTTTACTTGTCAGGAAGAAAAAATAAAGACAGATTTCTGCATTTATTTGTAGTCTCTGTGGCTTTGTCACCAAACATTTGTCTGTGTTAGCCACTCCTGTAGTATGTGGACTCAATGACTGCACCCAGTATGCAAGAAACAGCAAACATGGTAAGTCAAAGCCCATATACTTTAGCCTGAACTGTCAGATAGATTCCAAACAGTAAAGGGCCAAGCATAGATCCCTGGGGTACTGTCAAAGGAAAAAACTTCAAAGACCAATACACGTAAGTTTCAGTTAAGGCACATTTAATAACTTGCTGCAAGGAGGCAAAAACATGCAAATACGGGATTTTTGCCTAACTACTAACAGGAAGTATGCTATTCTTATACTATTCTACAAGACATGGCCTTCTATGGCTGACGTAATTAAACACAACTTTCAGTATTGTTCTACAGCAGATGTTACTCAGATTTTCTGCTGACATGACTGGATTTATGAAAAACATTTTGAGAAAAACAACCTGGCCTTGGTGGGCCCTAGCCCATTACAAGCTTCTATTGTGTAGTTCTAATACATGTGTTACATTTCAAGGTACTTCTCTAACTTAGGCACAAGCAAATGCTGATTGCAGTTCGTATTTTCAAGCAGTCTTTGTTCTAATTATCTATAGCTTCTGCACCTGTGTATTTTCTCACAGCACAAGTGGAACTCCTTGTCTAAGTCTCATAACATTAATACAAGTGTTATTGTTCTATTCATTATTTTCCTGACACAAGCAGAAATTATCTGCTTCCCTGTAAATTTCCAAAGCATAAGCAAAGATTATAGCTGTGCATATTTCATGACAATACAAGGTAAGAAAGCTTCTGCAATTCGTACAGATTTATGCAGTGTGAAATAGAATAAATGTGTTAACCCTTTTCAAGCCTTAAATGCACTAAGCATATTACTAATACATACACTAATACATATTTTTCTAACATTTTCCCCCCTTTTAATATTTTATTCTACTTTCAAAATAAGCATAAACAGTTTTTTTTCTTCCCCTAACCTCTTCCCACTTAGGATTTGCAGTTAAGAGAGTCATTCAGTTTAAACTTATGAAAGCATTTTCAATCTTTTAACAGTTCTTCAAACTCAGTACTTTGATTTAAGGTTTCAGAAATTGACATGTCTATAAAGTCTTTAATCAGTCTTTTCATGCAGGGGATGCCACAGCAAACACATTCTCCCAGTAAGATCATTCCTACACAAATGGCAATCAGGATGTTCACACATTTACCCTTTGCTAAGGTACATGCCCATGTCAAGGCAATCAATTCTGCTGCCTGTGCAGATAAATTGTGTGGTAAGGGTTTCGCTTCTATAATCTCAGTATCAGAAACTACTGCATATCCTACTAGGTTCTGTCCTGCAGGACCCCTTTTGCACGAGCCATCCATGTAGTATGTCACCTCGGCATTATCCAAGGGGACACCAGTAAGATCTTTTCTAGGCAGTGTCTTTTGCTCAATCGCCTGCAGGCAGCTGTGCGGTGTGCCATCTGCAGGGGTTGGGAGCAAGGTAGAAGGGTTCAAAGTTATGCATCATTCAATTGTCATATGAGGTTGGCTCAACAATATAGTCATACAGGAAAGATGCCTAGCAGGGGAAAGATATGCTACCTTCTCTTGCAGTAAAATAATTGTGACTGCATGAGGCACTCTCAATGTGAGAGGGTGGAACAAAACTACTGAGGCCGAAGCCTGTACTGCCATTGCAGCTGCAACTACTGCTTGTACACAGTGGGGTAAAGACTGTGCTACTGGGTCTAGTTGTGATGAATAATAAGCAACAGGGCGTTGCTTGTCCCCATGCTGCTGTGTTAGCTTTGGCCGGCTAACAACTTGGTTATATTCAACTGGACGTATAAGAGAATTTAAGTACCTTTATCTGCACTTTTTTTTTAAAAAATACAGTATTTAATTTGATTTAGACTGTGTTGAAGGAATATTAACTGAACTGGCAGTCTTTCTGCTCTTCTGCTCTTTAGTAACTTGAACAGAAGCTAGTGTTTGCTGAATTTTGTTATTTGCTAGTAATTACAGGTGTGGGGGTAGCCACATTCTTTGATTTCCTGTCCTTGCCTAGTTAAGTGGTGCATTTGTGAAATATTTCTGCTTAAAAAACTCAGCTTTGGCCGGCTAACAACTTGGTTATATTCAACTGGACGTATAAGAGAATTTAAGTACCTTTATCTGCACTTTTTTTTAAAAAAATACAGTATTTAATTTGATTTAGACTGTGTTGAAGGAATATTAACTGAACTGGCAGTCTTTCTGCTCTTCTGCTCTTTAGTAACTTGAACAGAAGCTAGTGTTTGCTGAATTTTTTATTTGCTAGTAATTACAGGTGTGGGGGTAGCCACATTCTTTGATTTCCTGTCCTTGCCTAGTTAAGTGGTGCATTTGTGAAATATTTCTGCTTAAAAACCTCAGCTTTGGCCGGCTAACAACTTGGTTATATTCAACTGGATGTATAAGAGAATTTAAGTACCTTTATCTGCACTTTTTTTTTTTTAAAAAATACAGTATTTAATTTGATTTAGACTGTGTTGAAGGAATATTAACTGAACTGGCAGTCTTTCTGCTCTTCAGTTATTCCCACTCACCCTCCCTGGTTTTGTTTTGGTGTTAATCTTTGTGGCCTTGAAACTGCCCACCCCTCAGCCTGCCTCTGGGCTCATCTCATTTGCTCACTCAACTGAGTGCAGTGAGATCATATTCTGATTTCAGGCACTCCTACTGTGTACAAAGAGAGCATCTGGGAATCAGACAAAAAAAATTAAGCTCATTTCCTGCCTTTCCTGTTAAGTGGTATAGACTATTTGTAGGCTTCTGAGCCCCCAAGCCCTTCTGTGTTTGAGGGAAGCCTTCTAGCTTGTTTTTTTTTTCTTATAACTAGCCAGTTTTCTAGTTTCAGCTCTCAAATCTGTTTCTTTGATCTCAGCACTTGTTCAGAAAAAAAAAAAAAAATTTCATCTGCTTTTACTGTACTTGTGTTTCTACCTACTTCATTTTACTTTGCATCATCTTAAAAATACTCAATTGTAACTCATTCTAAGCCTTTTGGTTTAAACACTTGGGCTTCGGACCAGTTTGTTTTGCACTGAGAGGGTTTGTGGTCTGCACTGTTGTGGCAGAACAGGTAGCTTACATCCTTCTAGGTTGGGAACTGCTGATTGAGGGCTCAGTGTCTGTTATTCTAAAAGTGTATTAATTCTGGTTTAAGCACTTGAGCTTTCAGGCCAGTTATTTTACATTAAGAGGGTTCGTGGTCTGCACTCTTGTGGGAGGAGAGGCTGGACTCTGCCCTTCTGAACTGGGAATTTCTGGTTAAAGGCTTATAGTGCATGCATATCTGAACTGCTTCTTACTGAAGTTGGTGCACCTTGTTTGCTGTGGCATAGACTGGATTCGAGCCTGCTGGATCTAGCGTTGTTTGTGTAACTTGAGCACTAATCCAGACATTCTCTAAAGTATTCAATTGTATTTATTACTGCTTGGTTGTAACTTGATTAAAGTGTAGCTATCATTCTAAGTCTTTTGGATTAAGCACTTGGGCTTCAGACCAGTTGTTTTACATTAGGAAGGTTTGCGGCAAGCACTGTGGTGGCAGGACAGGTAGCTTTCATCCTTCTAAGTTGGGAACTGCTGATTGAGAGCCCAGTGTCCAAGTGTATTAGTTCTGGTTTAGGCACTTGGGCTTCAGGCCAGTTATTTTACATTAAGAAGGTTCGTGGTCTGCACTCTTGTGGGAGAAGAGGCTGGACTCTGCCCTTCCGAGCTGGGAATTTCTGGTTAAAGGTTTATAGTGCCTGAATATTTGAACTGTATCTTACTGAAATTGGTACACCTTGTTTGCTCTAGCATAGACTAGATCCAGGCCTGCTGAATCTAGCTTTGTTTATATGCTTGTTGTTTGTTTGCTTGTAATTTCCTGGAAGCTAATTCCACCTAATACGCAGCTTCTCAGTGCTTCTGTGGATCACTAGTGATATCTGCATTGCTTACTGCACTTATTTCCTTGTTTCACTTGAAAGAAAGTTACTGTTTGTCGTTTTTGCATTTAGTTACTTGTAACACATTGCACTCAAGTTACCTGGCACTTGCTCACTAAAGCAATTATATAAGTCAGCACTAAAATTAAAAGCACTACACCCTCACTCCCCACTGGCCCTTGTTTTCAATTATTAAGGAATTCCCAATATTATTCTAGCATGTCCAAAGGTCAGTTGTCAATCTCCTCTCCGGTCCAGCTGGTGAATCTGGGAATCTTGAGGCAATGTTATAACTGCCTCATGTACACAGACAATCCTCTCCTCCTCCCACATAACACAAATACTTAGGAGAGATGCAGCTATTTAGCCAAACTGGAGGCTGAGCTCTCTCAACTCAGGACTGGCAAGACCAGACAGGAGGAGAAGGCAACTACACACACCACAAAACCAGCCTCACATAATGCTACCACACCACTGAATCAAACACATAAACACACAAAGACATACTGGAGGCTCTGAGTAAAAATTTACCTAAACAGCAGAGGCCTCCAAAGCAGACACCCAAACAACTGCTACCTCAAGACACCCCACAAGCAACACATAAACCACAAAAGCAGTGTGCAAAGCAGTCACAGCCCTTAAAGCCAAATACAACACCAAACATACTTGTCATAGGTGACTCCATAGTCAGACACACTGGCGTCCCACTCACCAGGCTGAACAAGGAGAGGGTCTCAGTAAGCTGCCTATCGGGCGCTAGAATCCGCCACATAACACAAGCACTGGGTCACTCCACGGCAAGTACAAATATGACACAGTCATTGTCCATGCTGGTGTGAGCGACCTGAGACGCACCTCCCTGGACTACATGAAAAGAGACATAGAGGAGCTCTCTGATTATGTAGCCCAGGCAGGTATGACCCTAACCCTGAGCAGTATCCTTCCTTCACCAAGAATGATGCCACAATATAGAGACAAGATGATCAGCTTTAACAATTGGCTTAATGTCTGGTGTCATTCAAAGGGGATCCAGTGTCTGTCTGCCTGGGATAACATGCTTGACAAGCCACGCTGCCGCAAGGACAGCTTGCACCTGTCACCCTGGGATTCGGATATTGGCTAAGGCTCTTGCCACCCCATAGTGCCTTTTTTAGGCAAGGCTCAAATTCTAAACCTACCACCCTAGAAAACAAAAATGGGAAGAAACTGAGGGTAATGCTGCTCAATGCCAGAAGTCTAAATCTCAAAATGCACGCACTTGAGGCCCTTCTCAGTATGGAGAACATCGATGTCTGTGCTGTAACTGAAACCTGGTTCAAGGCTCCTGAGAGCACCCCGGCACTATCAGGTTTTACCTCATATCATGCGTTCCGGCCCCAAAACCCGGACCACACCACAAAAGGAGGGGGTGTATCCATATTCATAAAGGATACCCACACCTCCAGGTTGGTGGCAACGCACGAAGCATCGGAAACCATCCAGGTGCAACTAACCATAGGCAAAACTGCTCTACAAATTGTAGCATGCTACAGGCCACCATCTCAAACTCAGGAACCCCACACAGCCTTCCTGAAGACACTGGAGGGTATAAATGTATCTCCAAACACCATCATATTGGGTGACTTCAACTACCCGAATATAGACTGGGAACATTACTCAAGCCCTAACTTTCTAGCCCAATGGTTCCTGGAGTTCATAAATTCAAATGCCATGGAACAGCTAGTCACTGTTCCCACGAGAGGAGAAAATATACTAGATCTCATTATCACAAACATGGGGACAAAATGCTCCACAATCGAAGTATATCCCTCATTGGTGAGATCTGATCATAAACTAATCTCACTGGAAATCCACATCCCGCCCCCACCCCAAACAAAAGACCACAGTGAAGAACTTCTCTAAAGCAAACTTCACACTACTCAAGACTGGTGTGGTATCCTTCAAGGCCCCTGAGACAGTGGAAACCACAACCCAAGCTGCGGAAGCCCTTACAAATGCCTTCTATGAACACCTCCAGGACTGCATGGATCAGGCAATCCCAAATAAAACAAAGACTCTTTCCACAAAGGGCAAACGTCCAGTCTGGTGGACCCCAGCCATTAACAAACTTTACAATAAGAGGAGAAAGCTATTACATGATAGAACAAAATCCATAAAAGGGAAGTCACCCTGATCATTATTAGTAAAAAATACGAGCACTCATAAAATCAACTAAGGCCAATTTTGAGAGAAAAATTGCCATGGATTCAAAGGACAATCATAAGGCCTTTTTCAGCTATGTTAGGAACCTGGGTGGAATCTCCCAGATATGCTCAGAATTAGTCCAAAATGATACAAAAATCACTGAACCCACAGACATTGCCAACATACTGGCAGACAGGTTCAGTGCAAACTTCTCCTCCTCTCCCCTAAAGGAGAGATAACTATCCCAGCGGAGTGTAGCCTCCCAGACATCTCAAATGCGCAGGTGAAAGCTGCTCTCTCTAAAGCTAAAAACACAGCATCAATGGGACTGGATGGTGTCCCCGGCTGTGTGCTACATGAGCTAAATGAGGAATTAAACCCGCACATAAGGCAGCTGTTTAATCTCAGCCTTACCACAGGATACGTGCCCAAGGAGTGGCGACGGCAACTGTGGTCCCACTCCACAAAGGCGGTGCCTCTACGGACCCTGGTAATTACCACCCCATAAGCTTAACAAGTCTATTCTGCAAAGCTATGGAGAGGATCATAATGGAGCTCATAAACAAAGATATAGGGGACTTGCAGACATTGGACCCGACCCAGTTTGGCCGTCAAGGGAAGATCATGCCTTTTGAACTTGGTCGACTTCTTCGAAACAGTCACCAAGGCCATTGATGAGGGAAAGGCAGTCCATACAGCCTACCTTGACCTTGCAAAGGCTTTCGACACAATACCCCACTCGGGTATTGTAGAAAAACTTACCAGCTTAAATGTAAACCCATATGTCACAAGATGGGTTGCAAACTGGCTTAAGGACAGAACCCACAGGGTTAGAGTTGCTGGCGCTATGTCAGACTCCAAGCCGGTCACAAGTGGTGTCCCACAGGGCTCAGTCCTTGGCCCCCTATTGTTTGGCATCTACTTCTCAGAAGTACAGGCCAACATGGGAGGAATTTGGCTGACAAAGTTTGCAGACGACTGCAAACTGGGTGCCATAGTGGAAAGTGCATCGGACACAGATATCCTTCAGAAGGGACTCACGGAAACAGATAGCTGGTGCCAGAGCCATGGCCTGAAGTTAAACGCCAAAAAATGTATAGTCATACCCTTCGGGAAAAACAAGGTAACCCCAAGCTACCATATAGGTGGCAATCCACTAAGCACAGAAGAGGTTATCAGGGACCTGGGGACCCAGGTTGACAGTGGCCTTTCTTTTGACACTCACGTTGCTAAAGTGGTTAGAAAGACCTTCTACATTGCCCACCTGATCATGAAGGATTCACATCCAGATCTAGTGAGGTCATTGTTCCCCTGTACTCTTCACTTATCAGACCAATGATCGAGTATAATGCCCCATTCGGGATGTATCTCGCCCGACATCTGCAGCAATTGGAGAGACCCAAAAAGTTTCTCACCAAAAGGATAAAGGGACTCCAAAATCTGTCATATGCTACCAGATTGAAGAAACTCCAGCTCTATTCAGTCGCATACCGTCTGCTCAGAGGTGACATGTGCCTGACATACAAGGCCATGTCCAACCCGGAATTAATGGACATGCTCCACCTCAAAAAATCCAAATCCACCAAAACCACTAGAGCAAGCGACTTAAACCTTAGCACGGATATAAATAGGACGTGCTGGAGGGATAGATTTATCACTCAGAGACTCCCTATGCTGTGGAATAGAGTTCCGGTCCATGTGAGGCAGAGCACCTCGCTGGCTCTGTTCAAGAGAAATCTTGACCTGTGGATGGGAGATCATAGGTTTACCCCGGGAATCATCTCTGTGTCACTACTGGACAGAGGCACAACAAACTAATGGGTAGAGTATTTTTTCATATAAGGGGTGGCGTAAGCCACAAAAATCCGGGCTAGGCTTATAAATGCCTTGGGGCAGATAGCCTAGTATAAACCTATGAACCTATGAACCTATGAACCTATGTCATATAACTTTGCTTACAATCTACAGTTTGGAAAAAACGTTTATGATAGTTTGGTAAGCCCAAAACTAATGAGGATGCTATTAACTGTTTCAGTTTGCAGAAAGCAGATTCTGCTTCTGGTGTCCATTGTAACAAATCCTGTGCTGCCATAGGCTTTTTATATATCAGGTTAGTCAGCAGTGCAGATTCCAAGGCATAGTTTGGAATCCAGCTCCGGCAAAAATTAGTCGTACCCAGGAAGGACATCATTTCCTTCTTGGTAGTGGGTTTTGGTGCTTGTAAAATTGCTACTTTTCTGTCCTCATCTAATGTCTTGCCCTCTTTGGATATTACATATCCTAGGTATTTAACTTGTTTTTTTCCAAAGCTGCAGTTTATTTTTGTTTACTTTATGTCCTTCAGTGGCTAAAAATTATAATAGCACTATGGTATCTTCTTTGCAATCTTGCTGGGTGGGGGCTGCCAGCAGGATATCATCAACACAAAGTAAAATCTGACTACCTCTTGGTGGGGTAAATCCTGCCAAGTTGCTTGCCATTTCTTGTGAGAATATTGTCGGACTTTCACAATATCCCTGTGGTAGCTACATATATGTATACCTTTTCCCCTGAAATGTGAATGCAAACCAATATTGACTGTCAGGGTGTATTGGTATCGAAAAGAATGCATTGCTGATATCTACCACAGAAAAATATTTCTGTTGAGGTTTTAAATCATTCAACAGGGTGTGTGGGTCTGGCACCGTAGGTGCCCTTGGTATTACTGCATCATTTACAGCTTGTAAATCTTGGACCATACGCCACTCTCCATTCGCTTTCTTAACAGGAAATAAGGGTGTGTTACATGGTGATTCAGGAGATTCCACCAGCACCCCTTCCTTAAGTAAAGCTGCTATAATAGGTTTGATTCCTACCTCTGCATCTTTTCTTAAGGGATACTGTCTTTTCTGTGGTCTAAATGCTGACTTTGGCATGATAGTAACTGGTCCCGCTGTACGAATAAGTCCTACATCTGACTTTCCTGTTGACCAAAGAGTTTCTGGTATATTCTGTAAGGCATTCTCTCCCTCCTTTAATAGGAGTGCTAATCAGCTGTCCTTGCTAGACTGCACGTGCATGGCTGGGTGGGTCTGAGTTATCCAATTCAACTTCTGCCTTTGTATTCCTTGTTCTGACAGTTCTTACTCTGTCTGCTTTTCCCATCTCGTGACTTTTTCTCCTAGATCTACCCATTTTACATTCTTTTCCTTAGTTATGCTAACATGTGGTAATCAATTGGATTTATAGAGTGCAAAGAACTCCTGGGGCAATGAACAGTTGGCTACACTGTTCCCTTTCATGTCCCAGTACAGATTACGTAATATCAATCTGTACACACGATTTCTAAACAATTCTTGCTCATATTCCTTATCAGGTCCTGGTGTATTACAATAATACAGAGTACAGTGCAACAAATGTTGTTTGTCAATGTCAAGGGAGGGGAACTTGCTGATGGCTACATTCATCAACTCTTCGGTCACTGCCCCTGGAACAGTTGTAATCAAGTCCTGGCTGTACCAATAAAACATTTCACCCTCTGATTGCACTGCAAAGGTATTAATTTGTCGCTGTGCTTCCATACCCTGCATAGTCGGAACTACTGCTATACCAAATAGTTGCATAAGATCTCTGCCCAAGAGGTTTACTGGGCATTTTGCAGAAACAACAATTTTACTTTTTTGGGTCAATCCTGAAACAGGATCAATTATTGCAATATTATAGGAGAGGGGTTCCCGATACAGCTGTCCATTAGCTGCTTTCACTAGTATGTAATCAGGTGACTCTGAATTCTCTGGCAGTTTGGAGGGATGTATCAGGATCCATGATGCCCCTGAGTCACACAAGAATTTGACTTCCCTCCCTTTTACCAGGAGTGTAACTTCTGGTTTCGTGTCTGCAAAATAGAGCTCTAAGCTCAATAAAGCTAAATCCAATATTTCATTTTCTTCACTATCCGTAACTTCCTGCACTTCCTCTATTTCTTCTGTCACATCCTCTACTCCTTCTATCACATTCTCATTTGTCATTTCTCTGCTATCCCCTTCTAGTGATTCTTGACTATCATATAGTCAGTCCTCACCCTCCTTGTCTTCTGTGGTTGCCTTCTTGTTTTTCCTGCAATCCCTTGCCAAGTGTCCCTTTTTACCACATTTGAAACATTCACCCCTTTTCTTTTGCCCTTCAAAGTCCTCTGATCGCTGATCAGATTGTTTGTTTCCCTGGGCATTTCTCTTGCACTTTTTCCTGGACTGTACTACATAAACTTCTGCTCCAACTTCTACAGAAAATACTTGGGCTTTCTTTTTCTTTTTGCTATTAAAATGCCTTTCAGCATGCCTAGCATATTCAAGTAATGACTGTAACCTGCTTGTACGATGATCTACCATGTGCTTCGTAATAAAACTGCTTATGGGTGCAATGCTGCCGTTCAAGAATGCATTCTTTAACTGCTGCTCATATGGGGAATCTTGTGTCTGATCTTCAGGAACCTGCATTCCACAATGGTTATTAAAACATTCTAACAGTCTGGCATAATATCTGTCAATAGTTTCACCTTCTTGTTGGATGCATTGATTAATGCAAGTCCAGTCTGCCCTAGGCTTCCATTTCTTAGAGATGCGGTCTGTGTCTAGTTCTGCGCTGCTATGTGGGAGGGGCCTGAGCGCAGCATCACGGGGATTCCAGTTGCCACTGATCATGTGCCAATCTGGTCCCACAATTTGTCTGACTACTTTTTCTACCTCTTCTCCGTTAAAATTATAACTCAGCCTCATTCCTTGTAAATCTTCTAAGAACTTTCTAAAATTTACTTTTGGATGGGGAATTCCCTCAGTGGCTTTCCGGATATCTTCCGGAGTCCAGGGTCTGTACACTAGAATAGTTGGGTCCTGACCTTCTTGCCCTGCCTGAGGATTAGGCACTTCTATGAGTGGGCATATTTCTTCTTCACTTATAGATTGTGAATTTCTACCCATTTGATATAATTCAATGTCCCCTTTTGAATTACCTGCCCGTGTTCGAGACCTGGTCTCGATGGGATCTCTAATATACGGTTTTGCTTTTGTAGTGTCTCTATTTACGGTAACAGCAGGATATCGCGGGGGTGGACTAACTTGTTCACTTGCTTCATATTCTGGTAAGGGAGGCGGAGGGGCCGATGCTATTACTAAGTTATTGTCCCCTTTATCTAAAAACATTGCTTTTGAATTATTGCTTTTTTGTTCCCTACGGTTTACTTCCTCAATCCACCTACGTGCCTGAGGAATTCCTAATAGGCGCTGGTTTTTACCCAACCTTTAGAATCGGTTTTAAGCTGTTTGACAAGTTTGATAAGTGAGGATTTTTCTAATTTACCATCAAATTCATATTTATTAACCCATTTTGAGTAGTATTTAATATTATCAGCACTCTGTGACTGCATGTATTTTGTGTCTTCGGTTAACGGCGGATTTTGGGGTCTTTTTGTGCAATTATTACCCATTTTGTTCTACCCTTTTAATCATTACGTAACTCCTTATTTTTAACATGGTACCACAGATTTTGTTATAGTCTCTTCAGAATTACTGTCTACCTGATCTGTTTCCCTGATCTATGACAAGACAGTAATTTTTTCTGTCTCTGACTTGTAAAAATACAGTCCTGACAAAAACAATACAAATCTAGTCCCTGAGCTAAAACAGAAAAAAAAGGTAGCTTCACCTTATCTGAGCCTTCGTGATTGATCAACTGGTTCGTGAAAAACCCGTCCTTCAGTCGCAGATCAGAAAGTGGCTGGCCTCTTTTGTACGACAATTCAGTCGGAGGGCTTTTCAAATAAGAAGAACCGATGTGGTTTCTTCCCCATATGGTTTCAAGCCACCTGGCCTGTCTGATCCGAGGCGAAGTGAGGGTTTCCAGTCCGAAGGACCAATCTGTCAAAGGAAAAAACT
This sequence comes from Protopterus annectens, assembly GCF_019279795.1. NCBI lineage: Eukaryota > Metazoa > Chordata > Ceratodontiformes > Protopteridae > Protopterus > Protopterus annectens. Next base: position 199,535,699 of record NC_056746.1, on the reverse strand, counting down.
TCAAAGACCAATACACGTAAGGTTCAGTTAAGGCACATTTAATAACTTGCTGCAAGGAGACAAAAACATGCAAATACAGGATTTTGCCTAACTACTAACAGGACGTATGCTATTCTTATACTATTCTACAAGACATGGCCTTCTATGGCTGATGTAATTAAACACAACTTTCAGTATTGTTCTACAGCAGATGTTACTCAGATTTTCTGCTGACATGACTGGATTTATGAAAAACATTTTGAGAAAAACAACCTGGCCTTGGTGGGCCCTAGCCCGTTACAAGCTTCTATTGTGTAGTTCTAATACATGTGTTACATTTCAAGGTACTTCTCTAACTTAGGCACAAGCAAATGCTGATTGCAGTTCATATTTTCAAGCAGTCTTTGTTCTAATTATCTATAGCTTCTGCAGCTGTGTATTTTCTCACAGCACAAGCAGAACTCCTTGTCTAAGTCTCATAACATTAATACAAGGGATATTGTTCTAGTCATTAGTTTCCTGACACAAGCAGAAATTATCTGCTTCCCTGTAAATTTCCAAAGCATAAGCAAAGATTATAGCTGTGCATACTTCATGACAATACAAGGTTAGAAAGCTTCTGCAATTCGTACAGATTTATGCAGTGTGAAATAGAATAAATGTGTTAACCCTTTTCAAGCCTTATAAACAAACACATTCAAAAACTGAGAAAACTAATAATCTCATGCATATCAAAACTAGCCCTAAGTGGAGACATCCACCCCAACCCTGGCCCTACCATCTCCAACCCCAGTCCTCATAATCAGACTAGAAACCACAACTTCTCCCATATTACAGCCAGTTATAGCCAAGTGACTTCCTTCTACTAAGCCTAAATATTAGAAGTATATCCAACAAAGTCCATGAACTCCATGCCACCATAGACTTATACTCCCCAGATATAGTCGTCCTGACAGAAACCTGGCTAAAACCTCACATTACCAGTGAGCAAATACTCCCTACAGGTTACGGCATACTAAGAGTCGACCGGCTAAACAATAAAGGAGGTGGTGTAGCTATAATATTTAAACAACATCTAAACATCCAGATCTTAAAATCATCAGCTCCACAAATAGGCAATGAAGAAATAATATATACCAACCTCAAAATTAACCAAAACAAAACCATCAACATAATTGGATGCTACTTCCCACCTGGCCAAAACATCCCTCCACTAGAAAACCTCCTCAGCTGGTCTACCCACCATCTCCCCCAAGAAACTATCATCTTAGGTGATTTCAATATTGACTGGCAATCCTGTTCTGGCAACAATCCAACCCATCATGTACACCTTCATGGCTTCACCCAACTAGTCCAGTCACCAACAAGGATAAATAAAAACTCCAGCAAGCACTCTACCCTGGATTGGATACTAGTCAGTAAGAACCCCCAGTCATATATAACAGGCTGCTTATCAGATAGCCTCAGTGATCACTCCCCAACATTCCTACTCAAAAATACCTGTACCAAGCTAAACCTGTCATCTATCGTCAAATACGTAAAAAACCCACTCACATTCATCTCATCCCTCAAAGAATGTAACTGGCATGCTCTAAAGTACCTCAGTCTAGATGACGCAGTTGAATCTTTTAATACTACCTTCCTGAACATCCTTAATTACCATGCCCCCATAAGATTTTCCAGAACCAAAGCACAACCCTCCCCATGGCTACAGAAAACCACTAAGTCAGAAATGAAAAACAGGGATAAAGCCTGGGAGCACTGGCGCAAATCCAAAACCCCCGCAGCTAGACAGGAATTCCTAGAACTACGCAATAGAGTCAAAAAGCTAATAAAACGGGACAAATTCCAATACTACCAGTCTGCCCTAGACTCCTCACAACACAGCCCCAAACAATTCTGGCCCTCCATAAACTCCGTCCTCCACCCAGGTAAAGTCAGTACCCCTCCTCCTAACATCCCTTACTCCTCAGAAAATATTGCTACCTCATTCAACACACACTTCACTGAAACCATACTATCACTAGCTAAACAACACAACCCCCCCCTCCCCTCCAACCCACACCTTCAACTAGTAATCTCCCCACTGCCTTCTCTTTTTCTCCTGTACCTACCTCCAACATAAAAAAACTCTTAACTAAACTTAAACCCACCAAATTAGCAGCAGACAACCTCCCAAGTGAATACCTACAAATCGCAGCTGATGCTATGGCCTACCCAGTATCCATCTTTATTAACCGATCTCTGTCAGAAAGTTACGTTCCCACATTGTGGAAAGTCTCATATATAATTCCCCTCCACAAAGGCGGACCCTCTTCAGAACTAACCAATTACTGACCCATAGCTATTCTCTCTCCACCCTCCAAAATACTAGAGAGATGCATACACTCTCAGGTCTCACACTACCTCCTTACTAACAACCTCCTTTCCAGTACTCAGCATGGTTTCCGACCAAACCATAGCACCACCACTGCCTTACTCTCCTTTACTAACACTATCCTTCAGCATAAAAACAATGGCTATCTCTCCTCTGCTACTTTCCTAGACCTATCTAAAGCATTTGACATGGTCCCACACAAACAACTTATCTCTGTCCTCAATAACCTATCCTTCTCACAATCAGTCACCAACTGGTTTCAGAGTTACCTGTCTGACCGCCAACAATCCGTTGTATGGCAGAATGACATATCTCCCCAACTACCTGTCTCCATAGGGGTTCCCCAAGGATCCATCCTTGGACCCCTACTTTTCTCTGTTTACACCAATAATCTAGCCTCTGCCACCAAACATGGCACACTCATCCAATGCAGATGACTCTACCATCATCTGCTCAGCCCAGTCCCTACACAAACTGCAAAAAGTCACACAGGAAGCCTTTTCCTCTGTTGAAACATGGTTATCCGATGCCCAATTAATACTCAACCCAAACAAAACTAAACTACTAATCTTCCAACCCACCAAACATACTCAAAACAACTCTCACTTTAACATCACAGCAAAAGACAACACCACTATATACCCAACTGAACACACCAAATTGCTAGGAGTGGAAATAGACAATAAACTAAAATTTGACATTCACATATCCATGACCATAAAAAGTCCACAAAAACTAGGAGCATTATACAGAAATAAACAATTTCTCACCAAAGCAGCAAAGATTTCAATAGCAAATTCCCACCTTATCTCCACCCTACTTTATGCCTCTCCAGTATATACCAACCTAAGGCAATGTGATCTAAACAAGCTAGAGACCTGCTACAACAAAATCGCAAAATTCGCCACAGGGGCATCCTACCGTAGTCACCACTGTCTCTCACTTGCTGAACTGGGTTGGCTTGAACTTCCTCACCTCCTTCAGTGGTATCAACTCTCACTCACCCACAAACTAATAAACCATCCACTAAATGTCCCATCCCTCCAGAATCTACTCCAACTCTATCGCACCACCAGACCACTAAGATCCAGCAACAAAAATCACTTGCAGATCACTAAAGCCAATAACTCTGCTGGTGAAGCACTATTCTCTTGCGCCATAGCCAAATTATGGAACTCACTCCCACCCACAATTACCTCCGTACCATCATGCACCAACTTCAAAACTTTATTAAAAGCGCACCTAAAAACATGCTGGCTATGCCCTTGCAACTCCCACTCTAATATCATCCACCCCATCCAACTACTACCTTTCTTTCACCTCCACTAACTACCTTGATGATAGCAAGCTCAGATGCTCATAAGCCTAGTACTTATTATACAGCAGGAACTTCTCATTGTTACATTTGTTAATGCCTGTTATGTACTTCACAGATAAAGATTCTAGTTGTCTACTGATGTACTATGTTCTTCATCTGTAAATATGTTGTAAGTAATTTCTATGTTAAATTGTTAATCACTATGTAATCCAGTGTAACTACTGTCTGTTTATTTTACTGTGGAGCTTTTCTCCCCGGGCCTCCGCTGAAAATGGACCTACGTCCAGTCGGACACTCCCGGTCAACAAATTTAAATAAATAAATAAATAAATAAATAAATAAATAAAATGCACTAAGCATATTACTAATACATACACTAATACATATTTTTCTGACAGGTACACCAATGGTGACAGTGTTACTGGTACAGGTTGATTCACCAACTTCCATAATATGTGTTCTGTCAATGAGCAAATTGGTTACCCATCTAGTGATATGCAGTTTAATCCCCAGCTGGGAGACCTTCTCAATGATCCCTGCATGGGGTATTATGTTCAAACATTATGCCAGTTGAGGATAGCCAGTATGCACCATCTTATCTACATCCAGATATCACACAGAATCAGTGGGCTGTGACAACATCACTGATCGCCTATCACATTTCTCATCACATTCATCTTCCTGATACAGTTTAATACACAATTCAACACACCCTCCACACAGACTATGTTGCTGCAGAAGGGTGTTTTCAACATACATGGGTGTGAGTTGGGGGGACAGCACTCAATACATGCATGTATAGACACATCCTGACTCTCCTTATCTGTGTCTGGTACTGGTTCAGTACTACCTGAAATAACAGATAGTGGAGAGACAGCAGAGGCAGTGCTGTCAGGTTGGTTCCCAAATGTGCTGGGCATTGGTGCTGGAGCCGGTGGCATGGGAGCAGGCTGTACACCAACATGTCATCATGGACCTTTTCCAAATTGGCACTAGTGATATTCTGGTTGTATGCAACAGACATGTGTGAGTTGTTAATGCTACATCATGTCTGCTACATCTGTTAGATGTCTTCAAAGAGATCATTGAGGATATTGCATGACAACAACACTATCATTCTTTTGAACTTGACAAGCCCAAGACATTTGACACAAATCCACATTGAGGTATTCACTCAGCACTGTCAGATGTGGCCATAAACACCTATATCACCAAGTGAGTAGACCAGTGTATCACATACATGACATCTAAATATATTAACATGTGTGAAGTGACCTATATTTCAGGTCCAGTGATCAGGTCCGTTCATCGGGGCTGTCTGCTAGACACTTTTCTGTCCATTACCTGTATGCTAGGCACTTTTCTGTCGATTATTTATTTAGTAATGGACATCACAGATGATATACACATCCTGTGTCCAAACAGCTGCCTGAAGGACTACAGATGGTGGGCAATCATTGAGTCCAACTGTGATATTAGTATAATACAGATAGTATCAACACACACTAAAGATTGCTGCCTCAGCAATGACAACAATTGCAATGACAAGAAAACATGGGGGGATTTGTTATGTCAGGAAAACAAACACACAACCCAAGTATAATGTGGACATCATACCCTATAATCAGACCAGTTGGTATGCTACCTGTGTCCTGGGGTAGATGATAAGTGGAACATTCACCAGCATGCAGTCACAGTGCTGACTATTCCCTTGAATATAATACAAGTACTGATTTTGTGAAGGACATCTGCATCATACCTATCAACCTCTTAGAGCACAACATCTGGACAAAGCCATAAATAAAAGGGGGACAAAGGCCTAAAAATAGGGACAATTTTTAAACATTGCTCTTACAAACTAAAAAGTTGACAGAATTACATGTTTTGCATCAGCATGAATTTTCTGAAGAGTATGAAGTCTGTAACTCAAATGTCTGTCATTATTTTCTTACTTAAATTGTCAATAATATGCCACTAATTTTCCAGAAAACCATAATTTTATAAAAAATGGACCAAAATATGAGGCAAAAACTGGGTATTCTGCAAAAATCTGTACAGTTGAGAGGTATGATCTACATCAGAGGCCATAATGTCTCCACAGTTGTCAGCCTTTATCACAACAATAACTGAGTACCATGCACCCTTCTTCATGTACCTCCCTACACATCTTCTAGTAACTTGTAACTGAAGTGTACCACCTTTGTCACAGTGAGATGTCACATAGCTTATTGTCCATAGCTAGGTATTCTTTTTGTGGCATAAACATTACTGGCTGATGATGTGAAACCCCCATCATGTTGTTACACCAGATGCATGTATGCTGCCTGTTCTGGTGATGCACACAGTACATACATAGGTGTTTGACAAAATTAATGGAATGGATAACATTTGTGACAGTGTGGATTGTGATATATATATATATATATATATATATATATATATATATATATATATATATATATGTATATATATATATATATATATATGTATATATATATATATATGCACACCAGTCAACTAGCCTGTATTGATTGTAATGTTGCATACAGGTATAGCAGTGTACCTCTTAACACCTGTAGCAGATGTTACAGTGCCAGGACAGTGTAAGTGATTACCCTCATAGAGTGTGGACATATCATAATAGTGTACAAGTGTGTTTGTGCAGAGTCATCTTTCTTCTTCTTCTTCTTCTTCTTTCGGCTTTTTCCCGGTTAGGGGTCGCCACAGCGGATCGCCTTGTCCGCACATTGAATGGCAGAGGAGTTTTACGGTGTCGAGTTGCCAGCCCGGCGCCCAACCTTCCACAGAAGGCACACTCACACGCACACCTAGGGCCAATTTAGAGTGTCCAATCCACCTGCAGCATGTCTTTGGGATGTGGGAGGAAACCGGAGCACCCGGAGGAAACCCACGCGACCACAGTGAGAACATGCAGACTCCGCACAGAAGGCACCCCAGCCGAGGATCGAACCGGGGAACCTCTTGCTGTGAGGCGGCAATGCTAACCACTGCACCACCGTGGCCGCCCGTTGTGCAGAGTCATCTTTGATAACTCTAAATCACATATGTTATGTCAGAAGCATGGGATTACTGGTGGTATTATTCTGATATTGTCCGTGATTGTGGTTGCTAATGTTGTCCATGAGACTTTACCTGCATCCCACTTGCTGGAGACCTTTGCTGAGATTGCACTCATATTCAGGCAAATCAATTTGCACAGCTTCACAATATGCACCTTACCCCAATTGTCAGATCCCTGATAGATGTCCTCTGCATTATTCATGTAAGGATGATTATCTCACACAGTCATCATCCCCATTGTTATGTCACCTTGTGTGACAATCACATAATGCACATTTTCACTGTGCAATCCCTACTGTACCATACTGATATGTGATTGGTGTTGCTGCTACAACTGTCTTCCATTGACATGCCCTCATCTTCTGTACGTTAGGTTGTTTCACCTGTCCTCCTTCCCTGCATTTATTCCTAGAGTTCATCTGTGTGTCCCTGTTCAATACGCACACTTCCCTTGAGTGTTTATTTTACATGGCAGTCCATGTACTATTACAGATCATTTGCACAACTTCAGTACAGAATGCCCAGGAATGGGATTTCACAATACTCTGCGCTGTAGACACACTGTCCTGTACTGTGTTTGGACCATATACTTAACATTCATACTTCTCAACTGTCCAGAGTTTCACAGAATGCCCAGATGTGCTTCTTATCAAATTTGTGGCTTTCTGTCATATCACTGGGATGATCTCAGGACTGATGTGACTCAATAATTACATACAGTTGAGTTTCATACTTCAAATCCTTCAGAACATGTATGTTAACACAAACTTCTGGTTATTATAGTACATTTCTATAGAGCAAACATGTCAAATATGTTCCAATTTCTGGGTCATTGTCCCTCCATTATGTTCGCCTTTGTGCAGATGTCTTGCACTAAGAGATTGGAAGCTATCTGTGAGGTCCTGGTGATCACTGTGGCATTCTGTGCAAAAGCACGGAACGTTGGTGCTTTGATTTAAACAGGAGTGCTACCCAGGTTCATTTACATGGTTTCCTGGCTGGCAACACTGTTGCCAACTACAAAAACTCAGTTGTTTATGTTTAAATGTGGTGTGCAGCATGAATATACAATGAGCGCTGCTGCGCACTGCGCATCAGCACACACACATGTAAACACCAAGTAATTGTGCTATGTCATAGCTCATTTCGAAGACAGTGTTAGTCCTTACAACATGGTAAAAGAACTGTGGCCATGGGCTGTACACATGTACAAATATCACAGTTTCTTTAGGACTTAGGTTATGGAAAGTATGATTTTTTTTCATATTTTGGTAAATAACTTTGCAAGGGAGCATCTGAATGTGCTAAGTAATACCTCATTTTGAAGACAGTATTCATAGTTGCAACATGGAAAAAGAACTGTGCCTGTATGTTATACACATGTACAGATTTTGGTAAATAACCTTGCAAGGGAGCATGTCAGTGTGCTAAGTAATACCTCATTTTGAAGACAGTGTTACTCATTACAACATGGTAAAAGGGCTGTGTCTGTGCAGTGTACACATGTACGGATATCACAGTTTGTTTTTTTGTCTTGTAGGATTATGAAAATTATACATTTCCAGTACTTCTCATTATTATGCCCATATCTTTTGCAAGGGAGCATGGTGCTCACACCAATTATACATCATTTTGAAGGTGACATTGAGGCACACAACTTCTACACTGATATGTAGCCTCTGTCTGTTATAGGTGATGAGATACTATGCTTTGTTTATTTATCAGTTATGAGAAATATTATATTAATCATATTTCTGTGAATATAGCCATAAAGGAGCATCACACAGTAATGTATAATGCATCATTTTAAAGCTGACATTCATACAAATTAAATACAAATTGTATGGGTCTATCTGGTACATTGACCAAGATATTATGCTTTGCCTTTCCAAAAAGGTAAAAAATATGCACAATATCAGCATTCCTTACCAAATATTTAATAATGACTTTGATACACACTATCAACATTTACACTGTCAGAAAGGTCAGTATCTGCTGAACAACTTTTGCATTTACATTTTTAGTCTAGCTCTTATAGTTAAAGAGTTATGAACATTTGTTTTCTGTATGATATTACAAATGGATTTTCTGAAAATGAGCTCAGGCTGCACTGTTATTCCTATGGTGGAAGTAAGCAGGCAGCTTTTTCTGAGCTGCTCCAGAGTGAATGCGTTAACATGCGCTGCCACAGAGTCAGTTAAGTAGCAGCTGCATTCCAGAGACTCAGTACTAACTGTCAGACTTTAGCAATGTGGCTTGCGTTTGTGCACTGCTAAGCACTGGGCAAACATGTGTATCTCGCATGCATATGCACTTTACTAACCATTGCACAAACTTGCTGCTTGCTGTGATAGGGAAATGTATATATTATGCTGTATTACTGCTGTTTACTGTCCATTTCCTTTGTGTGGCATGAAATTACATGTAGAAACATTACAAACTGAGGGTCCTATCTAACTATATGTCACATATTTAAAATACATCCATGTGTTGGCAACCCCCAAGCACTACAACCCTGGAGTCTCAGTACTTTTCCATACATATATCAACCACACTACAAAATGTAATATAAAATGTTGTATGCTATGCAATGTCATAAGTCTGGTAATATGCAGAACTTCAACAATTGACCCATACGGCTAAAAAGCCTTATCTGCAAAGCTAGTGCAGGAATCAGCATGGAGCATATCCACAGGAACATAGGTAACCATCAACACACTTGACACTACCCATTTTCATTTTGTCAAGGGTAGATCTTGCTTACTGACCTCTGTGGACTTCTTAGATACTGACCCCAAAGACCTGGAAGAAGGATAACAGGACATACCACCTATCTTGAGTTATCCAAGACCTTTTACACTATCCCCATTCATGTCTCTTACTGAAGATCTCCCATCTGGGAATTAGGCCGTAGAGAACTAGATGGATTGCCAACTGGTTCAATGACAGAATGTACACTCTCAAAGTTGGGAACTGCACCTCCACCACTAGCCCACTCACCAATGAAATACCACAAGGATCTGTGCTGGGCCCTCAAATGTTTGGGAAATACTTCTCTGAAGCACAGGTAACTGTAGATGGCCTGTGGTTTACCAAGTTTGCAATGACTATTAACTGGATACACTCATATAGAGTCCCCCAATGATCATAACATATTACAGTAGAGGCTGACACAGACTGATGATTAGTGACAAATTCATGGATTGAACTTTAAGCATACAATGACTCTTTGTCACCTTTGTCAATGAAGTACGCCTGCTAATTATGATATACATAGCACCCCACTAAGCTCAAACACAGTATTGTGAGACTTGGGATCACATGTTGATAGCAATTTACACTTTCATCACTATGTGCCCATAGTGATGACACACACTCTCTGCATTGTGCACATCATACATATGGACATCGCATCCAAGACCAGGGATGTTATGCCTATGCTATACTCTACCCCTACCACAGCAATAATGGAGTACAAAGCTCACATCCCTCTGTACCTTACCTGACACCTGCAGCAATTAAGGAGAACACAGGTTTGTGCCTGGGAGACTCCCAGGCCTCCAAACAGGTCATATATAGAAATACTGACATACCTGTCACTGTACTCGGTATCATACAGGCTGCTGAGAGCCGGCTTATGGCTGCGTTGCAGAGCAGTCTCAGATCTCACCCTCCCTGAAATGATGGGAATCTGCAATTCAAATTAAACAACAATAATTTGCCCCAGGGTTCTCTAACTTATCCTGTGATATAAACAGAACATGCTGGGGGGAAAATATATCCACAACAATTCACATTCTTCTGTAATAAGCTCCCGCTGCATGTAAAGCAGTGCTCCTCAATGACACTGTTCAAGTACAACCTTGACAACTGGTTGGGTGATTGCAAAGTCATCTCTGGGCTGGCACCTATGTCCTTCATGGACAGGGCCAGTTTGTGCTGCTGAAAAAAACATGGTCTACTAAAATCAACCATCCAAATATACTCAATAAAGGTATTTGTGTTTTTAAACAGCTAGGCTTCTAAACACCATTGTGCTATTAGTCTAGAAGCTTCATATGAGCCTATAAAGCTATGTGCCTATGCAGGCCTTCCAACCTGTTGTCCCCAACATGGCCTGCAGATGTCATCTACTATACGTTCTCCTGCACTCCAGTATAAATCAGACTTGGGCCATGGCACTTGCATTAGGTATTGTGTTATGTAGTCTGAGTACTTTGATAGGTAGGGGCTCTGTTCTCACTGCAGTCAATTTGGTGTGTGTGTCTGGACAAGAGAGCAGAAATGTGTATCCCACAGCCACTGCTCTAATGTCATGCAATAACAGTATTTTGATACTTGCTCATGTCTACAGATCCAGTTTATACATGTCTTCTAATCTCTTGTCTCCCACATGGCCTGCTGATGTCATCTACTATATGTTCACCTGCACTCCCATATAAATCAGACTTGTGCTGTGGCATGTGCATTAAGTACTGTGTTCTGTAGTCAATGTATTTAGATAGGCAGGGGTGCTGTTCTCACTGCAGTAAACGTAATGTGTGTGTGTACCTAGACTGCAAAGCAGAAGTGTGCATCCCACAGTTACTGGTCCAATGCCATACAATGATAGTATTTTGATACTTGCTCATGCCTACACATCCATTTCATACAGGCCTCCCAAATGCTTGTCTCCCACATGGCCTGCTGATGTCATCTACTATAAGTTCACCTGCACTCCTGTATAAATCAGACTTCTGTCATGGTGCTTACATTAAGTACTGTGCTCTGTAGTCTGTGTACTTAGGTAGGGGTTCTGTTCTCACTGCAGCCAGCTTGGTGTGTGTGTGTGTATGTGTGTGTGTGTGTATGTGTGTGTGTGTGTGTGTGTGTGTGTGTGTGTGTGTGTGTGTGTGTGTGTGTGTGTGATATTGCTTGGCATTACAGCGAGCATTTTACACCAGCATGTGGGACACTATCTTCCACTCAACAGACACTGATGATCCCATCAGCTATATCACATTTTTGGATATGCTGTACTCCCATCAGGGCAGGGTCAGAGACTGGCCTCCAGGCCAGGCAGAAGTCACCTCATCCTAGACAATAAAATTTACAGTGACAGCACTTTTAATCTATCCACATACATCATGGCATGGTGTGTAGGTTCTGCTTATCTTGCTGAGAAAGCCCTGTGGTCACTCCAACTGCTATATGTGTCTGGTGAGGGACATGTAAAAAAGAGCATTATACTCTATTAGTGCTGTAATGGGGTTTGACTGCATTGCTGTCATACAGTTTTAAGATCTCAATATGAATGCATGACTTATGATGTGCACAACATAGGCTTTCAATAGCTGTGTACACACTTCATTGTCAAAGTACAGATTGCTATCTAAATGTGTTCCCAGTGCTTGTGTCACTGGGTTTCTGCATAGCAGGACTGTTGTCAATGCTGTGATTAACATGAAACTCCACTTTTCACATGGACAACATTACAAACACACATTTCTGCATTTGTTTGTACATTATGTGCTTTTGTCACCATTCAGTGTGCGTGTTAGCCCCTCATGTACTATGTTATCACCATTGGTGGACTCATTGATTGCACACAATATGCAAGAATCAGCAAACTTGATAAGCCAAAGGCCATATACTTTAGCCTGAAATGTCAAGAAATACAATTCAGACAGTGAAGGGCCAAGCACAGATCCTAGGGATTTGCCAATAGTGAAACCTCTACTGGTACAGGTTGATTCACCAACTTGCACATGATGTGTTCTGTCATTGAGCCAGTTTTTACCCATCAACTGATGTAAGGCTTAATCCCCAGCTTGGGGGTTTTCTCACTGATACCTGCATGTGTGATTGTGTTAAAACCCTAGGCCAGATCACAACAGGCAGTATGCACTGACTTACCTTCATCCAGGCCTATCACATGTAGTCAGTGTGTTATGACAACATCACAGATCACCTATGATGTTACCCAGCACATACACCTTCCTGATATGATTGAATGCACAGTTCAACATACCCTCCATATGGCCTATGTTCCCATACAAGGGTGTACATCAACATGCATCCACCTGAGTCAGGGGGACAGCACCTGATGCATGCATGTATAGAGATATCCTGACACTCTTTGACAGTGAAGTAGACCAACATGTCATTATGGACCTGTTCTACATGTACACTAGTAATATTCCAGGTGTGTGCAACAGACCTGTGTGAGTTATTACTACTACATCAGGTCCATTACAAATGAACCTGATGTCCTCAAATAGGTCATTGAAGGCACACATGATGACAACAGTATAATCTTGTCAAACTTTAACAGGTCAAGGCATTTGATACAAAGCCACACTGAGGTATTCAATCAACAGTGTCATATGTAGCTATGAACAGCTATATCACCAAATGGGTAGACCAGGTTATGACATATGTGGCATCTCACTATGCCAATATGTGTGATGTGACATATATCTTAGGTCCAGTGATCAGGTTGGTACATCAGGGCTGTCTGCTAGGCCTTTCCAGCCAATTAGTTAAGTGATGGACATCACAGATGACATACACATGCTGTGTCCAAACAGCTACCTGAAGGACTACAGCTTGTGGGAAATCCTTGACTCCAACTGTGATATTAGTATAATGCAGACAGTATCAGCACATATCAGAGACTGCTGCCACAGCCATGACAACACCTGCATTGACAAGACACATGGAGGGATTTGTTGAATTTGGAAATAGACATATCACCCAAGTATGATATGCACATCACACCCTATAATCAAATCAATAGGTATGAGACCTGTGTCCTGGGTTAGAAGGTAAGTGGTACATCTACCAACATGTGGTCACACTGCTGAGTACTTTCTTGAATGTAACACAAGTACTGGGTATGTGAAGGGCATGCACATCAGGGACCAAAATAACTTCATGGTTCCCAGCCTTCATCACACCAATAACTGTGTACAATACACCCTTCTTCATGTACCTCCTAATACATCTTCCAGTGATGTGTAACTGAAGTGTACCACCTTTATCCCAGTGCACTGTCACGCAGCTTATTGGCCATACCTAGGTATTCTTTCTGTGGAATATACATGCCTGTCTGATGGTGCAGAACACCAGTCAAGTTGTTACACCAGATGCATGTGTGCTACCTGTTCAGCTTACGCACATACTGCATACATAGATATTTGACAACATTAATGGCATATATATCATTCATGACATTGTGGATTATGCCATGGATACATGTCATGCACATAAGGCAACTAGCCTGTATTGTCCATACTGTCACATACAGTTATAGCAGTGTCCCTCATAACACCTCCTGCAGATATTACAGTACCAGGACAGTGTGCATGATTACCCTCATAGAGTGTGGATGTATCATAATAGTTGCCAACTGTTTGTATGTGCAGGCTCGTCTATTATTACTCCACATCACATTTGTTATGTCAAAGGCATGAGATTAGTGCTGGTATTGTTCTGTTATTGTCCATGATTGTGGTTTGTTCTTGTAATGTTTGCCATGATCCTTTACCTGTGGCCATCTTGCTGGAGACCTCTGTTGAGAGAACACTCATATTTAGGTATATTGGTTTACACAGCTTCCCCATATGCACTCTACCCCAAGTGTATGTCAGATCCCTGATAGATGTCCTCTGCATTATTCATGTGAGAATGCTTATCTGAAACACAGATCCTCCCCATTGTTATGTCACCTTGTGTGACAGTCACAGACAACACATTTTCACTGTACAGTCTGTACTGTACCATACAGATATGTGCTTGGAGTTGCTGCTAAAACCAGCTTCCATTGACATGCCCTCCTCTGCTGTACATGAGGGAGTTTCGCCTATACTCTTTCCCTTTGTTCATTCCTACAATTCATCAGTGTGTCCCTATTCCATACACACTTCTCCTGAGTGATCATTTTACATGGCAGTCCCATGTCCTATTACAGGTCATTAACAAGCTTCATCACAGAATGCTAGGAATGAGATATCACAATAGTCTGCACTGTAGGTACACTGTCCTGTACTGTGTTTGGACCATATACTTCACATTCATACCTCTAAACAGTCCAGATATTCACAGAATATCCAGATGTTTTCCTTATCAAATATGTGTCTTTCTGTCATATCACTGGGATGATCTCTGGACTCATTTGACTCACTATTACACACATTTAACTGCATACCTCTAAACTGTCCTGATTTGTGCAGAATGTCCAGTTTTTGGCTCATATTTGTAATGTTTTCCTCATAATATTTTTTTTCCTGGCAAATCACTGGCATGTCATTGCAGAGTGCAGTCAGAAACTGATGACTGACATTTGAGTTTCAAACTTCATGCTCTTCAGAAAGTTCATGCTAATGTACAACCTATATATTCTATCTACTTCCTAAGTTTGGAAGTGCAGTATTAAAACTCTGTACCTATTTCAGGCCCTTTGTCCCCCGTTTTTATGGCTTTGTCCACATTTTTCATTCTAAGAGGTTGGGACTCTTACATTTTAATACATTCCTATGTGACATCTATGTTAATTATTTCCTGTTATTGGCTATTTGTCCTCTCATTAAGTTGGCCTCTGTGCAGATTTGTTGCACTAACAGAATGACAGCTATTTGTAAAGCCCTGGTGCATTGTAGGTGCTCTGCCTTACATGGAATTGCTATCCACTTTTACTTAAAAGGTTTTGCAGCCAGCAGCACTGTTGGGAGCCACCTAACCTGGCTTAGGCATGCTGCACCTCATTAATATGCATTTTGTGATGCTGCAGGTTGCATACAATCTCACTAACTTGTAAACTCCTTGTAGGCTCTACGTGAAGCCTATGCTGAGCTTATTGAATCCCAATGAATAACTAAAGCATTTTATATGTTTTAACGACAGATAGAAGCATAAGGATAAAATCAGGAAAATGTCTTTCAATACCCATGTCTACATTTTTTGTTTGTTCAACAACTTTATTAATGGAATTCTTTCTAGACCAGTAAATTTACTAAGGTATACTGGTAATCACAGTTGTATGGGTGGTTCCTGCCAGGGAAAAATAATATCAGATAAAATATGTTGTAGTTGTTTTATCATTTTCTAAACAGAAGAAAAGGCGAATCTCCTTGTCTTTTATAAAGTGATTTAGCCAAGGTCCTTCGGTGAAGAGACACAGCAATCAAATCAGAACACGATTTACTGAGAAGAACCTGGTTTGTGAACCAGACTGGTTTCTAAACCTGGAAAAATGACAAGTGGTTTATTGAGCAGAACAGAGGTTCCAATATGTTTGCTGCGGGAGATATCTGATATTACTGTGAAAGGAATGATTGAGAAAGTTGTACCTGTGCCCTTTGTGGTGACTGAAAGCAGTCAATAAACATTACCAGCATATTGTTTATGTATTTTTTTCTTTTAGTTTTTTATTTATACTTCTGTTGACTGAGTTAGTCCCAGTAGGCCAAAGGCCTGTTTTCATGGGAGACCCAAGATGGTATGCATAATGACTAGGGAACATTTGTCCAAGGCACTTGGTTACTTTCCCTATTATTTGGAGGAGAGGACGTAAAGCACTCTCTGGAGCTGCTAGGTGGCTCTAGAGGGTTGCTACTGCAATTCTGGGAATCCCTTGATGGAGGACGGTGGAGCAGAACTGGAGAGGAGAACAGGAGAAAACTTACTGAAGGAAGAAGAAAGAGATGAAATAACTATGACAGAGTTGGAAAATGGCAGACTGGAGACACAAGTGCTAACTTTGAAGAACCAGGCAGAGTTAAAGGAAGGAGAAGAAGATAGAGTGATGGTGGAAAAACTATTACAGGAAGAAGAATCTGAGACATAGAAAACACAAACAGCTGCTAGTGAAGGGAAAGCAGTGAAAGTATTCACAGGTGGTGGTGTAGTCAGTTTTTAGGGTTTACCTCTGCAGCAGAGTTTTTTGTTACAAGAAGAAATTGAGACATTGAAAATGCAAACAACTGCTGGTGAAGGGAAAACAATGGTGCTATTCTCAGCTGGTGAAGTATCCAGTTTTCATGGCTTACCTCTGCAACAAGGTTTTTGTTACATGAAAGAAGAAGTTACACAGCTGCAGCAAAGCAAGGAAGAATGGAGGAAGGAACTGAGAAGAGACAAAGAGTTATACTTTCTCTATAGTCACATAGAAGACAGCCAGTAGTCAAAATAAAAAGTAAAAGTAGTTTGAACAGGTATGACAGTGTGGACAATATTATTTTCTCACTAGGATTTAACATTAAAAACATTGAAGCATTAATTCATTTGGGAGCTGATTTGTTTTTTTTTTGAAGTGACATTTGTTTTTCTTTCACTATGTAGTAAAGTGCATGAAATTAAAAAAAAAAGAAATATGTGATGAAAGAAATGCATGGATTGGGGGTTGGGAAGTTTGAATAACAATGGATATTAAGGATGGAAAATTCAGCATATTTCAAATACAATAATTGTGGATGGTGAGTATTTTCTGGGCACAGGGGTCAAACCAAAACATTTAATACAAGACTGCAACAAATGAAGATGTTGCCAATGCAGGGAGAGTGGACATACAGCAAACACCTGTAAGCCTTTTTAAAGAAAATGTAAAGAATCTGGACATTTCTGGTTTGACTGTCCCATATTAGAAAATGAAAGAGTAGCTAAAGAGGAAAGAAAGACAAACAATAGAAAATATTATTACAGAAGATGTTGAAAGAGAAAGTGGTGTGGGGAGGGGATACTGAATAAAGATTAAACAATGAAGAGGTATGTACTTCGAGAATAAATAACAGTTCCAAGTGAGGTTATTAATACACAGGAAAAGATCAGATTTGCAAGTTTAAAAGTAAAGAGGAAAATATGGAGAAATTTGGGCAGGAGTAGAACAAGAAGAAGAGAGTGAAAAAGCAGTAGGTGGGAGTCTTAGGAGAAGGAAAATTAAAATATGATCTGGAAGTAAAACACTTGAAAAAAGGGAAATGATGATTAAGGAATTTTAGCATTAAATGAGAATAGCATTAGAAATTATATAAGAGGTTTGGTGGGGGTAGAATGGTGTAAAAAATAAAAAAAAATATGTTTTTGCTTGCTGGATATCATATGTAACAAAGCAAAAAATAAAAAAGAAAACAGGCAGTATAGGGGGGCAAATTATTGTTTGGTCAGTGGGAAGTGAGGTGTTCTTGGATAGGAGTTTTTTTTATAAAAAAGAATAAATAATACATCTAGATGTAACAATAGTAGTACCAGAAAGGGTAGTAATATGAGAATGAGACAAAAATGTATAAGATTAATAGTGATTTATGCTTATACTAATATGAGAGAAAACAGTTGTCTAAAGAAATAATAATAAAACATTGTGCAAGTAATTATGCCAATGGTGTTGGTAGGTGATTTCAACTGTAACCTGAGGAAAGAAAAGGGAAAAGTAATACATGATAGAAAGATGTTAAGGTATTTAATAAAATGCGGAAATTTAAAAGCAGGAAAGAATAGAGAAGGTACATAAAAAAGAAGATTTTTGTAAAGACTGATGGCAGAGTTTTCAGATCATACAGCAGTATAGGCTAGAATAAGGGAAGACAGCAAAATAATAAAGGAGGGAAAACTGCAAAGTTTAAAAAGTAAGAAGAAATGATAAGAGAAAAATATTATGGAAAGATTATATGACAATGAGACATTTTAAAAAATGGATACACTGGTGAGTAGTATATAGGCAGAGGTATAAAATTTTAAATTTAAAAGTGGAAAGAAAATAAAATTGAAATAAGATGAAATAAGAAGACATTTTACAGAATATGAGAAAGAAATAGAAAAAGGAAGTGACAAAGTAAAGGAAATAACAAAAACAGATGCATGAAAAGAATAGAGAAAAAGTAAAAATCATGTTACATAGGAAAATATGTTTTTCTGAAAGGAAAGAAAGAGGAGGTTTCCCATATTTAGAAAAAGTTAAAATGAGAGAAGGAAATATAGATACTGTCTTAGATGGTGAACAAATTATAAAAATGCAAGCAAGAGGATATGGAGGTGGTAGAAAGTTTTGTGGAGAAAATTTATGCAAAAGAAGAAATGGATGAGCAAGAAGAATGGAAAGTGAAAAAAATATCTGAAAAAGTATGGATATTTTAGAAACTTATATAACAATAGAAGAAACAGAAAAGGTGATAAAAGAAGGCAATAATGAATCATTTCCAAGATTAGATGGCATACGTTATGAATATTGTAAAGAAATGAATTCAGTTGAAAAAGATTTATTTTAAATATATAAATGAATGGATTAAGGAAGGTTAAGTGGAAGAAGACATATGTTGTGGAGTAATATTTTAATGAAAAAAGGATGAAAGAAAAGATATAAAAATGTGGAGGCCCACAATACTAAGGAATACTGACTATAAAGTATCTATGAAAATACTACACAAAGGATGGCAAAAGTATTGCATGAGGTAGTAAGAGAAATGATTTATTGTATAAAAGGAAGACAGGTGAAAGAGTTAATTATAGTGAAAGAAGTTGTAGAGATGATACTAAAAGAAAATAAAGAAGTAAGACTGATAGGATGTGATGTAGCTGAAGCATTTGATAAAGTAATCCGTAAAGCAATGTGGCAGAGCCATATATAATAGGAGAGAAAAAAGTATTAATGTAATAAAGAAATAGAATAAAAATTCATGTATGTAAGTTATGATAAACTGATGGATAGGAAAAGTATTATGAGAGGATTAAAATGGGGATGCCTGATGAGTATGTGCGTATTTGTATTAATAATGAATACAGTAGTACAGATATGCATGCATGTATGTATGAAATAAGGGAGACAAGAAGTGAGATGGAAGGAAATGTTACATTAATGCATATGTAATATGCAGTTGACTTCGTTCTAATAAAAAAAGAAACCAAAAAAAAAAAACAGGGATGGGTAAGTGAGGTTGTAATAAGGATTGACTATAGTTCCCACTCAAATGAAAAAAGAATTATTAAAAAGATTTTTTAACTTCATTTGGGGATTGAGGCCTAACCTGGTGAGAAGAAGGATAATTTATAATAAAAAAAAGGTAGTGGCTTGCATTAAAAAAATCCAGTGGTGCACATAGCTTCTATGCATTTATTTGGGTAATGAGAAAGGTAAAACAAAGACAAAAAGAAATCGTAATTAAGATCTATCCATCAGCCCTTTTTTCCACTTTTGAATGTGGTGTCAGGGTGTTACCACAACAGTGACAATCATTTAGTGACAACGTTTATACGACTGGGTGGCTAGCCCTGCCATGGTAGCACTTCCACACCACACACTCAGACCTATTGCCAACTTAGAGTGTCCAGTCCACTTACTGCATGTTTTTGGAATGTGGGAAGAAACATGCAAACACAGGGAGGATATACAGACTCCACACAGAAGGCATCGCGCTCCAGCTGAGAATCAAACCAAGAACCATGTACTGTGAGGTGACAATGCTATCCACTGTGCCACTGTGCTGGTAAAATGCTATATGAAAAATGTAAAACTGTATGGGAAAAAAACAGGGAAAAGAAAAGAAAAGAAAAAAAAAGACAGGGTGGAAGAAAGTGAAGTTGATGGGAAAACAAAAGAATGGTATAATATGATTCTAGATTTTTTCTTTTTTTGGGGGGGATGTACACAAGTAAGGAATTTAAATAATAAGAAAAAGGCAATAAAAGACAGAAGTAAAAAGTAAGAACATTTTTATGAAGCAGAAGATTTTTTGTAGGGAATTTTATCAGATAAATCATGGGTAAAAAGGCATCTGAAATATAAGTTAATAGAGGCCAGAAAATGTGTTGACTGTAGCAAAAAAGAAACAAAAACATTGTTTTTGGATTGCAAAAAGAATAAAGAGTGTTGGAAGAAGTTCTAAAATTAATATAGACGGGAAGAGTTTAAATATATAAATATGAAAAGGATATCATATGGGAAGTGTGATAAAGTAAAGAAATATGAATTGATAAATGGGATAAAATACTGTTTGTGATAATATGGGTGCTGTGAAAAATGTGAGAATTTGTTATACAGCAAGAAAATGGAAGAGGATGATGTATTAGCTGAAATAAGAAGATGGTTGTGGAAGAAAGGATGGGGGGATAGAAGGTAAAGTTAAAAAATAATGAAAGAAATAAAACTGTTTAGTTATTTTCTGATTATACCTTATAAATAATTTTGAGTGTGAATGTAAAAAAAAGTGTATAACTGATTTATTTTTATATCATATAAAATGAATGTAAATGTTAATAAAGCACCAGCTACTTTTTTTAAAAAGTGCCATGAGATTTTTTACATCCACCTGTGCTACCACTATCTCGGGCAGAAGGTTTAATGTCTCATCTGAAGCATGGCACACTTAGGAATGCAGCACCCCTTATGCTGCATTGCAGTGTCAGTATGGGAAAATGTTATCTAGCTGGTGTAGGACTAGAACTTATAGCCTTATGTACCAAAGATGAGTGTATGACTTGTTAAACTACAGAGATTGCTCAGTATGTAGAGAAAGGAGACTGACTTTCTTCAGATTTCCCTGCTGCCAACCCACATACATGCGAAAGAGATTATATTAGAAATGGGTGAAACCCTTTCCTTTGGAAAGGGCAAAAATGCATTTGGTTTCACCCTAAGGCAGAGTCGTTTACTCTGGCATTCTTTATTAACAATTAACAGAGAAACTTTGCAGTGGTAAACTAACGTGATTGTTTATGAATTCAAAAAGTGTAAAATACATGGTTTAAAGTTTTCAAAATGTATGTTAACAAACCAAAGATTTGCTTGCAATAAACTTTATAGTTATTAACATAAAAAGGTGTGTGTTGGGGGTTGGGGTGCAAGTGTAGGGCTTAGCTATAAAAAAGATAACCCATACTAGTACATATTGTGAAGATAAGCATTGTGCTTGAAGTACTTTTAGTATTTTTCCACTAAATCTAGCTCTGCACCCTCCACCAAATGAACTAACTCATCCTTCTCAGCAAAGGTTGTATCAAAGGCTGTCTCAGCTTCCCTGTTGCCTGGCAACAATCATATCTCCTGTTTTCTGTCTGTTCTTTTTGTTGCTCTTTTGGTGAGAGACAGCTGCATGAGAATTCTTCCAGGTACCCTTAAGGTTTTCCTGTTTATGGCATATACCCTTCACTAGGCAGGGGGCATATGACCCACTTCATTGTAAGGGCTGCTTCTCCTTCCTTATGCAAATGGACACTTCCATGCACCTGTAATGAATTCTACTGTGATGTGCTTTGTTGAAGAATATGCACGCCGCAGGGTCACGTTTGTGTTTCTCACCCTTCATTTGAGGGTCATTATGGCACCTTGTAAACCTTCCAGGCATAGGCGCACTCATCCTCCCTAGTAAAACCAGCATATTTAGGGGGATCTTTTCCAACAGAGCCTTGAGCCAGTGATCAAACGTAGGTCACCTAGGTCATTGTCAAGACTTCATTCTTCTATGTCAAGCTGCTTACATTTGGATTTATCTTTAATAATAATTTAAGGTGTTTGGACTATATGTTCAGTATAAAATAAGACGAAGGAGAAGAAGCACTGATTTGTTTTCAAAAAGTGGAAAAAAGGAGAAAGGACAATCATAGGTGATGTGCACAGGATGCTGTGTAGAGGGTTTTTAGAGGGCATTATGAGGAAGAGGGGCTATAGAATCTATTGAAGTCTGAAATACTGAATGGAGAGGTGATATGGCACAGATGAGGAGAATGAAATGGAGAAAAAGAGTGAGGGGACAAAGGGAGGGGCAATGGAAGGGGAAAATGATTTAGTTAATGGGGTGTAATAGAGGAGACCTCACAAGACATCTACAACAACTGGAAAGGCAGCAGAAATACCTCACAAAGAGGATTTCCGGCCTCAAACAGATGCCCTATGCAGACCGTCTCAAAAAACTCCAGCTTTACTCCGTCAGATATCGCCAACTCAGAGGTGATCTCTGCCTAACATACAAAGCTATGTCAAACCCAGAGCTGTTGGAAATGCTCCACTTAAAGAAATCCCAATCCCTCCGAGCTACACACTCTAGGGACCTAAACCTTGTCACCACAATAAACAGAACATGCTGGAGGGATAGATTCCTGTCCCAGAGACTTCCCATACCCTGGAATAAACTACCTATCTATATCAAACAAAGCTCCTCATTAGCACTCTTCAAGAAAAATCTTGATGATTGGATGGGAAATAGGAAATTCACCCCAGGGATCACCTCTGTGGCTCTGCTTGACAGTGGCACAAGAAAATAATTTTCTTGGGTGGCAAAAGCCAGGGTACCTTTTTGGCTGGGCTTGTATAGGCCCCAGGGCTGGTAGCCTAGCACCTACCTATGAACCTATGAGCCTATGAGAAGTGATGATGGTATGCTGCAAAAAAGGACTGGATGAAAATCAGGTTGTGAGAACAGTGTGATGGACTGTAGGTAAGGAACAGTATTAAACAGTGGAAACAATTCTGGAAACAGACAAAGTACAGTTGGATATAGAGAGGAAAACAGCTGCAAAAAAACGGGGGTTGTTAACGAGTGCCAGAGGGTAAAAAGTAATGAATTTGGGGGGGAAAGAAAGGAAAGGGAAAGCAAAAAGGAAAGGAAAGGATTTATTTAAGAAGGAAGGAACAAAGGGGGGAAATAAATGATATAAGAAAAGAGGGAAGAACAGAGAAAATAGTGGCATATGAGTACATGGAAACTGTATTAGAAGGGAAGATGTAAGATATATGAAAATGGTAAAGACGTAAGGGGGTAGAATGGAAGAGAAAAGTGTTGTGGGTGTTGGAAGACCATATCACTCTGTTGTTAAGGCTGGGTCATAATGAAAAAACCCCACAGCAATATACAAGTAAAAACTGTGATGGAATTGACAGTGGAGAGACTGGAACAGATTCTAATAAAGACAGTCATAAGGAGGAAGGAACAAATTACAGACCTGATATGGATTTTGTGAAGGTTGTCAAGGTTAGTGTGAAAGCTGTAAAACAGTATCAAAAAGCTTATGGCTGGTGCCTTCTTTGAAATGTTACCTGCCTCTTGTGTAAATCATGCCTGAAAAGAAAGAATTTGGGATTTAACTTGTGGTTGCATGTATATATGCAAGGGAATGTGTTTCAGATTGAAAGACAAATGGAGAAACAGCCAGGAGGTGACCTGAAAAACTGACTGCATCTGGAGATTAGTTAAAAATGAATGCGCTGAATGAACTTGAGGAATACATTTCTAAAAAGATACATTTTAGCAGTCTAGGTTTAAAGAAGATTCTGCTGTGTAGACCAAGCTCTGTTCTCTGAAAAGTGCTATGTAAGAGCTAAGTCTACATAGGCATGACAAAGGACTGCAAGGAAGATGAAGGAATAGAAGAGTATCTACAGCTAAAGGCCAGAAATAGTTGTCTGGTAAACAAGACAGATGCTCTACAAGCAGTGCTTTGGAAATTGAAGGTGGGCATGGTAGGAATGCTAAGGAGCAGAGTTTTCCCAAAGGTATAACAGAGGAAGTAGGAAGGAGGCACTGCATGTTTGTATGGAAGGGGCTGACTGAGTGAGTGGTAGATGAGAAAGTTAGCCCCGCAGGGAGCACAATGTTTAGTGGTTGGGTTAATGGAAGGAGTGATGTGGAGGGATAAAGTAGAATACAGGTCCTCGGTTATAGGGGCTGCTTAGGTGAATGAGGGTGGCTGAGGAGAAAATGAGGACCACAGACATTAAATACATTATTAGCTGACCAGGAGATACTGACATCATTTTTTAGGTGCAACAGTATAATTAGAGACATTTTTCTAGAAGAGAAGGTTAGTAAGGGAGCATAAAACACCCAGAGGGAGATACCCTTTAAATAAGGCCTTGGTTATGGGACAGACAGTAAAGAACAGGACTCAGATAGGGAGGCCAACCATGATACTGTATGGTTCACAGTCAGTGGAATGGAATACACCACGATACTGTATGGTTCACAGTCAGTGGAATAGAATGCACCATGATGCTGTATGGTTCACAGTCAGTGGAATAGAATACACCACAATACTGTATGGTTCACAGTCAGTGGAATAGAATGCACCATGATGCTGTATGGTTCACAGTCAGTGGAATAGAATATACCACGGTGCTGTATGGTTCACAGTCAGTGGAATAGAATGCACCATGATGCTATATGGTTCACAGTCAGTGGAATAGAATATACCACGGTGCTGTATGGTTCACAGTCAGTGGAATAGAATATACCACAGTGCTGTATGGTTCACAGTCAGTGGAATAGAATATACCACAGTGCTGTATAGTTCACAGTCAGTGGAATAGAATATACCACAGTGCTGTATGGTTCACAGTCAGTGGAATAGAATACACCACGATGCTGTATAGTTCACAGTCAGTGGAATAGAATACACCACGATGCTGTATGGTTCACAGTCAGTGGAATAGAATACACCACGATACTGTATGGTTCACAGTCAGTGGAATAGAATACACCATGATACTGTATGGTTCACAGTCAGTGGAATAGAATACACCATGATACTGTATGGTTCACAGTCAGTGGAATGAAATACACCACGATACTGTATGGTTCACAGTCAGTGGAATGGAATGCAGTGGCAGCAATCTGATGTGCAATTGTGGAGCCTTGAAGAGAAGTCTAAATTTGGAGAAAATATGAAGGAAAAACTAATGACAGCGAGATATACTAGATGGACTGGGGCATTTGGAAGAGAAGTAAGCAGCAGCACTGGCAGAAACTGCGAGGTACATAAGGAGATGATGAACAATACTTGTGTGATTCATATCTAAGAGGTGCTGGAAAGCTACAAGTATGAAAAAATGATACTCTATCAATTGCTGAAGAAGCACTGGGCAGGGAAAGATGGAGCGGTATAAAAAGTCTCCACTAGGACACCAAGGTGATTAGAAATGCCTAGTAAACTCTGGCAGTATAGCACAAAAGATTAAAGTGATGGGCAGCTAATGAACAAAATCCTACAATTCTACATTTAATTCTCAGAATTTCTGCTTCCATGCTGTGTGACTTGGCAAATTACTTAAAAAGATGAATGATGTTATGCTGTCCCTGAATGTGGGACAGATGGTTAGTGGGTCTTATCCAATTAACAAATAAATGTAAACACAGATACGTAAATACCAAAACTGATGCTGGAAAGATTCTGGTTGATGAAGTTAAAAGTGAGGAAAAAATCTTACTATATTATATCTATTTCCCTGGGAACAAAGTGGCTAAAACTTGACAGCCCTTTTGGAAGGTTTAGGGAGGTGGTATAATCAAATGGAAATAACTCAGCAATTCATCTGCCTTTGGATGTGCATTGGATCATGTCAGGCATTATATTTTTGCAAGGAAGAAAAAAGTTGGTAAAAGATAGGGGCTGAATACATGAAGTAATCCTGTAAAAAGACATGGCAGACAGACGTTATTGGGTATGAAGCCCCAAGCATATGAAAGACTGCCAATACAGACAACTGACAGCTCTGTGCATCAGCCTGCTGCAGGTCAACAAAGCATTAAAATACTGAAAGACAGGTAGGATAATGCAAAGCACAACTGCTGCTAGGAGCGGTGCAAGAAAAAAAAACTCTGGTGCACAGGGATAAAAGTTGTGATTACAGCTACAGTAATGCTTGCAACCCAGCTGATCTTGTGACCTATGTTCAAGTAGTAGCCCAGGAACTTGCATCCCAGGGGAGGGAGGGAGGAAGCCTGATTACTGTATCATTACTACCTGCCTGTCCATTCCTCACTGCTACCTTAGCTGAGGAATGGACATGCATCTCAGGCCTGCCAAGCAGCTCTCTGTGTTTTAGCTGGGGATTCAAAGTATATATATACACACACACACACACACACACACACACACACACACACACACACACACACACACACACACACACACACACATATAAGCATACATATATATTTAGCCCCTTTCTCCACTGTGGTATGACCATGGAGTTAGTATATATAATTTTGGGGGTGGGGGATTTGCCTCCACATCGGAGGATGTGTGGGGGGTTTGCCTCTGCAAAAAAAAAATTTTTAAATATTTTTATAGTTTTTCAACTCACCACTTTCAGAAAACAGTGAGCCGAAAAAGATATTGTTAAAGTTTCATAGGTAAACCTTGTAGAAGAATAATATTCATTTTGATAGAAGATAAATAATTAAAAAAAAAACATATGGTTTACTCCTCTGTTTCTTGAGCACATTTCTGCACTATTATAAGACATAATTTCATAGGTTCATAGGTATATACTAGGCTATTGACCACAAGGGCCTTTTTCAGACAAGCAATGCTTCTCACATGTATCCAACAAGTTTCGGTGCCCTAGTGGTTATTTTATGGGATATATTTTAAGGGGTATGTGAAAGTTAAGGCATGGTTGTAGAAGCATTTACAGGCTGCTCTGTGAATTAGTTACATAGGTGCCAGAACTGGGATGAATTTCTGATTTTCCATCCACTGGTCAAGGTTTCACTTGAATAGGTTAAGGGATGAACTTTGCTTCACATGGATGGGAAGCCTCTTTAGAAGAAGAGGTATTCTCTGAGATACATACCTGTCCCTCCAAGATGTCCTGTTTATGTCGCAAGCAAAGTGTAAGTCCCTGGATAAAGTAGTTCTGATTCTATTTGTTTTATAGATATGGGGCTTTTTTCAGACTTTTCAGTACACCTCCTGAGAAGATGCACAAGAAATATGAGACCTTAAGGGTCTTATCTGAGTGTGGTAAATTAGATTCTTCTCTAATTGTATCTGATAGAGGGAGTCAGAGTAGACCTATGTCATCCCTAATCTGAGAAAGGATAAGTACATATCTTACCCTTAAATACTTTCAGTGATCTCTGGCTTCTACTTCACATTTGTTACATAGAAAATTAAAGGAGGGCATCATCTTTTGACCCTGAATCTGATCAAAGACATCCTTAAATCATATGATTTCTTCCAGCTTCTTCTCCCATGGGGATGATCACCTACCCTCAGGTCTGGCCAGACTCACAGAGGAAGTGCCATACCCCAGATGTGCTGTGGTGAGTTGTTACTGCATCCAGTTATTTTAATGTTTCCTGCTCTCCAGATTAAGGAAGAGTATGTTATTTATTGGGATGACTAAAAGGGACAGGGACTGACCTGCAGAGTAGCTGCTGACCCACCCTAAAAGTTGGTTCTGTTAGAGTGAGAACAGAGACGCAGCAGTCTGCCCCCCTGAAGATGTCATTATATTCCACTCCTGCCACTTAACAGAACAGATGGAATTTCATCCAAAATGGTTAGCACTTTGAATAAACACAGTACCTATGTTTCACCTTTTATGCAACAGATATGGAATCTGACTAAGGCCAGTGTGGCTATTTGTTATGGTTGGGAAATTTTGTCGGTTTGATCAGGGTCCACTTAGTCTTACAGACAATAGTCAAGATGATATCCAAGATGTTCCCAACCTGTATGAAAGCAAAGACTGAGCTTAGCTGGGATGGTCAGCTCAGCAGCAATGGATGCCTGAGTAATTAGTGGTAGATTTATTAGCACATTGTTTCCAGAAGTGTACAAATATTGCAAAATGTTCAATTAATCTACATGTGATATAAAATGACTTTGAGAAAGGTAAAGGTGTAGGCATTCTAAAAGTTTTTTTAGTACATGTTTTTGGTATCTGTAAGTGTACGGTATTACTACAGTCAAGGTGTATGAGTAATATACAGTGATCACACATATCAATAAAATACTACATAAGTGGAACTTAACAAAAATGCACATACATATTTATAGTGTTAGCAACATGAATACAACTTTTCTAAGCTATTTTTTTTATCTTCTGTGCATCCTGACCACCAAGACAATGCTGTGGCCATTGGCCACTAACACCCATTCATTCTCTTCTATGGCTAAAGAACTGAAACAAGGAATAGTCATAATCTAGGCAACCATCAGAGAGCATTTTCTTATCGCCTCTGCTCTTTGTACATGCCATTGAAGTTTCAAGGGTTGGGTGTGCAGTTGGACGGTATGAGGGCTTGTAACCCATTTCTGTAAATGACAATACCCCAATAGCTCCATCCTCCCTTGTATACAGACACCTATGCAGATCGTAGACTGAGTCCATGCCCCTTGTCACATGCCCTCGACCCTCCCCTCGGGGGAAGAAGAGCAAGCTTTGTCTTGTCATTCTTGTCCCTCTCCAGCCAGCTCCTCCAGTGGTCAGATTACTAATCAAACCCAGGTCATGTGGACTGTACTCATGATTTCATCCTTCTATGTTACAGAGCTAGCAACATGCATAAAGCTTTTGACACACTACAGTATATCACTTAAGAAATAATAAGTGTGGTAGTTATGTATAGATATGATTGGTTGAGCAATAATTACATTTACATTCCTTCATTCATATTTTAGTACCATGCTGGATGGCTGATTTACAGGCCCATTTTCAGTGGAGGTATGGGCAAAAAAGTCCACTGTTTCTAATAGCATACATACCTAATTACAGAGGCTGTTACTTTTATCATATAGTAGATTTAAATACATAATAGACAAGTTCAACAGATAACATTACAGATATAGAGAACTCTTAAAGAACAATACTACATGAGATTAATTAAGCTCATCTACTAACTAATTACTTCATGATAGACTGAGAGAAGCCGTCAGTAGTACTGGTGTAGTGGTTAACGTGTTTACCTCACAGACACAGGGTACAGAGTTTGATTCTCACCTTCAAAAGGGAAATTGGCTTGACTTAATATGGTTTACAAGGGCTGATAACCTAGTACTAACCTATGTGTAATATGTACACCAGTGTCATATGTATGGTATAAATGGATGTGCTATGAAATTTAAAGGAAAAAAAAAGCTAAGGTATACTTAAATAAAAAAAAAATTAGTCTGTGTCTATAGTCATAGCAGTGAAACTATATAATGAAACATTATCAGAATGATGGTTGATACAGTGGGAAATCTTTTTTTCTGAGTCATTTTTCACTCTGGGCATCAGCCTTTCCATAATCCAAACAATACATTCATTCCACTCAAGTTAAGGGCCAATCATGGAAGATAGTTATTCAGAAAGACACTGTGGCTATCTACTGCTTTATTCCAGTTACTCATGGCAGCCTGCTACAGTGGAACCCCACAATATTACCCCAATGACAAATGCAAGATTCTGTGTATGAACTGATTACCACTAGTGCACTGAAGCACAATTTGACGGTCGTGCCATATCAATCCTTTTTGTCGTGTGTTACCACCTTCCTCCACAGAGTGTCCATCATATAGGCTGCCCTCCCCCTGTTGGGTGTGCGAGCATCATCCACTCATTTCTACCCTTCCCAGCCTGCTCCAACAGCATTCACATTGCTAATTTTGGGGAACCTGGTTCAATTCTAAGGCACTTGGGACCATACCTCTCAACTTTACAGATTTTCGCAGAATGTCCAGATTTTTGCCTCATATTTTTGGCCCATTTCTCATAAAATTGTGTTTTTTTGGCAAATAATTAACAAATTATTGAGGCCTGAAGTCAGAAAATAATGACATATATTTGAGTTTCAGACTTCATACCCTTCAGAATATTCATGCTAATGCAAAACCTGTTATTGTATCAGTTGATGGCTTTGTCCAGATTCCTAGCTCTCAGAGGTTGAGAGGTATGCTTGGGACACTCTCTTTGCTTCATCCCACTGTGTCATGAAACTATATGCAGTGCAACATCTGACAAGTGCTGTAAAACGAGACAACTGATCAAGGAATGCACAACTAAAGCGAAATGTGGAGGAAGATTGCTTGGATATATCAGTATTCACAGGACTGTCAGACTGAGGCCATATACATTTCTCAAAAAAGAGAGAAACAGTAAACATGTATGCTTGCTTACCTAGTAACATGCATAAAGCTTTTGACTATTTTCTGAAACACTTTTGTATTTATTTATTTCACATCTGTTAATGGGACAGGATGGCTGGTATAGTGACCCTTTTCAGCCATCACCTGGAAAACACCAGCGTAAACACTGAAAGGACAGTCTTTTTGTTTTATATTTGTTACCTAAGTAATACAGCAGAATTGTATAATTGTATGCACACGCACGCACACACACACACACACACACACACACACACACTTACTTATATATATATATATATATATATATATATATATATATATATAT